>NC_056522.1:229714825-229752387 GCF_019175285.1 Sceloporus undulatus | reverse complement strand
CTCCCTTCTCCTTCTGTGTCATGTCTTTTTAGATTGTAAGCCTGAGGGCAGGGAACCGTCTAACTAAAAAGATTGCATGTACAGCGCTGTGTAAATTTACAGCACTTCATAAATAAAGGTTAATAATAATAATAATAATAATAATAATAATAATAATAATAATAATAATAAATACTGAAGATGCGGATCGTTATGACTCTTAAAAAAGACCTGGGATAAAACCCGGTATCGAATGTACCAGGTTAAGTGGGGTTTTTATACCCCCCCCCCCCTGCAAACTGCACTGAGTGCAATCAGAGCAAGTGTGAATGCCACAAAAATAACCCAGTTTTACATCAGGTTATTTTTGTAATGTGGATGAGGTCTAAAGTATTTAATTGAAATTTGTGCATAGGTGTAATTGATGATTGATTGACTGACTGAGAGCAGGTGGGATTTGATGCTTTTAGGGTCCTACTTCAACCAATTTATTATTTATGTTGATAATATTTATGAAAATATGTTGTACATGTTGAAAAACTATAGTTTCTCATGCAAATAGACATTTGTTTGTGCAGAAAGCTATTCCCTCCCCCTGCAGTTCCTCATGCAAAACCAAAAACTGCCCTAGAGAATCTTCAAACCTTCCAAAACAGATTTTGGGCATTGCAGGAGATAGCAGTGTAAGAAGTGGGTAGAAACCATTCTCTCATCAGAGAGATATGAGAGCAATATTTGCTCTATCATTCCCTTATAACACATAAAGGTAAAGGTGATATGAATGTCTAATCATAACTAACTGTAGAGGGTGGTGCTCATCTCCATTACTAAGCCAAAGAGCCAGTGTTGTCTGAGGACTGCATTGGTGGTCATGTGGCCAGCATGACTGCACCGAATGCTGTTACCTTCCCACTGAAGTGGTACCTACCTATCTACTTGCATTTGCATGCTTTCAAACTGCTAGGTTCGCAGAAGCTGGGACTACTGACAGGAGTTCACCCTAGCATGCGGCACTCAGGCCTTGAGCTGCCAACCTTCTGATCTTCTGATCGTCACAACTGGCATATTAACCACTAAGCCACCACATCCCTTTATCTCATTTATATTTGAACCATTTAAAATTCTGTGCATCACATTATAAAATGTTAATTGCAAACCAGTTAAGGTATCTATTCAAATGTGCTCAACTGCTCCAGTTCATTTTTGTTGCTTGGAAGACAGTGTTTCATTTTATCAGTAGAAGGTATTCTGCATCTTTTGCTCCTTAAGTCAGAAATGATTTGAAGGCACACAAGACAGACAGACAGACAGACAGACAGACAGACAGACAGACAAACAGACACACTTCTGTGGTATCATGAAAGAGAGAGGAAGTGGTAGGAAACAGGACAACAAATGGAAGATGACATCATCCGGACCATTGCAAAATTCTGCAAATAAGACGAGGAGATTGGCCAGTGAAGGCCTCCTCTAGGAGAACCCAAAGACAGAAATTTTCTTTTAAAATAAATACACAGACAGACTGACAGACAAATCAAGGTGAGTTTTGTTCCTGGATGGCTTCTGCCGTTTGCAGAGGTGGGAAGGCTTAGTAGCAGTTTGCAGTTTCTGTGTTAAAATTACTTTCTCTATAACAACGGGATAGGTGGACACAAGGGGCTAATAAAAAGAAGAAGAAATAAAAGTAACAGTTGGACAAAGACAATAATTCAAAAAGTCCTACCAACATAGTAAGGCATGTATCTCATACTTTTCTCATTTGCTGCCTTCTGAATTCCATTCTGAAATCATTTTCTTTCACTCTCTGTCCCCTCTGTCCAGTCATTTTAAAGTATCTCACAATGATCTTGTTATTAATCCCTAATAAAACTAACATTGGACTTCACTGTCTTTGTCCCAGAGTCCTTGCCACTTACCTAATCACATTGCTCCTATTCCTTGGTGACCGTATCCCCCCCCCCCCCTCACACGCACACTTTCTCATTTCAAAGCTCCTAACTGATGTGATTTAGAATTGCAAAGGGCTTGTAAGCCCGGCAGACACTTTGACTGGTGAAT
Organism: Sceloporus undulatus; assembly: GCF_019175285.1. Taxonomy (NCBI): domain Eukaryota; kingdom Metazoa; phylum Chordata; class Lepidosauria; order Squamata; family Phrynosomatidae; genus Sceloporus; species Sceloporus undulatus. The sequence goes on along the minus strand of NC_056522.1, from coordinate 229,750,350 downwards.
TAAATCTTTTTCAGCTCAGTACCACACACTTCTTCTCATTCTGTACCAGGTAAATCCCACATGAAATCCCCGATAACCAATGCAAATGGCTTGTATCTGATTAAAACAGAAGAAAAATACCTGGGAGTAACCCCAACAATAACCATAAATCTTTATAACCCTCACAGTGGTACGAATCTAGATAATAACCTCTGTCTGCCTAAACCTTACTTTGGAAAACAAGCCTGGAATTGTTAGCTCAGATGGGGCATAGGTCAAAGGGGGCGATGCAGTGACCTGGCAAGCCCTGGAACAGCTGTTCCCTATGGTTCCCAAGTGTTCCATTGCTTTTAGTTCATTGGGCACCACTGACCAGATCTGGGCCTGGATCACAAGAACAGTCATGCAGTACTAATCACATTGTGCTTCCTCTGAGCCAAGCTAGGAGCTCCTATAGAAGTGAATGCACTGTGACATGACTAGGGATTCATAAAGAAACAGCTGCATTTGCCCTTTTGCAGCATGGATTGTTTGTGGGACAGTAAAGACTTGGCAATGCTGTACAGCTAAAAGTCAGGTCCATAGCAATTGATTCAAACCACAGTCTGTTTGTGGCTAGGAACATTTCACTGTGTTTTAACCATACTTGAGTGCTTTATTAATTCCACGCATTTAGTTGCAGAAATATACATAAGACTATAAAAAATTTAAAAAATAAATCAAACATACAGTATTACATAAAATGAACACCAGGCCATGAGAGAAACATTAGAGGTAGCACATCAAAGATGGTGTTCAGCTTGAAGAAATATTAAAGATAGTGCATGGGTTTAAGGAATGGAGAGAACAGAAACTCCTTGTTTAAGCAACTTCACCAGTCTGTTTCTGGGCAGTTTCAAAGCATTGCTTATGACCTATATATATGGCTTGGGACTATCCGAATGATTCTATCTCTCAATACCTGCCCACATTTTGCAATCTTTGGAGGAAGGCTTTTTCTCATCCCAGCATACTCATAAACATGTTTGGAGAGAATACAGAGACTTCTTGTTGACTGCTCCCAGGCTATGGGACTCCAGAGGAAGCTAGGTTGACCCCCTCTCTGATCTCTTTCTGAAATTAGGCAAAGACTTTTCTGTTTAGGCAGGCTGTTAGATATTGACTGGTTGTTGCTGAAGTAAAACCTTTCTGTTTAGGCAGGCTTTTAGATATTGACTGGTTGTTGCCGAAGTAAAACCTTTCTGTTTAGACAGGCTTTTAGATATTGACTGGTTGTTGCCGAAGTATTTTTCATTGTGTGTGGTACATTTTCTTTCCATTTTGGTTAAGTTTTAAATACTTTTAAATTTTTTCATGTAGTGTCTGAATTTATTTAATTGTTCTAAAAATATTACAGTCAGCCCTCCGCATCAGTGGATTTTGCATCCATGGATTCAACCATGCATGCATTGAAAATATTTTTTTTAAAAAACAACCAAAAATCAAATATTGATTTTGCCATTTTATATAAGCGACATCATTTTACTATGCCATTATATATAATGAGATTTGAGCATCCATGGATTTTGATGACCACCACTCTGAGCTATGTAGTTTGCATAGGTGCCTAAAAAACAATGAACGACAATAACAGAAATGTCTGTCCTGTGTGTATCCACATGAGGCTTTTGCTGTGGAATCGCCCAAGGTAACTTCACAGTTATAGCACTCTTTATCCACCTTAACTGCCATGGAAACATCCTATGTAATCCTGTGATTGGTAGTTGGGGGATTATGAGCCAGGAATTATAGACCAAATTACAAACCCCAGGATTCTTCAGGGGCAGCCATAGCACTTAAAGTGGAATGGTAGGGCTGTAATTTTATGGGAGATCCAGATGGCAATTACTTTATTTGTGGCCCTCCAGAATCTTGCTATATCTTCCTCCATCTTTTTTCCTATCACTATTTTGGTAAAGTTCATTTAGGTGGGAAAGATAGAAAGGCAGTGCAACACATTATGAATAGTAGCTTTAGGATTCATTGCTGAGAAGCACCCTTGAAGAGAATGCTAGAATGGGGCAGAATTTTGAAGATGGCCCAAGAGATTGCACACTCTTTCTCTATGGAGTTTATCACATGGGAAGGATCCTGTGCAGAAACTGAATTTAAACTATTAAAAAAGTGCAAAAGCGGGTAGATTTTCAAATGATGTCGGGGTTTAACCTGAACAAAAAGTGAACAAAACCCGCAAAGGCGGGTAGATCTTCAGACGACATTTGTGTTAATGAGAAATAACGCAACATTAATCCAAACAGAAAGTTACCAAAACCTGCTCCTTCTTACTTTCAGGAACTTCCAAAAGTAAAAAGGAGTGGGTTTTGGTGACTTTCCATTCGGGTTAATGTCACGTTATTTCTCCTTTATATAAACAACATCTGAAAAACAACCTGCTTTTGCAGGGTTTTTTCAGATTTTTAAATCCCATTTCTGTATGGGATTTAAGCAGTTTGCCTCCATGTGATAACTCCTATATTACAGTTTCTACATTTCTTTAAACAAGCAAAAATTATCTGAAATATCTGGTTATTCTGGGAGTTGTAGTGCAAAACAGGTGTTTTCACAAGTTTTGTTGTATCCTTCAAAATAACACATGTAAGGCCAGGTAACTTTTTTTTAGCCATGCTTATGACTGTATAAGATTAACTTTGGGTTAAATGAGTGAAATGAACTGCATGGACCCTTTTCAAAGTTGTCCCCTAGGTCAACAGAAGGTGCATCTACACTTTAGCAATAATGAAGTTTGAAGTCACTTCAACTGCCATGGCTCCATCCTATAGAATTCTTGAATTTGTAGTTTTGTGAGGCACTACCAGTCTTTGGCAGGAATTTCTACAGTGCAGATGCGCCCAAAGTTATTTTATCCCCTCCAAGCAAAAAGTCCCACTAACACCTTTCTCCCTCCCTGGTGGTAAAAATACAGTACGTAATAAGAAATTCATCTTTAAAAACATTCATTCTTTTCATGATATCAAAAATCTGCTGCTTGAGGCATATGCCTCACTCTGCCTAATAATAGGCCTGGTCTTGCTTATCTGACAATTTGATAGGTTTTCAGTACTGCAAACCATTTCCTCCAATATCCCACAGATGAAAATCAGGACTGGCATTAGATAGAGTGTGAGCAAAGTGGCAAAAATGATTAATGAGGAAGAACAGGTAGGCTAGGACATGCTGTAGCACTTTGCTTTTCCCTGAACCTACTAAAAAGTGAAACATTCCCCATCTTCTCCTACCCTCCCTGCTATTAATTCAGTGCAAACTACTTTTGCACTTTGAACTAAGTTTGCAACAATTGAAATTAGCTGAGGACAAAGGGAGACAGTGGAAAGAGGAAAGATAAATTGTGATATTTTAAAAAATAACTTGAAAATTGGGAGGACAAAGGATCTCTGCCAAATTGGGACAGTTGGATGGTAGGTGCCGACAACAGAGTGACTTTCTGTTGTTATACACAGATGAAGATTACCTAGTTCAGCACACTGTATAGAGACTGAAGTTGTTGATGTTTTATTCCATTTAATAAGTGACCGATAAAGGACACAGGAAAAGACATCCATTCTGAGGAGCAAAAAAGAAAAGATTAAGAAAAAATCCGTGGTGTGTGTGTTGAGTGGGTGCATGGTTAAGACTTGAACAAAAGTTTAACATTAAATTAGATTAACTTCCTATTCTAGAAAATGCAGCCAAATTTAGTTCAATTTCACTGATTTATCCATCTTGTAATATATCATTTATTCTTTCATAGACAAGTCTAAAAGGTCTTTAGTTTTCAATTACAAGTACAGAATTTGATTTCCAGAACTGTAAAAGAACAGAATACACTGTAAGTAATTTGATGGCAATCCAGAGTATGTCAGGTACTTAGAGGTCCTTCTGGATTGCAGGTATTGTATCCATGAACAAGATCACTGATGAGAGGTCTTGGTGTAATGATAAGTCTTCAGTGAAATCTGTCCAAAAGGATTCAATAGCAGGGCATTTAGCTATCAAATGAAAACATGAAACACTGCATCTCTAGAATTCTTCTTCTTCTTCATTAATTAAAAGTATATCAGAATAACATTTTAAAGTGACTAATGAGAATGAAGTATAGTTTGAACTGAATAAGCCCATGCCAAAGATCAATGCATGAGCATAGCAATAATTTCCTTTAATTTCCATTATGTATTAATTATATTGTTATTCTACCTTTTCTCGCATGAACTCACAACAATGTATATGCCTCCCCCCCCCCCCATATTATCTTCACAACAGCAACCCAGTGAGGCAGGCTAGGCTGAGAGAATGAAGCCCAAGGTGAGTATCGAGTGAGTAAACAATCCAGATTTCCCACATCCCAGTCCAATCCTGTGGTGAAGAAAGGGGTGTCTGTAAGATGCATGCAATGTCATTTTTCCAATTTTATAAGAACTAAAAATGCCCCAAACCTGCAGTGGTGGTGGTGGTGGTGGGGGGGGGAATCTGCCATTATTTTTATTGTTCTTGATTGTCACAGTAACTTTAATTTAAAGCAGCCCTATGAATAAGACACTTCCAAGTCACTCTGTCATCAACAGTCCTGCTCAGGTATTGCAGTATCAGGGTCATGGCTTCCTTGATTGAGTCTATACACCTGTAATGGAGTCTTCCTCTTTTCCTACCAGCTTATTGTTGTCTTTTCTAGTGAGTCACGTCTTCCCATGGTACATCCAAAGAACATCAATCTCAGTTTAGTTATCTGAGCTTCCTGGGAGAGTTCAGGCTTGATTTGCTCTAGGACCTATTTATTTGTCTTTTTGGCAGTCCAGGGTATATGCAGAACTCTCCTCCTGCAGCACCTCTCAGATGAGTGAGTCTCTTCCTGTCAGCACTTTTCACCATCCAGTTTTCACAACCATACATAGAAATTGGAAATACAACAGCTTGAACTATCCTAGCTTTAGTTTTCAATTATATGTCTTTATACTGTACTTGAGAATCTTGTCTAGTACCTTCATAGCTGTCCTTCCACATCCTAGTCACCATTCTGATTAATGACTGAGCCAAGATATGGAAAATCTTGAACTATTTTAGTGACTTCATTGTTTATTTTAAAGTTTTTAGATCATCTGTGGCCGTTGTTTTTGTTTTCTTAATGTTCAACCTGCCTTTGTAGCAATAGCAATACATTTCTATACCACTTATCAGTGCGTTTAAGCACTCCTTAAGAAGTTTACCATGTGTAAGCTAATTGCCCCCAACAAGCCGAGTACTCATCTTACTGACCTCAGAAGGATGCAAGGCTGAGTTGACCCTGAGACCCTGGCTGGGATTGAACTCACAACCTTGTGGTTTGAATGTGAATGGCTGCAGTACAGGCATTAAATCACTGTACCACCAGGGCTCATCCTTGACTTTCTTCAGTAGTCAGTCCAGTCTTTGCTAATTTCTGCTAGTAGTATGGTATCATCTCCACGACTTAAGTAATTGATACTACTTGTTCCATTTTCACACCTCCTTCCTGAAAGGGCAATCCAGCTTTGTGTATGATATGTTCAGCATACATGTTAAACAGATACTATGATAAAATGCAGCTTATATGAAAATGCTCTATATGATTACCACCGGAAGACTACTCTTGGCCCAACATTGGAAAGCAAATACTTTACCCACCATGGATGAATGGCTACTTAAACTGCAAGACATGATAGAAATGGGCCGGTTGACAAACTTGATTCATGGGAAATCGGGGGGGGGGGTAGAGAAGGAATGGGAGTTAGTAACCAAATACTGTAAAAATAGATGGAAATAAAACAGTTGTTATAATAAGAATAAGAGGATTCGAGAAATTAAGAGAGCTATAGAAATACTGAAGTTAACAGTGATTAGAATATTAAGCGGAAGTGATATCAACTTACGAGAAATAATCACAAAAGATAAGTGTTGTCAATGGAAGTACAAATGGTAAAAAAAAAATTAGGATAAACCAAACAATAGTAATGGTTAAGAGAAATGCTGCCCTTTGTGGTGATCTGTGGATTCCCAAAGTTTCTTGTTCTCCCTTTTTTTGTTGTGGTGCTCTATTTCTCTGCATAGGTTATTATAATAGTTCTCTTTCTCCCTACACACAAGTAATTGAACAGTTGCATTCATAGTTCTGACCCTATTTCTGTCTCCTTATACTTTTGCTTCTTGTGTATATGTGTTGTGTGCCTTCAAGTCATTTCTAACTTATGGCAATTCTAAGGGGAACATATCACAGGGTTTTCTTGGCAAGTTTCTTCAGAAGAGGTTTGCCATTACTATTCTCTGAGGAAGAGCGAGTGTGACATCATCCAGTAGGTTTTCGTGACTTCTTACCTGTCCTTAAGTTTTTGAAGAGGTTCACCTGTCATCCAGTGAGGCTCTCCTTTTTATTTATTTTTTTATTTTTGGCTACAGATATTTTCTTTTAGCACTCTTCCCCCACAGTGTACTTGGCTTTAGTCCATAGTTCATCTGGCTTCCAGTAAATAAGGCTTAATAGTACAAACACATTTTTACATTATCTTTAAATTCAATAAGAATGTTTTTCAGGTTGTATTTTGGATTTAATATTTAGTGATTGAGGGGTTGTGTAGACAGACCCTAAGGGGCGGCCTCCAGTCGCCCCTTTTACAGCCAGATTTGGGCCGTGGCAACCACATGCCATGGCCCCGGTCTGGCTTTTGCAGGGTGCAAAAAGTTATTTACGACACTCTTTTGGAGCTGCATCATGTGGACACAGCATCAGAGGAGTGCTGTGACACCATGCCCCATGTTATGTGGTGCGCAGCATCGCACCGACCTGGGGGCGGAGCTGGAACATGCATCATATGAACGCTACGCTCCGATTCTGCTCCGAGGCCAGGATTTCTTGCTGGTCTGCACAGCCTCTGAGTCTTCTTCTTTAGATTTATTCTAATTTTGGTTTTAGCAGTTATGGTCTGAGCCACAATCACTTCTTGGTCCTGTTTTTGCAACGAGAATGAAGGTTTACCATGTTCTGCTTCCAGTTATGTAGTCTGTCTGAATTCTATATTGGCCATCAGGTGATGTCCATGTATACAGTTGTCTCTTCAGTGGTATGAAGAATGAACAAACTGTTGGGTTAAAAAAAAATGCAATGTTCCTCTTTTGCTTTATTTCTTGACCCTGGGCCAAATTCTCCTACAATGTTTGGTTCTGCCTGTTTCTCACTTTATTATTCCAATTGCCTATGATTACCAAGAAAGTCCTGTTTTGGTATACAGTATAGTAAATTTCCTCCTAGAAATCAGTATGGAAACTTTTAATTTCTTCTTCTGCCTCTGTAGTTGGAGCATAAACTTGGATTATGGTTATATTGATGGCTTTTTCCTGAAGTCTAATTGATGTTATTCAGCCAGACTTTTCATTACATCTCTTGACTGCTCTTGCTATATTTCTCCTCTCTATTAATGCCATGCCATTTCTTCTTAGATTTTTGTTTCCTGACTAAATATTGTGTAATGATCTGGCTGAAAATGTCCCATTCTTGTCCACCTTAGATCACTCACCCCAGGTATTGCAATGTTTATACATTCCAATTTATTGTTTTACTATGTCTAGCTTCCTCTGAATCATGCTTCTCACATTCCATAGTCCTATAATATGTGTCATGCAGCTTTGGGCTTTCCTTTCCCCTCTGAGTATGTCAACAGCTGAATATCCTTTTGGCTTGAGTTCAGTTACATCATTAGCCATAGTGCTACTCGTAGTTCTCCTCTTCTCTTCCCCAGTAGATCACTGAGAACCATCTGACCTGGAAGTCCCATCTTCTGACACTATTTTTCTTTCATTTTGGATCCTGGGATCTCATCATAGCTTGTGATGAGGTAGAAGGCTTCAGGAGTGGTTTACCATTGCCTTCTTCTGTGCAATACTAACAAGTGTTAGCTATGGTGCCACTGTCACTGTCTCCAAGAGGTTCGCCACGAGTGTCACACCCCAACTGTTGTGCAGTAGTAACTGTTTGGCACATTTAGTCTATCTCTTCAGCAAATGTCTGCTGACACCCACTCCTATGGAGGTGGGTGGATGAGTGAGTGGGCTGCTTTAGGCTCAGGAAAGTCTTAACCTTAACCTGGAAGTGTCATGATTTACTTCCTGGTTAAAATGAAGACTTTCCTAAGCCTAAAAACCTTGCTCACTTACCCATCCACCTTTTGTGTCTGTGGGTCTACATTTTTATTTTTCAAATATATGCTAGAAAAAAGATTAAGAAATTTTAACAATCTGAGAGGGAACACGGAGATGCAGCTAAGGTCCTATATGGTCCACTTCATTCTTATAATTGTGTGATTTTGCATCTTGAGTTCTATATCAATTTAGTTCTGAAACAGTTCATGTCAGTAAGACCTTAGATAATCAGAAAAGTACCTATGAAACTATTGATGGCCAATAGGAAAACAGTGTGTCAACATGGGGTTTTATAGTATTTTTGGAAGTTCAAGGACAGCTTTTATCATTGGCAGAGCCATACTTCTGAAATATCCTGAGAGCTAGCATAGTATAGTGGTTAATTTTCAACTAGAAAAAGAAAAATATAAGTTCAGTCCCTGCTTGAACATGAAGTTTCCTTGGTATCTATGAGCAAATCAGGGCATTGTATTTCAGTCTAAACTTGTTCAGGATAAAAATGTGGAGCTCCTTGGAGGAAAGGAGGCCTTTAGATGTAAATAACAAGCATGCATAATTTTACCTGGTATTACTGAGATGCTGCTGAATTTGGTAGTGCACAGATGCATTATCAATTTGTTAAGGCTCATCATTAGAGCTGATGAGCAGCCTCAAGTTTTCTGAACATCCCTTTCCTAATAAACACCACCACTTCTAATCTACTGCTGTATATGGGGCTGTGCATTATTTGCTGTTATTCAAATGGGTATGTTGAAGAGGAAAAATCTTCTTTTTTGTTTTGGGCTTTAAAAACTAGTTCTTCAAGTGATTATATTGTTCCCTTGTAACTGTTTGCGCTGAGTGTCTGCTGAGAAGGCTGGCATTTAAAAGAGGGAGGACCTATCTTCATTTTTAATTGCAACTACTATCCCCATTCCCTTACCGCTATTCCTGTGTGGCTTCAGGCTGTGAAGATGTTTCATATCAATTACAGTTCCCTTATTAGCTAAAATTTGTAAGAAGTATCCTGAAACACAAGCTATTAAAAACTAAGAAGCACAAAGGAAGTATATTATTCAGAGATTTGGGGAAGTATGAATAATGATTGATTATTCAGAGTTGATACCAATTATTTGAGTACAGTTGAACTCAAGCTTTTTCTATATACAGGTCCAGAGTCAGACAAAGTTGATTGTCCTAATAAACACCATTACCTCTCATCTACTGCAAATGGTAGCTCTCATTTGCTTAAGCCCCAAGATGAACAGAAGGTCAACAGCCATGATAGTGGAACCATTTCAGTGTTGCACAGACTATCCAAAAAAAGAAAAGATTCAGCCAAAAAGCATTATCAGTTTGCATGTCCCTACTTTTCTAAAAGCCCCCTCCCCTTTTTTTTAAAGGCCTTAGGCTGCACCTACACTACAAAAATACTGCTGTTTGCCACTACTTTAACTTTTGTGGCTCAGTGCTATAGAATTATGGAATTTGCAGTCTGTTGTGGCACCAGAGCTCTCTGAAAGAGAAGAGTAAATATCTCACAGAACTACCAATCCCAGAATTCCATAGTATTGAGCCAAGGCAAGTTACCACTCCTGGCCCAATCTCTCCCCCACCCCCCTCCACAAAGTGATGGGAACATCATTCACCCATGTTCGGATCACCAACAGAATTGACCTCTCCCCTGCCCCCATGCAGCAAATGTCCAGTAAAGTGGGTTGGGAAGGGAGTACATTCATGGCAATAAATTGTGAATGAGTAGCAACCATGAATATCGATCAGTTACATATGAGTTAATCTAGGTAATTGTTCCATATTCATAATCATTACTTGGTCATGATTGTGACATTATTGCCATGATCATACATCCCCTGCCCCCCCTTGCACCTACTTTCCATTCTTCCAGTGATCAGAGCATGTATCAATGGCATTTACATCAGGTGTGGGTGGATTCTGGCCTAGAGAGGTTATTTATGTAAGTATTTTAAACTAAGTACCAGTAGCTGGGAAAGAATACTAGCCAGGGTTTTAAAATTATTTTTAATTCAGTTTTATCTGAATTCAGTTTTAATTCAGTTTTATTGAATTGTATAATATGACTGTAATCCCGCTTCAATCCATTGGAAGAGGCGGGAAAACATAAATAAAACATTATTATTATTATTATTATTATTATTATTATTATTATTATTATTATCTTAATATTAAAATTTGTCTAATTGTATTTTAGCATGAAATATGTTGTGTTTGAACCTGTAGCTGATTTAATCTAATAGATTGGGAGCAGTTTGGGTACTAATCCTGGAAGAAAATTTAAGTAAAGAAGGAAGGAAGGAAGGAAGGAACTGGAGTTTGGAAAGGTTATGTTTTGTACTAAAATTCCCAGAATTTTAATTTGAAAATATACAAATATTTACTTGGGTACAATTTGCAGATCTAATTAGAAGCCCCTTCAAGTGGGTGTTTTAGTTCAATTGCTTAAAAGAAGAAGAATACTTATCTTCTACCTACAAAAAAGAAACAATATATTTAAAAGTATACTGCTAATATTATGATGAAGTTGGCACTTTAGGGGATTTGTCAAAGAGTAACAATAGAGATTACTGTCCACTCAAGACCTTCCCTTATGCAATGTAGCAGTTTGGAATAAAACTGGAATGCTGTACTAAGCACACATATTATTTAGGTGGGTTTTGCTGGCAGTCTAGGTTTCTGCATTTTACAGGTGAGTTAGGCAAAGTCTGAGCTGAGCATGCCAAGGAAATTGAGTTGGGCATCATTTCTGCATTAGTCTGATAACTATACAAACAGATCCAGATGCCTGCTTTTCATCTCATGCTGGAGGCATGCCTCATTGGTTGATCATTGCATGAAAAACAAAGATAAGCATTAGCTATAATTGCAAAGAGGTGTTTACTCTGCTACAATTAAGGGGCTGTCAGTGTTTCGATTAACCTTTATGTTCCTAGTATTTTCCATTTGCTCCAGATGTATGAAGAACAGAGGGAGACAAAAATATCCATGGCCCGAGGCAGTAATCCCACATATATTTGCTAGGGAGTAAACCACATTTAGCCTAGCAGGGAGAGGGGCAGGGAAGTTATTCATAAGTGAGGATGTGTAGGATTGCAGTGCTAGTGCATAAAAGCATTTCTTTGAAGAAAAGTGGGCAAGGAAGGAAGGAAGTTTAGATACTTTGACCACTCTGAAATGTACAGTGAATACTGAATGTGTATAGAAACTGTAATTTTACAGTTTGGCTTAAATCCCATGAGTCCATCCTAAAACACAGCATATTACAAAGCACTGGATATTACAGTGATGTGAGGAGAATACACATGTCTCCATCCATACAGAGAGTGTATTGATAATGCATTATATTGATTATATTGATAATGATTATATAGTTACAGTTATCCCAAGTCAGTTTATGTATATTTAGGTACTGTTAACCGACACAGTTCCCAGCATGCTATCTATACTTTCTCCAATGAGCAGGAAAATCCTAGGCATATTTGCAAAGTGTGTTAAAAGTTTAACTCTAGGGTTGTCCACATGGGCCAAAAGGTACAAGTTCCTCCTGGCCTCCTATTGTCTAGATCAGACAATGCAGGCCAAAACACCTGAGGCAGGATCAGACCTGATTCTGTTTGTCCAGATATGGATCCAGAGGATCTGGCCTGACCTGGGTAAATAGCCTTTACCCTGGAGTAATTTGCCCCTGGTTTTCTGCAAAGTTTTAGGAAATTCTGAGGCAAAGCCTGGTTGTGCATGGACCCTCCTTTGTAATCCCTATCTTGCTGGCCATCACCACAAGTGAAGAAGCCCCCTCTCACCACATCTGTTGTGATGGAGGAGCTTGTTCAATCACCTGTTCTGGTCCCAGACTGGTGTGGAGATGAGTGTGTGAACACCCTCTCCATACCCACACCAGCCCAGAGATCAACCCGTGCTTTCCTGGACCATCTGCTCAGGCCCTCATCAATATAATAATGAAACAACGGCTTCATGGCTGAGCTGAGATTCAAACCCCAGTTTCCAGAGTCCAACACTCAAACCAGTAGTAAGTTAATATACCACTTTCTCTACAGTTAAATTCCTAATACAAAATCTTTAATAGATTTTTAATAGATTATCTGAATCCTATTCAAGCCTGCCTGAAACCCAGAGAGCATGGCAATCATTTTTTTGAAAAGGCAAGTACCTCCTCAGTATCAAATTTGTGAACGCAGCTATGACATTCTCTCAAATTCCCAATAAGCTTCCTATCCACCATATTTGCCCTGGAAAGATACTGCCTGTCAGAGTGGACTGTATTGGGCAGGTTGGATAAATATTCTGACCTCATATAAGACAGATTCCTATGTACCTTCTTCTTTTATGTGGCAGAAAATAGGGGTTCTTTGCTCTTCACTTTCTCAGGTAGTCTTCATTTTTCCCTACCTACTTTTGATACTATGTCAAACATCATAACAGTTTTATATTCTGTTATTTCCCCCCGTACCTGCCACCAACAGCCTTTCTCACATCTACAGGATCAAGAGATTCTGGCAGAGAACAATGTTCTGGAAGGTAAAATAAATGAAAGTATCTATTTATTTCTTTTAGATGTTCCAAAAATGGTCTCTGCACATATATTTAATCATGTTAATATTGTTGTCTGTATATAATTCATGAAGACTTAGAAATGGAAATGTGTTTTTCAGAAGTGGTTAGTGAAAATGTTTCCCTTAGAAGCAGAATACCCGAATCCAAGAGAGAATTTCTCACTCTCTCTCAAAAGATACACACACACCCAGAGAGAGATTGAGGCAGAACATCTTATGTTTCTGTCTCCAAAAGTATATATTGCTACTTAGGTGCAATGACAAGAAATAACTCCTGCAGCGATGTAATCAAAAATTCTATTTACTGTTGTGAATTGAGAGACTGATTCTACTATATCCAATGACACAATAAATCCCATCACCTCCAACTGCTTGAGGTGAAAGGAATAAGGGATGATTGATTAAGAAAAGAAAACATTTTTTCCTTCCATTTTCTAACACAGTACTAGCAAAATGCCAACAACTCTTAGTGTTCTTCCTTTTGTTATATTTGAATTTGGGGATCAACAGCTAGATAAATTGAATTATTATTCCCAATCAAACATATATAGAAAGGGCCGAATGAACAGAATATGGGAAGGTGCCATGTTGTTCCAAAGGTTGTAGGAGTCATTTAGTGTGAGTGGGATGCATGGCGACATGATGCCATGGAAGATGGTTAGGTTCAACTATGGATTCAGCTATGTGTTGCTGTTATAGATTTATCACATTTTTATTCCACTGCTTCTCTAGGGAAGAGAAGAGCTACTGTGGCCTGAAATTCCCAGAATCTTTCACTATGGGGAAGAACTGATGGGAGATATGGATTAAAGTAACCACACTGCCTCTATAAAGATCAGAAATGTATACTTGCATCCACCACAGTTCAGTGTGTGAGACAGCTTGCCTGCCAACCTTTCATAGATAGACACCAAAACATATGTGTCCAAGTAACATCAAAGTATGGTCAAGAAGGCAAGAGCTAGCAATGAAGAAGTGCACACAAGATAGGACAGGCTGCAGCAGTTTGCTTTTGCCTGAACCTATTGGGAAAGTCAATATTATGCATTTTCCTCCCCTCCCCCTACTGAGTTAAGTGAACTCAGTGTGAAGCAACTGAAGTAAGCTGAAGACAAAGGGGGAAAGTGGAACAGGCAGGAGGAAACTGAGAGATTTTAAAAAAAGTTGAACAAAATGGGATGACAGAAGATTAATTGGGACTGTCTCTACCACACTAGGCCAGTTGGAAGGTGTGAAGTAAATTATGGCCCAGTCCACACTGGCCTTGCGGCACCCTCGTCATGTGACAAGGGCATAACACTGGCAGCACCCTGTTTACATGGGTGCCGCCATTGTTATGTAAGTGCCGCACAGAGTCCGCACAGCGCCACCCTGCACTTACGTAATGAGTGCACCAGTGGCACACTCGTTACGCTGCCACCGTGGCAGAAAAAGAACCTGCTTTTTGCGGGTTCTTTTTCCACCGGTGGGAAGTCGCACTGTTTGGCGGCTGAGGCTTCCCTCTGGCAGAAAAATAGGCGCCAGCAGGTCGCCTTTTTGAGGCAGTCTGTGCTGTGCCTATAATGAGAAATGGTGAGTGTTTCAGACTCATTCTGGCCACTTTATAGCTGAATGTGGATTTGATCCTAGGATTCTTTCTCACTACAAATTTTTGCACTATGATTATATTTTATCTCCCCTGATTGCAGGGTTGCAGCTGGTTGAGGCACTGGCTGAGAAATCTAATTTCCTCAATTGTGTGTGAAACGGTGAATTGGGTGTACAGTGTGAAAGGACACTAGCCCAGCACTCTAACCATTTCATTTAAGTAGAATGATATTCTGTAAAAAGAATCAAACAGCCTTTGTGCCTGTCCCCAACTTGTCACTTTATGGGAAAGGTATGATCCTTTCAGAATGTGCCTTCCTTGAGAATTGATCCAGCCAAAGGTAAGCAGCTGTCCCACTGATTTCAATGAACAAATTAAATATACTGATTCTCTCCTGTTGAAATAATTGGGAACTTAAAAACATTAGCTACACAGGCCTTGAAAGTGTTTAGGAAGAAGTGTGGCTCCCTTTTAGGAGGATTCAGCCTAAAGTGAACATACATTCCCTCCTTAAAATGGCTTAAACAGCAACTTCATGAACTTTATTGCCTTCAGTTGCTCTCCCCTCCCCCATCACCCCATTGCTCTTATGTTCTATGCCACTTGCTTCCCAATTGAATGTTTTTGTGCTGCCAGATTGAAGGAATACACATCACACAGCCTGAAATTAATTGAAAATGAAAGGCTTCTGGTTAAAGGCAAATTGTTTAATGAAACAAATTGCTGTCTGTGGGTTTGGTTTTTTTTTTTAAAAGCACTGCTTCTGGGCTGATACCTTGGATAACAAGTTTCAGTCCAGAGCAAAATTTTATGCCTGAGTTATAAAACGTCTGATAGTGGAGAGTTTAATGAAATTTCAAACACACTATTATTAATTGTAACAGTGCCAGTGTATTATAAAGAACAAGACAGTTTTTAAAAATGCATTTAGAGGAAGCAACTTCCATTTGTGTTAGCTGTTTTATTGAAGAGGATTCTGCCCCTGGTTTTTCTGTGTATGCATGGATAAGATAAAAGTATATAATAATACTAACATAATCATGTTAGTAAAAAAAAAGCAAAAACAAACAATTAAAAGGGCTATTTAGGGTATGTTTGCAGCAAAAAGGACAAGAAGGAAATGGTAGGGCCACTATGTGTAGAAGATTGTGAAATGCTAACAGAGGACAGAGAAAAGGCAGAATTGCTCAACACCTTCTTTGCGTCAGTCTTCTCACAAAAGGAAAAGGGTGCTCCACCTGAGGAAAATGGAGCAGAGGACACAATAGGAGTAATGCAGCACAGAATAAGTAAAGAGGTAGTACAGGAATACTTTGTTAATCTAAATAAGTTTAAGTCTCCGGGATCAGATGAACTACATTCAAGGGTATTAAAAGAGCTGGCAAATGTAATCTCAGAGCCATTGGCAATAATCTTTGGAAACTCTTGGAGAACAGGAGACGGCCCAGAAGTCTGGAGGAGGGCAAATGTCCCCATCTTCAAAAAGGGGGGGAAAGAGGATCCCAACAATTATTGTCCAGTTAGTCTGATATCAATACCAGGAAATATTCTAGAGCAGATAATTAAACAAAAAGTCTACGAACATTTAGAAGGGAATGCCATAATCACAAAAAGTCAACATGCGTTTCTCAAAAGCAAGTGATGCCAGCCTAATCTGATCTCTCTCTCTCTCTCTCTCTCTCTCTTTTTTTTTTATAAAATTACCAGCTTGGTAGATGAAGGGAATGGTGTGGATATATAGTATATCTTGATTTCAGTACGGCCTTTGACAGGGTTCCCCCATGACCACTGTTGCCAACAAGCCTCGAAGTTAATTCCCTAAAATGTTTGTCCAAAACACACTGAATCCCCCCACATCACACAGAATATTCAGTCACAATTCCCGGAAAATTCCCATAATGTTAAAATGGCAGATGTTTTGCAAATAAACGTAAAAATAATTGAATAAAAATAATTGTAACTTATTTCAACTCTCAAAATCACCATTGAACCAAACAAAGAATCTTTCAGCCCTTTAAAGATATTTATTTTAACATGAAGGGGGTTCAGGAAGCTTTGTGCCAAATAGAAACGTGTTTGGCTGCAACTGCACTGCAGAAATAAATCCAGTTTGACACCCTTTTAATTGCCATGGCTCAGTGCTACGGAATCCTGGGAATTCTAGTTTTCAGAGACATTTAACCTTCACTCTCAGCAAACTCTGGTGTGACAACAAACTACAATTCCCAGGATTTCATAGCACTGGGCCATGGAAGTTAAAACAGTATGAAACTGGATTGTCCCTGGAGTCTGGAGTGAAGATGCAGCCTGAGTTGGGTCCAAGACACACTGCAGAAATAATCCAGTTTGAGACTGCTTTAACTGCCCTGGCTCAGTGCTAGGGAACCCTGGGAAGTGTAGTTTTGTGAGAAAGAGCTCTGGTGCCACAATGAACTACAGTTCCCATGCATCTGAGGAAATACGCTTAAGTCTAAGAAAGCTAGACTTAAGAGGGAGTCGGGGGCTGAGAGAGAGAGAGAGACAGAGCGCTTCTGAGGGCGGGGGCAGCAACCCCTCTCCAGTCCTCTCTCTGATTGGCTGAAAACGGTTAGTGTGTGATACTCCAAAAGGTTAGTAGCCAGCCTCGCTCTCAGAGTCAGGGCTGGAGCTGAAATAGGCAAAAGTCACCAAAAATGCACTGAAATAGAGCCAGGCACCAAAATCACATGAAAAGCTCTGAAAAGTCCCCATTTTTTTGTGAAAGTCACGACATTGGCAACACTGCCATGACATTCTTGCAAACAAGCTTGTAAAATGTGGGATAGACAATGCACATGTTAAATGGATTTGTAATTGGTTGACCAGCCAAACCCAAATGGCACTCACCAATGGCTTCTCTTCTTCCCAGAGAGAAGAGACTAGTGGAGTGCCACATGGTTCAGTCCTGGGCCCAGTGCTATTCAACATATTTATCAATGGCAATGATGAAAGAATTGGGGGCATGCTTATCAAATTTGCAGATGACACCAAACTGGAGGAATAGTTAATACCCCAGAGGACAGGATCAAAATTCAAAATGACCTTAATAGATTAGAAAGCTGGGCCAAAGCTAACAAAATGAATTTCAACACAGAGAAATGTAAAGCACTGAACTTTGGGCAAAAAAATGAAATGCATAGATGTAGGATGGGGGACACCTCTGAACGATGTGTTATGTTTGAAAGGGATCTAGGAGCCCTAGTAGACCACAAGCTGAACATGAGTCAACAGTGCGATACGGCAGCAAAAATGGCCAATGCAATTTTAGGCTGCATCAATAGAAATATAGGAGTTCATCAGACAACGGAAATTGGAAGTATAATCCAATGGCAATCTGAATGCAATCATGGAGTTTAACGTTATTGCGTGATAGACCACCATATGCAAATTCAGGCAATGGCATGCTATTTTCGGGCAATGGGAAGTCAGTTCAAATGCAATTCAAATTTACTTGAATGCGTTCTGGCCCGACTTTTTTTTCATTCGAAATTAAGAGACATTCCTCAGGTGTGATAAAGTCCATAGTGTCCAGATCAAGAGAAGTCATAGTGCCACTCCATTCTGCTCTGGTCAGGCCCCACCTGGAATATTGTGTCCAGTTCTGGGCACCACAATTCAAAAAGGACATTGAGAAACTGGAGCATATCCAGAGGAGGGTGACTAAAATGGTGAAGGGTCTGGAAACCATGCCCTATGAGGAACAACTTAGGGAGTTGGGGATGTTTAGCTTTAAGAAGAGAAGGTTAAGAGGTGATATGATAGCTCTGTTTAAATATTTGAAGGGATGTCATATTGAGGAGGGAGCAAGCTTGTTTTCTGCTGCTTCAGAGAACAAGACCCGGAACAGCAAAAGAGATTCCACCTCAACATTAGGAGGAACTTCCTGATAGTAAGGGCTGTTTGACAAAGGAACACACTCCCTTGGAGTGTAATGGAGTCTCTTTCCTTGGGGGTCTTTAAATGGAGGCTGGATGGCCATCTGTTGGGTATGTGTTGATTGAAAGTTCCTGCATGGCAGGGAGTTGGACTGGATGGACCTTGTGATCTCTTCCAACTCTATGATTCTATATATCATGAAAAGATATGGAACACCTTTAAAGACATGGGAGTGCCACCACATTGGATAGTCTTGATGAGAAATCTGTACACAGGACAAGTGGCTACCATCAGAACAGAATATGGAGGAACAGAATGGTTCTCTGTTGGTAAAGAGGTCAGACAAACCTGCATCCTTTCATCCTACCTGTTCAACCTTTATGCAAAAAAAATTAAAAAAAATAAAAAAAAATCATACAAAGAGCAGGTCTAGACTTAGAAGAAGGAAGAGTGAAGATCAGCGGAAAAACAACCTGTTATGTGCATGACACCATACTACAGTTGGCCCTCGGTATCTGTGGAGGATGAGTTTTGGACACTCCCCCGTGGATACCAAAATCCTCAGATGCCCAAGTTCTGTTGTCTCCAGTGGCGGAGGATGTATGCAGCCGCACCACCATTTGGGACAATGGGATGGGTGGGTGGGCTGTGTGGAGGTGGAGGTCAAAGCAGGACTCCCAGCAGGCAGGAGTTGGCTGGAAGATCCCCCAGCAAAGACTGAAAGAAGGGCTTGAAGTCCGTCCATCCTTCCTTCCCTCCCTCCCTCCTTCTCTCATTCCTTCCCAAGGGTCCCTTTTCCACACAAGACCCCATGCTCCTGCCCCCTCCCCCTCTGTAGGATCCCCCATTCGGGGCTGCCCATCCAAGGTTCCTCTGAGCCATGTCCAGGCCTGAGGAGTCCAGCAGGAGGACAGTGGTGAGTACAAGAAGGGGAAGGGGTAGCCCCAACCTCCCTGCTCTCTTCCAGGCCACAGTGCACCCTGAAAGCCCCTTCCCTGCACCTCCTTGCTTTGCAGTAGGGCAGGATGCCCCCTTCCTTGTTCCCACTTGCACTGGAGGGGGGGGGGGCAGATTTGAATCTGCCTGGTTCCCACTTGGGCTGAATCGATTTATTCCAAAATAAATAGATTCAGCCCCCAAAACACCCCATTTAACCTGTGTCTTTTTGACGCAGGTTAAATGGGTCAAAACTATGGGACCCCTTTTTGAACCGCTTCAGTGATTCGAATTAAGTGGGAACCATGGTGGTTTAAACTGGATCATTTCAAATTACGATCCAATTTAAACCATAGTGGGAATTAGGCCTATGAAAGAACTAGACAAGATCCTAAAGAGTAATAATATACAACTGAGCACTGAAGTTAGAATTATCCAAGCCATTGTATTCCCCCTTACCATATATGGTAGCAAGAGCTGGGCAATGAAGAGGAAAATGAACTCATTTGAAATGTGGTGCTGGAGAAGAGTGCTAAGGAAACCATGGATGGCCAAAAAAAAAAAAAAAAGGTCCTTGAACAGATCAAGCCTGAAATCTCTCCCTGGAAGCCAAGGTGATCAAGCTGAGGCTGCCATATTTTGGCCACATCATAAGAAGGCATGACTCATTAGAAATTGTAATAATGCCAGAAAAGGTGGAGGGATGTAGAAAGATTATAAGACAATATGCTAGACAGATGTACTCTATTAAGGAGGTCACAGGTATGAATTTATAAGATCTAAGCAGAACAGTGGAGAATAGGGAATCTTGGAGATGTGTCATCCACAGGGTCGCCATGAGCTGGGATTGATTCGAAGTCAGTTAACTACAACAACAACAAATATTTCCAGGTAACTGTTCAATTTGAATATCCCATTTGACAGAATGAAAAGGTATTGAAAACCTCATTTCAGAATCCAGTTTATGTTTTTCACACATAAAAAAATATAATTTAATTAGGATTTATTTTATGCCTCCACTGTTTTTTTTTAATAAAAAGGCCACATTTATGATGCAAAATTGTACTGTTTTACAAGCTACAATTATAATTGCATCTTTGGTCACATAGCTGCAAGCTATGTGATAAGAGAACAGCAATGCAAGGCACAACTTTGAATGCTTTTTTAATCAATTCAATAACTGATCACAATGTTACTCTACATAACCTTTCTCTTAGTGAGGCATTGATATCTAGAGTAAAGGCAAAGAACACATTTCTCAAACAATAACTGTAGTTATCCTATGATTAACTGATTGGTCATATCTGCTCTCCGGCTAGTTGGGTAAAATAGCTAGCCAAATCTTCCACCATGTTTAATGTCCTCATCATATCAGTTTATTTTATACACAAGAATGGGATAAAGATCTCACAGCTGGGAGAAGGTATTTCATGTATCTTAGATATGATTTACATTAGGCAGCTAGAAAGCTGTATTTAACACATTGTGTGAAATAGCTCCTGTCAAATGTGTAATTCTTTAGCATTTTTGCAGTTCACAGACAGACTCAGCAGTCACTGGCTTTTGAGCTGTTTTGTCACTACAGGCCTAGGGCACTGCAAGCAAATGTGTCACTGACGATCAAGGTTCAACTGGCTCTGATGTCACAGAAAGGCTACCATACTTGGAATCAAGCAGCTAAATACCAAATTGGGGCGGGGGGAACCTGCTGAAGGTTCTGGGACAATATTTCCTAAATTAAGTCATAGAAATGGGCTTTCAAATTGCCCATTGCTTGAGTGGTTTCAGAGCTTTTAAGAAAAACTGACAGACAACATTGGCTGCTTATAATTGCATCTTTGGTCACATCTGCAAACAGTGTCTTTTCACCTTTTAATCTCTTTTAATTCAAGAGGCTGCCTCCTTGTTTCTTTGAATGCATTCTGATAACAACAGTCTGTGTTTCTGAAAGCAATTAACATGCAGCCCTGCTTAAGAATTTGAAAAAAAAGGCAGAAAAATATAATTTTCAGTAATGTTCACCCAGCTGTGTGTGTGTGTGTTATGTGCCTTCATGTAAGGGGGCCCTATCATGGGTTTTTGTTTTGTTTTGTTTTTATTTTGGACAAGATTTGTTCAGAGAAGGTTTGCCATTATCTTCCCCAGAGGCTGAGAGCATGTAGCTTGCCCAAATCATCCAGTGGGTTTCATGGCTGAGCTGGGAATTGAACCCTAGTCTCCAGAGTTGTAGTCCAACACTCTATGCCAGGCTGGCTCTCACTACAGAGATATTTATAAACACTTTAACATTAATTATCTTGTCTTTCCCGAGTGAAGGGATTTCTGTAACAGTCATTGCCACTTCTTAAAATTAAAAACACCTAAGGTTCCCCGTTTCAAGTTACTGATGGTTATACATTTGCAGTATGTGCATTAAACCTGCTATCACTTTGGTTACATGAGTGGAATTCCACATCAAGGCAAATGGAGACTCAAGTGGAGCCAGCCAGTAAGATCCCACCCTTCCCCCATGCAGTACATGAGACCAGGTTTTGTGCAATATTGTCAACAACATCAAATCAATATCATTGCACATGCTTTATTGTTCCTTGGTGGTTTGGTTATGTTTCCTTCCTGAATGTTTACACTGCTATGTTATCACCCAAGCACATTGATTTACAGGTACAATTTTCATATTTTCACATATGAAACTGAGTCAACAAGTGAATTACCAAGTACCCCTCAAAAGCCTAGTCATGAAATGTAATCCAAACCAAAGTGTTTATTGATATCCAGGGAGGAAGAAAGTGGAGAAGTCTAGTGGATGTAGTTCATGTTCTATTAACTTGCAGAAAGTTATTTATGCAGGGTTTCCATTAGCATTTGGTTCCTAGAAAACACATCTATTTATTTCTGAAATGAACACAGTATACATTAGCCTTCAGTGCCCAATCTCTATTCTCAGAATAGTTTACAAAAAATAATAATACAAATATTAGAAAACAGTGATACATGTGTGTACAAACAAGCCTACAGTATTTCTCTCACATAAACACTTTTCATTCCAGCAGTCCAACAATATCTGGAGGGCCGCAAGTTGCCTTTAGACTGTATTTATCAAAGTTTCACTAGAAACTGTGATCAATATTATGTGATCCATGAGAGGCTCTGCTACTAAATTTTGATAGTCCCTGTACTAAACAGCCAACATCAAAGTTTTGTTTGATGAAACACTTCTTCTCTATCCAGTTTGTTAGACCTATTTTATCACAGTCTTGAAATGTCCATAAAAGAGACAGGGTCACAGGCAGACATTATAGAAAGAGAAGTGATAGTGGTTTACAATATTGTGTAGTTTGCCTGTCTACCTGATAAGAAAATTGTCATCTTTATCAAATAGGCTAGAAACAGTAATGAAGTACCAGGATGAATGAAATCAGCCTTGTCTCTAAGGGAGGGAAAAGAGTTGCCTCTCACAAATCTTCCTCCATATTCCACTCTTCCTTAAAGCAATGCAGTGGTGAAACTCCTCTCTTAGGAGACACAGACTTGAACATTCTGCCATTCTTAGATCTTTTCATGCACACTGTCTGGCCACTGTAATTTGAATGAAAAGTTAGAAATTCAGAAAAATGTTTATGTGTCGTGTATGGATGAACACAGATTCTTACATACGCACACTTGCGAGACCAACTAAATTAATCATATGAACTATGATTTCTGGTGTGTTTTTTCAGCCTTTTGCCTTCCAGAATCACAAACCAGTGTTTGTTGTTGACACATTATTCCTTTTAGGAGAGCAACAAGGCAAGAACTCTTGTAGAATAGAACAGAAATCTAGAATAGAGTTGCTAGGATGGAGACGGGATTGGGCTCCTGTAATGAGGGATGTAAAGAATATTCTCCAAAATTTGAAAATTAGTAGAAATATGCTTAATTCGACAATTTCGATAACATTTTAGAGAGAAGAAATTCTGAGCACTTCTCGATCAATGAGTAAGAATTTTTATTTTTAATAATTTCAAAATGAAGTGAAGAGACAAGACTGAGCTGACAATTCGACCTCCAGGATTTGGGTATTTTGCGTAAGAAAAGCTACCATTCATACTGGCTTTTACCAGGGGCTATTTCCTTTGTTAGGGTGATTCCCCCCATCTTTTCTCACTCACAGCTTAGCTTTGAAAAACAAAACAGAACTAAAGGAGGGAGCCTTCTCCTCTTTACATTATGCTCTGCCATTAAAATTCAAAAGAAAGAAAAGGGAGGTGGGGCTGACAAGGGAAGTTTGGAGATGTTAAGAACATTGCTCTTTTCTGAAAAAACCAGAAGGCACACACACACACACACACACACACACACAAAAGGAAAAAAAATCTCAACAAATAAACAAGAAATGCTAGAGTTGGGGGACCCTCAAGGACCATCCAGTCCACTTCTGCTATGAAGTAATACATAGGAATACATGGTATCCTAGAGGACATGTAGTCTGACCCCTGTTCAACATCAGGATGGCACTGGACGATGCGGACAAAACTGAGGGTTGGTTTTTTGGCATATAAGAGGAGTTTTGCCATGGGATGCCTCTGAGGCTGAGAGAGTGTGACCCTCACAAAAGAGAAGAGGGGCAGGGTGGGTGCATGGACAGGAATTCTGCCATGATGGATAAAACCTAGCATTCGAAGGGAGATTCAATAGGTTATCCAACCCCTCCCCTTCTACCATGAAGGAATACCTAGGAGTTGGAGAGTTGAAGCTCCGGGCAAGTGACTTGCCCAAGGTCACCAGTGAATTTCTATGGTGAACTGGGAGGCTAGAGCTTCTCCCAGCTCAGCCATGTAAATCCACAGGGTGACATTGGGTAAGTCACACTCTCTCATTCATGGATATTTGCCACTCTCCTTGCCAATTATATATTATTATTATTATTTTATTATTATTATTGCATGACCTTGGTATCACCATGGAGAGGTGCAGGAGTTGGGAGTTGAAGCTCCAGAGCAAGTGACTTGCCCAAGGTCAGCCAGTGAATTTCTATGGTGAACTGGGAGGCTAGAGTTCTGATCCCAGTTCAGCCATGTAAATCTACAGGGTGACCTTGGGTTAAGTCACACTTCTCCACTCATGGATATTCATGGATATCCAAAGGAAAAAAAGATTAAATTTTGTTCCAGGTTTTCAGGGATGCAGTGGAGTCCTTCGCAGAAGAGCTCAATAGATTACCACACTACAACTCTTATAGTGCTGCTATTCCACTTTTACTGCTCTGGCTGCCTCCTGTTGCATTCTGGAGTTCGTAGTTCAATGAGGCCTAGAGTTCACTGGCTCAGAATTCTAAATGCCCCTCCCTAAACGGCAATCCCAGATGCAATAGGTGGCCGCCAGAGCAGTAAAAAGTGGAATAGCGCGTTCTAAGAGGAGTAGTGGGTATTAACACCAGGAACAGTACTCATTAGATTTGTACTGTGAAATTTATGTGATAAAGCTGGGCGGGGGGATGCAGGCTCTTTGCCTTTTGGAAAAAACTTTTAAAAGATGTATAGAAAGTTCAAATGTTTTTGGTTCAATTATGTAAGGTTTATCTGACCTGGTTGTTTTGTTTCACATGAGCACATTGTTAGGTTTGAATAAAAGTTTCCTCAAATAAGTGAATTGTTCTTTTTGTGTTAGGTGTGGGTGCAGAACTATCCCTATTCTTTCCATATATTCTGCCTCTGATACCAAATTTCTATTCCGGAAGTAATGCCCAGGAACACCATTTACTTGTTAACTGTGGCATACCCACAGCGAGCACTGAAGACGGGAGTTAAAGTGAATGGGAAATGTTTTCGTACCAATAACTCTGTCCAAGGCAAAATCCATACCCATCTTTGGAAGGAAAGGTGAGGTAATAAATAAATAAGAATAATAATTAACCCAATAGTGTTTAAACATAAACACAACTGAAAGGGGTGGTGGAGAGATATATTTTCCTCCTAAAGTACTGGAACTGAAGAAATAATTCCAGAATGTTATCCAGAAATTTAGTGCTGTCATACCCACAGATGTCTTTTCCTTCCTCCACATCACAGTGCTCACAAAACTTTAGAGCAGGGTCGGCAACCCCCGGCCTGAGCCAGGTCCTGTGCTGTCACCGCCGCCGCCAGGCCGCCGCCGCTACAGTTCCTTCTCAGCCCATGCGGCCCCAGGCCTCCTCCGGAGAGAGAGAGGCCTGGGGCCGCCAAGGGCCGGGGGGGAGCCCTGGAGGCGCAGGCCGCTCCGGGCGCCCTTGCCCGTGGCCCAGGGCTCCCTTCGGAGAGAGGCTGGGGCCGCAAAGGCCATGGGGGAGCCCAGAGGGGCAGGCCGCTTCCGCGATTCCTTTCGGCCCTGCGGCCCCAGCCTCCCTCTCCGGAGGAGAGGCCTGGGGCCGCCAAGGGACGTGGGGGAGCCCACGGAGGGGGCAGGCGCTTCCGCGGGCTCCTTCTCGGCCCATGTGGCCCCCAGGCCTCTCTCCGGAGAGAGAGGCCTGGGGCCGCAAGGCCATGGGGGAGCCCCAGGGAAGGGGGGCAGGCCGTCCGCGGTTCCTTCTCGGGCCCTTACGGCCCCAGGCCTCTCCCTCCAGAGAGGAGGGCCTGGGGCCGCAAGGGAACGTGGGGGAGCCCGTGGAGGGGGCAGGCCGGTTCCAGGCTCCTTCTCGGCCCCATGTGGCCCCGGCCTCTCTCCGGAGAGAAAGGCCTGGGGCACAGGGCCATGGGGAGGCCCGCGGGAGCAGGGCAGGCCGCTTCTTCGGGTTCCTTCTCAGCCCCAGGCCCCCTCTCCAGGAGAGGGCCTGGGGCCGCAGGGACGTGGGGAAGCCCATGGAGGGGCAGGCCGCTTCCCGCGTGCTCCTTCTCGGCCCATGTGGCCCCAGGCCTCTCTCCGGAGAGAGAGGCCATGGGGTGCAAGGGCCGTGGAGGAGCCCAGGAGGCGGCTTGCCCAAGCCTTCCTTCGGTCGAAAGGGCCCTTGGAGCCCTTTCGGCCGAAGGGAAGGCCTGGGGACAGGTGCAAGCCTTTCCCTTCGGCCTCCCTCCCCTTCGGCCAAAAAGGCCCCTTGGAGCCCTTCGGCCAAAGGGAAGCCTGGAGGGTGCCCAAGCCCTTCCCTTCGGTGAAGGGCCCCTTGGAGCCTTTTCGGCTGAAGGGAAGGGCCTGGGCGGGTGCCCAAGCCCTCCCTTCGGCCGTGAAAGCTCCGCCCCCGGCATGCGGCCCGCCTCGGAGGGTGAGAAGCTCCCCCCCGACTCGGCCCCCCCCGTTGTCTGAGGGACAGCAACCCGGCCCCCAGCTCAAAAAGGTTCCACCCTGCTTTAGAGACATTGGATTCTTACTGTTTATTCCTGTGATTAAAATGTAGTTGACATTAAGGAGAATTTGCACAAGATGATCTGCAAATCTGGTATATTTCCTTCCTAATTAAGATGACAGGTGTTCAGGCTTGGTAACAAAGCTGAAAAAGAAATAAGGAAAATAACTAGAATCTCAAAAATACAATCTTCATCTAATTTGATGCTGAGATAACTGAAAACTCCTTCCCTTCCCCCTCTCTTATTCAGTCTATACCACCTGATCTTTACAATTTGGGACAGGGATTATTTTATCTGTCCTGCATGATGACCCATGTGTAAGCAACTGTCTAACACAGGGATGTGCAACTGCAGAGGAGCCAATTTCACATATCTGCTCTTGGGTCCCACTGGAAGCCACTTGCCAAAAATGCCAAAAGACAAAAACAAAAAACCTGAACAGACAGAATTCCACTTCTGTTTTAAAATTCGTGTGCTTTAAGTCAAAGGTGGAAGATGGGATATTGTAACCTGTTTTATTTAGAAAATAAATTTTCTCTCCTGAAAGCTTCCAGGATATGCAGTCCAATCCAATCCAATCATTGTTGCTGTTGTTGCCAGAAAGGGGGCAGTGTATGATATCTGGAGGGAGAAAAGGCTGAAAACAGCCCTCAGTGGCACATAGCCCCTGATTCACACTTTAGGCATTCCTGATTTATGTACTGGACAGAGTCTGTGTGTTGGTCTGTTGAAATATAGTTTGCTGCCTTTCTTCCTTGCCAAAAGAAAACTGAGCTAATCCAGTTGGTGTGGCCAACTCAGGAAATTGTAAACCAGTGCTGATGCCACAGTTCACATGAAAGAATGTTAAACAAAATCCCATGCAACCAGTTTGCATAGCTTGTCTCTGGCACTTCTAGGGCTAAAGGAGTTGAAACTCTAAATATCAGTAGTACGAGGACTCATTGATGATCCATATGCTTTGAAAGGTACCTCTTTGGACTATAATTGCCACCATAAATAGCAAATCATGAATTTTCAGAAGCCACATGTTTATGAACTGTATTTCAACACTGGTGGCAGAGTCCAGGATTTATGTACTCCTTTGGTGGGTTACTGTAGTCAGAGTAGACTCTACTAATAAATCAAACAACCACATCAGGTAGCAGGTGTTTAGAGGTGCAGTTGGGTGTTTAGTGGTGCAATTGTAGCAAGGTGTTGGTTGGACAGAGACAGGTCAAGCTCATGTACACTAAAAGACTGCCTTGTATCCTTTAAGATAGCCTGTTGCCCACAGGTGAGGTGGAAACAACCTGCAATGAAGTTCAGATTCAGCTACCTATTGAGCCACCTTTATTATATAGCAGACAGGGGTGGGGAAATGGCAATCCAAGAGTTACAAGTCTACCAGCACCACCAAATCCCAAGAATCCTTTTGAGATCCCCAAGGCCTCACAACCTGATCTAAAACATTTGTGAACTTTTTTTTTTTAAAGGACCCCAACTATTCATGAGTGGACATGAGGGCAATTTTTGCACATTTTTTTTTCTTACTTGGCCATTTCAGGCCTGTTAAAACAGAAAGAAAATAGATATTTTCAATTCCTGTTTTAACAAAAACTACTCCTGGTCATTCTTCCCCCTTTACAAAGTTGCTACCATGACTTGTCAGGCTTTTGAAGGGTGAAATAACTGTAAATATTTTTTCAGGTGGGATTGGGGGGATTGCAAGGCATGTGGCCCTCAAGAACCTCAAAAGGCCCAAATGCACTCCTTACAGTCTCCCACTGTAAGTATCTTTTACTTCAACTAGATGAACATTTTTGGGCAGCCCTTAATGCAATAGAAAGAAGGGAATTCAACAGCCTCTCTAAAGAATAAGACCAAAGTTTAAGAAACTGGCATAACTTATGATATTGTTAAGTACCTGAAAACTGATAGAGCTGCTGAAATCTTTAGAATATCTGTTATAGGTGGTGGAGGTACAGTCTAGAACAGTGGGGCTTCACCTGTGGTCTGTGGACCCCCAGGGGCCCAGAGTGTCCTCACAGGGAGCCTGCAAAGGCTTGAAGGCTGCTCAGCCCATCTCTGCCCCATAGAAGAGCGGCCCCATGACAGGAGCCAAGGCAAAGGTTGGCTGGCTGGATCTGCCCATTCTGCTTCAGAAAGGAGGCAGGCTGAGTAGCCGAATGACAGCAAAACTGACAGCCAGCTAGCTATCTTTCTCTGGTCCAAAACACACTGCAGAAATAATCCCGTTTGAGATTCCTTTAACTGCCCTGGCTCAGTGCTAGGGAATCCTGAGAATTGTAGTTTATTATATCACCAGAGCTCTCTGAAAGAGAAGGCTAAATGTCTCACAAAACTACAGTTCCCAGAATTCCCTAGCATGGAGCCAGGGCAATCAAAGCGGTCTCAAGCTGTATTATTTCTGCAGTGTGTTTCGGACCTCTCTCTCTTCTCTTCCCCCCCTTCCTTCCAGCTAGGAGCAGTGCAGTCTCCTGCAGTGTTGCCAATCACCCTGGAAGAAAATTCCTCTGAAAATCACTGAAACGCCCCCAAATTCCCCAGGGCACCTGGGTCAGGGGCGGGACATGCGGGTCAAGGGACCGCAAAGCACTATGGGAAGGCAAAAGGGGGGTGGGGACTTCTGGGTCAGCCATTTTTGGAGTGGAAAAGGTATTTTCGACCATTTTTGGGGCGCGGGAAGTGAAATAATTCCCCATAAACGGAAAGGCTTTTAATTCCCCAACTGAAAGGTTTAATTCCCCGGAAATTCCCCAGAAAGGCTTTTTATTACCTGGAAATCGGGGAATTCCCTGGACACTGGCAACACTGGTCTCGTCAGAAATGCTTCAACCCCCTTCACAAAATCCTAGAGATGGAAAGGGCTACAGAGAGAGCAGAGTTATTCACTTCCTTGTGCCCATGCCCCATTTGGGATAGTGCTTCCTGATCCCCCACTTCTTTCTGATTGATGTTTGAGGGGAGCTTCAGGGGAGCAGAGTTATTGACTTCCATGGGCCCAATTCCCATTTTGGACAGTGTTTCCTGATCCCCCACTTATGGGGAGCAGAGTTCAATCTGTCCCAGACTCTACTCTGAACAGCAACTTGCAGGCCCAGCCAGCCAGCCAACCTTTGCCTTGGCTCCTGCAACATGTCAGTCAGCCTACCTCTTCCCTGGAGCAGAAAGGCCAGGTGACAGGAGCCAAGGCAAAGGTTGGCTGGCTAGCTGGCTGGGCCAAGGCATTGCTATTTAATAAGCTCCAGATACAGGCGCTGGAAGGAAGAATCAGGAAAAAAAGTCTTCCCTCCCCTGCAGGAAAGTTCAGTGTAATTGTTAATAGTTCAGTGGTCGATGATGATGATGATGATGATGATGATTAAAAATATTGAGTTAGGGTTGCCATAAGTCGGAAACAACTTGAAAACATACAACAACAAAGTTGGACAGGAGGACAAAATATATTTAAAGAGGGTCCCTGGTAAAGAAAATGTTAAGAAGCACTGATCTAGAATGTAATTACTGTACAGGAATCTCGGGTGGACTTCCAATTGCAAATAACAGTGCTAAACCAAAGTGCTCATTTTAAAAAAGAAGTAGAGGTTGCCATCACTGCTGCTTGATATCAGTTATTCAAGATTTCTGCATAAAAGGATATGCAGCAACTAAAGAGAAAACTCTCAAGAGTGAGTTAGGCATTTAAATGCTCTAGAAATTGATCAAATTCTGAAACAAACAGCTCATCACATTTCTGATATTTTAGTGATCTTTATAAAGGAATTATACAACACTGCTGTTTGTTTCTACTTCCACACAACTACTTTTGTTTTTATTTATTTTGCCCCAATGTACGAGTAGTGAAAATTCCTAAAGCTAGCTCTCTTTTTCTGTTGTTTTGGTTCACTAACTGCAGGGAATTTTCATACTCTCCAACAATTTCACAAATGAAAATGGGGACCCACCTGGCCAAGCAACATCAGAGTGTGGTCAAAATTATTATTAATGAGCAAGAACACACAATTCAGCAGAGTCTGCAGCAGTTTGCTTTTCCCTGAGTCTACAGAGAAAGTCAAGATTACTGTTCTTTCTCCACGGCTGAGTTACCTGAATGCAAACAACTACTACATTTGAACTTAGTTTACAGCAAAGGGGGGAAATGGCAGAAAGAATGAGACATTTTAAAAGCAGCTGAAAACATGGGATGACAGAGGATTATTAATCAGCACCATTCCTGCCAAATCTAGACAGTTGGAAGGTATACCTTTTTCACATATTTGAGCATTTAGAAGTGAGTCCAGTGATCTGGGTCTATAGTTCTACAGTACATTTTATTCCCTGGTCACTCCACTGCATGTGTAGACCAGGCCTAAGCAATCTTGTTTTTCTTGATTTATATATACACAATTGGGAACTCCAATATAATTTGCTCACTGCTGTTTTGTTTGGATAAAATATGTTCCCGTTCAGCACAATATGTACTTCCACTACTCTCCTAGGTTTTTATGCTTCTTACAAACCAATACCCTTAAACTTACCAAAAAAAAAAAAAATCAACTGGGATCGAGGGGATATCATTAAGCTACACAAGCATGTTAAATTTTTCACATTCACATGAGAATGTGGCAATGTATAAGTCTTGGGAGCTTTCAAGTCCTACATCCTATCATTTTGAATGACCACAAAGGAGAGAACATGATGAGAAATTTTCTGCACTCCTCCACCCCTTCAGAGATCAGACGGAGCATTCAATTAGAAAAGTGGCAAGCTTATTCACAACTCTGGGAGGATATCTCCAAAAAACACATTTAGATGTTCTTTTCAAGAAAATAATATTTTAGATGTTTCTATAAAGTGCCTTTTTTTTCTGGAGATGAAAGGGAAGGGAAGGAATGAGGAGGTTTGCTTTGGGTTTTCACTGTCTTTGGTAATATATTTTCCTGAGTATAGCATGCATTTCTAAGATGCTCAGAACTATTAAGTTCTGAGACTCTATTGCCTCAGAGAGAGAAAGAGAAAGCTACATCCTAAGGATTATTAGTGTTGGAGGATAAGTGCTGTAAGCAGTGGGCTAGAAAACCAAATGCCAGGGGTGCTTTGATTGTGAGTTCCTGTATAGCAGGGGCCAGGGGTTGGACTAGATAGCCTTTGTGGTCTCTTCCAACTCTATGATTCTAATACTGTACACTCTACCTACTAGAGGCTAAGCAACAAACAGAGATGGAATTCACATTGAGAAGGAAAGGAATGGAAGTACAGTTGGCCCTCTGTATCAATGAATTCAACCATCAATGGCTGGAAAATATTCCCGCCCCCGGTAAAAAAAATCCAAAAATCAAGCCTAGGTTTTGCCATTGTATATAAGTGACACCATGGCCCAGTACAGACTGGTGCCTTGCACCAGCTTGGGACCTATTTTAGGGCTCTGGAGAGCGGAGTGTCCGCACACTCCCGAGCCTGTCCAGGCATCATCATGGCTCACCCCCATCCACACAGGGGCCGCCATGATGACGCAAGCGCGGCACAGCATCCAAACAGCACCACACTGCGTGGATGTTATCAGCATGCGTGAGCATGCCAATGGCAGCTTGCGCACACCCTAAAAAGAACCTAAAAGGAGGGGGCTCTTTTTAGGGCTCCCGGAGGCCATGGCATTTGGTTGCTGCAGCCTCCGTCAGGGGCAGAAAGGGGCGGTGTCTTGCCACCCCTTTCTCCCCATTTGTCGAGCCCCCATGTTACTATGCTGGTGTATATAATGAGATGTGAACATTCATGGATTTTGGTTTCCTGGGAGGCGGGGGTCCTGGAACCAAACCCTAGTGGATACCAAGGGCCCACTGTATAAAGCCAGGTAGGAAGAAGCAAGGGGACACTGGACAATTTATGACTTGGATTAAAACTGGCAACCTACGTGGAAACTGGTGTTTGGAATCACTGGCAAGACCATCTTTAGTGAAAAGAAGGTTTATTAGAGCAACATATTTGAGGGAGGAAATATCCGTCAATAGATGAGGAAGCAATAAAGTAGACATTACAGTAAAGAAACACAGCAGATCCCTGCCTCTTGTTTCCTGGAAGCTGTAGTTAATGTTAAATGGTCCCTGATTTCTGCATCTCCAACAAAAAGAACCTTCTGGAGTTTTGCAGTCTCTCTAAGCTCTTTAATACCCAGGAACTGTTCCTAGCAAAATTTGGTTCAGTTCTGCTAGGACAATTTCTTAATAAAGTAGAGGGTTGCCCTGCTACTGCCACCTATTTTCACTTAAAAGAAAGAGCAAGTAACTTAGTATAAAGGGAATAACTTTCTCTCCTCCTGGCAACTCCTTGTGGTCTCTGCTTCCTTCTTTCTTTGCCACTAAAGCACACTCAGTTCTCCCACATTTGTCAGGCAGAAAGAAAATTCCAAAAGACATTAAAAAGGGAGAGGGGGTTGAAAAAAAGAAATGTGGCAGCTCCTTTAAGACTAACTGGTTTTTATTTTAGCTTGAGTTTTCCTGGGTATAAACCCACTTCTTCAGATGTACAGAATGATATTAAAGCCACAGACTATAAAGCATATACAGCGTTGGGGGGGGGGGTTGGAGGTTGGGATCAAATGTAATAGCATCAGGAGAGATGCAAATAATATCCTTCACCCCAAATTTTGAAAGGGTTGGGTGAGATGATATAGGTCTTTCAGATATTTACAATGGTCAGTTAGTGTTGATGTGTGAAAGCAACAAATCTGCTTACCAAAAGTCAGCTTCTCTGGTTTCAAAACTCTCTAAGATTTCTTTTGTCATTTGTGCAGCAAAAAGGACTCTTCTACTAATATATGTAGTGCACTATGAAGCCATTGTGGTTGTGCATACCTCTGCTAATGGATTGGAATTGGTGAATTATAATTCAGTATAATATAAATCAACTCAGCTGAATTGATTCAGCTTCTCAGTTCAATTGATAAGAAGTTTGACTGTTTTCCCACATCAACACTAATTGAATACTTCAAAAATGTGAAGGCAGTAGGAAATGAGGAAAATGACATTACAGGTGAGTAGAATAGATGGGTTCAAGGAAGTCACACCACTGATTATGAAGGGCTGTTATTAATAGGATCTCTTGAAGGTATTTAATTCATATGGTCTGCAACAAAGTAACAAAGTAAAAGTGAACAGGGAGACCCACTCATAGTACTGGTACACTTGAGTCATCACCTAAAACTAAACGATGGGATATTCAGGACAGATAAAGTATTTTTTCACACATCATATAGCTAATCTGTGGAAGTGGAAACAATGGATGCCAATTTATACAGCATTAAATGGGGATTTGACAAATTCATGTAGGACAGGGCTGTCATTGACTACTAGTCATGATGGGTATAACAAAAGAGACAATTGATAGGAAATTCACCCTTTATAGAACCATGGAGTTGGAAGGGGCCGTGTGGGCCCTCAAGTCCAATCTCTTGCTTCCAAGAGACATTTGCTTGGCAACTACAGTAGGCCCTCGGAATCTGCACACTTGCCACCCGCAGATCCCAGCATCTGTGGATGGCAAGCCTGCATGGGGGGTGGGGGGGGACAGCAAAGGATGAAGAGGCAGGGGAGGAAGAAGAGGAGGAGGGAGGAGAAAGAGGCAGTGGCAGGAAGAAGTGGAGGAAGGAGGCAGCGGTGGCGGGAGGAAGAGGAGGAGGATAGAGGAATAGGAACAGGTGGCAGAGGGAAAAGCAGCGGTGGGAAGAGGCAGAGAAGGAGGAAGAGGCAGCCTCCTGCTACCCGCCACAGTGAGAGCAGGCAGGCAGGCTTCTGATGGCTGGGGTGGCAAATCCCACTGTCCCCAATGGTGGTGAAACCATAGGGCTGCGGTACCATTGAAGACAATGGGACATGCATCTGTGGAATTTGGTATCCACAGGGGGATTTGGAACGGTTCCCCCCTGGATACCAAGGGCCGACTGTATACAGTGCACCTGCGCTATTTGCAGCTTTCAGCATACGCCAAATCCAGCCAGGGGCTCAGGGTTGACTCAGCCTAGCATCCTTTCAAGGTGGCTAAAATTAGTACCCAGCTTGTTGGGGGCAATTAGCTTACAGTTGTAAACCGCTTAGAGACTGCCTAGGTAGTATGAAGGAGTATATAAATGAAGCTGCTATTGCTATCTGAATTTTCCATTCTACTCCATACAACTGAAGAAGTAGGCTCAGGTCTAGGAAAGCTGAACTCTTGCTGGACTCTCAATTGACCCATACATCTTTGAGAATAAATTGAAGTCTAGGAAAGTTCAGGCCTGTCTTTGGATGCTTCACTGCAAACATGCATCTGAGAAAGTAGGCTGAAGTCAAAGAAAGCTCAGGTTTCTTGTTGGACTCTCCATGCCACCCCATCTGAGGAAGTAGGTGCAAGTCTAGGAAAGCTGAGGTCTCACTCTGGACTCTCCACTCTGCCTCATGCATCTTGAGAAGTAGGCTCAAGTCTAGGAAAGCTGAGGTCTTTCCCTGGACCCTCCATGCTACCCCATGCATCTGAGGAAATAGGCTCATGTCTAGGAAGACATAGGTCTCTCTCTGGAGTCTATTGCATGCATCTGAGGAAGTAAGTTCAAGTGCAGGAAAGATGAGGGCTCTCTCTTTACTCTCTCTACCCCATGCATCTGAAGAAGTAGGCTTAAGTCAAGGAAAGCTCAGGTCTCTCTCTGGACTCTACAGCATGCATCTGAGGAAGTGGGCTCAAGTCTAGGAAAGTTAACAGTCTCTCTCTTGTCTGTTCATTGTAAAAGCTGCATCTGAGGAAATAGGCTGAAGTCTAGGAAAGCTGAGGTCCCTCTCTCCACTCTGCCCCATGCAGCTGAGGAGGGGGGCCCAAGTGAAGGAGAGCTCAGGTCTCTCCACTGTACCCTGTGCATCCAAAGATGTAGGATCAAGTCAAGGAAGGCTGAGGTCTCTCTCTGGGATCTCCACTTTTACCCCATGCATGTGAGGAAGCATGCTCGGGTCTAGGAAAAGCCAGTCCTGTCTGTTGTTGTTGTTGTTGCTATTATTATTATATTTATATATCTCCTGCCCTTCTCCCAGGCTGGGACTCAGGGCGGCTTACAACATTAAAAAAAAA
>NC_056522.1:229698299-229712551 GCF_019175285.1 Sceloporus undulatus | reverse complement strand
AGCGCAAGCAGCAGCAGCAGCAGCCTCCATCCCAAACTGGGCGCGTCACGTACCAGAGCCAGGCATCGCATAGCGACGGGGTCAAGGGGAAGGGGCGCCGTTGCTGCGACGAAAGAGGAGGAGGGCAGTGGGGCCGCACCCTTCCTCTTCCTCTTCCTCCTCCCCCCCCCTCCCCTCCGCTCCGCCGAGGATTCCAACGACTTTGCCTCCGAGGGGCCCCCCCCGGCTCCCGTAGTCAGCTAAGAGAAGAAAACAGCGGAGGCGGGGGGGGGGAGAAGAAATATCCCCCCCCGCAGCAGAGCCAAGCCAAAGCTTCTTCTTGTTGTTGCTGCTGCTGCTTCCCACTTCCGGGCGCTCTTCCCCGGCCCTCATTGATGACGTAGGGGAGGAGGGAGGGAGGAGGAGGAGGAGTTGTTCACAGAGGAGTGCCAACAGAAGAGAAGGAGGAGGCAGTGGCTGCAGGCCACGCAGCTCCTCCCTCCGCCCCTCCACAGTGTTTTCTTGTCACATCAGGAACATGGCCATAATGCCACTCCTCCGCCACATGCATATTGAGGAAGTAGGCTGAAGTCTCATGCTGCCCATTTCTTTTAGAGTCAGTCTCAAAGTGATGCTACAAGACTCTCTCTCTCTCTCTCTCTCTCTCTCTCTCTCTATATATATATATATAATATTATATAACCACTATACATAATCCATTGTGTTTTTGTGACAACCCACTCTGCTGCCAGGGAGCATCATGATCATCATCATCCTCAGCAGCAGCATAGGAGCAGTGCATGGCAGCCCCAAATGGATAACAGAGCATAGTGATAGCTAGCACGGGGATAGTAATAATAATAATAATAATAATAGTAATATAATTGTAAACAGTAATAACATTAATAACGATAATAGGAGAATTATGGTTAAAGAAGAAGAATGTTAAAAACAAGCTTCATTTATTATTATTATTATTATACATTAATATATTTATATTAAATAATCCAGTGATAAAAGTATAAGAATGACAGATAGCAATGATAATAATTATAATAATAATAGCAAATGATAATAATAACAATTGTAAATAATGATAAAAGTAGTAGTACTAAAGAAGAGGGATAGTAAAGAATAATAGTGAATAATTATATGCAGTGATTGTAAAGAATAATGGATGCAAAAATAATGGGAAATAATAATAATAATAATAGTAAAGAAGGGATAGTAAAGAAGAAGAATAGTAAATAATTACATGCAATGATAAGTA
The DNA here is from genome assembly GCF_019175285.1 of Sceloporus undulatus. Classification (NCBI taxonomy): domain Eukaryota; kingdom Metazoa; phylum Chordata; class Lepidosauria; order Squamata; family Phrynosomatidae; genus Sceloporus; species Sceloporus undulatus. Next base: position 229,711,302 of record NC_056522.1, on the reverse strand, counting down.
AGGAATATCAGATGGCAATAACAATAGTAAAATAATAATAGCAAATGATAACAATTGTAAATAATAGTAATAATAATAGTAAAGAAGAGGAATAGTAAAGAATAACAGTAAATAATTATATGCAGTGATTGTAAAGAATAATAGATACAACTCTCTGGTCAACTTTAACCAAAAGTCATGCTGAAGGACCTAGAGGTCCCTAGAGAGGAGGCTCCACTCGGCATCTGTAGCTCCTCCAGAACAAATCTGTGGCAGATGTTGACCAGAGAGTAGCCCCGGAGGTCCTTAGAGGTCTTCAAGCAGAGGCTGGATGGCCATCTGTCGGGGATGCTTTGGTTGTGATTTCCTGCATGGCAGAATGGGGTTGGACTGGATGGCCCTTGTGGTCTCTTCCAACTCTATGATTCTATGACCTACAGATTCCTAGAGAGGTATCCTCTCAGGTAAAAACATGGTGTCTTTGTTATTTGTGATTTTCCCACATTCACGGGGGACCTGTGCCCCTGACCCCTGCAAATGTGGAGGGACAAGTGTAGTAGTAAAGAATAATAATAATAAATAATTATTATTCTATAATAGTAAAGAATAATAGATAGTAATAATAATAGCAAAGAGTAATATTAAAGAACGATAATAGTAAATGATAATAGATGATAATATTGTAAATAACAATATTGAAGAATAATGTTAGTAAACAATAAAAGATAATTATAATATTAAAAATAATAGGAAATAATAATAGGTAGCAATGATAGTAAATAATAATAGTAAAAGATAATAGTGAAGAATAACAATAGTAAATAATAGTAAAGAGTAATAGTACTAAATAATACCATAACAACAACAACAATAATAGTAGTAGTAAAAGAATAATAATAGGAAAAATAGATAACAAAAGTAGTAAATAATAAAAGATAATATTAATGGATAACAGTATATGGCAGTGATAATAATAAATAAAGAGGATGATGATGATGATAATCATTTTTAATAAGAGGAGGATTTTAATAAAGGGGAAGATTATTATAATTTTACATGAACTGTGAAGAGGATAATAATAACTTGTTTTTAATAAAGAGGATGATGATGATATTTATGTTTTTAATAAAGATGGAGAGGATAATATTAATAATAATTTTTAATAAATAAACAGGATGATGATGATGATGATGATGATTATATTGATAATATGTATTTTAATAAATAAAATAATGGTATATCATCCTCCTCCTCCTCCCTCTCTGTCTTCATCTCGTTCTTGTTTGTTTGGTGGTGGATGGAAAAGGACACACTCTCTGCTACTTTTCTTGCCTTTCATTCACTGTCTTCCCTTTCTTGTTCTCTCCCAAAAACCCACAGACTGGCAGTTAAGCCATGGTTTTCCCCCTCAAAGAAAGAGCAGGGCTGGCATTGATTTTCAGGAGCTGAATAAGAGCCCCTTATTTTCAAGCAGGTAGGCCCTTCCTTGGCAGGAGAGATAAGCCAAAAGGCCAGGGCAGCCTGGGATGTTTTTAGACTTACCTTTTTCCTTGGGTACCTGTTCTGAGGAAATGGCTGATGCCTTTGCATCTCTTATTTTTTTTACTGTTTCTTCTTTCTTCCTCTTTTTTCTATATTTATTCATTACAGTGAAATGGTGCCTTTTGTATCGCTTCCCTTTTTGTATTCTCTTCTTCCTCTCTTTTTAAAAATGGTCTATTAGAATGAAATTATATGGAGATGGACAATTTGTTTCTAATTTCTTTTTAAAAAACAAAACAAACAAGCAATAATGCAGGATACCTGAAATCACTCTGGAATGTAACTCATTGGATGAGGGGTTTCTAAGGACGATACAGTTGGCCCTCCACATTTGCGGATTTGATTATTTGCCATTTTGAGTAATATGTCCTCTCTAGGAATCTCTACGTCCTCCAGTGCAACTCTGCCAGAAATTGACCATAGAGTTGTGCTGGAGGACCTAGAAGTTCCTAGAGAAAACACTTCTCTAGGCTTTTGTAGGCCCTCCAGCATGATTCTATGATCAACTTCTGGCAGATATTGACCGCAGAGTTGCATTGGAGGACCTAGAGATTCCTAGAGAGGTAAAAAGAATAGTGGTTTTTTATATGCGGTTTTTCCATACTCATGGAGGTCCTTCACCCCTAACCCCAGCAAATGTGGAGGGATCGCTGTATTGTACTACACTGTTACAGTGCTTTTATTCCACGTTTACTGTTGTGGTGCCACCTGTTGAATTCTGGGGTTTGTAGTTTAATGAGGTCTAAGAGCTCTAGCTGAGAATGCTAAATGCCCCTCTCTAAACTACAAATCCCGGGATTCCACAGGAGGCAGTCATAGAAATAGTAATGCTTTAACAGTGTAGTGTGATGCTGTCTTAAGTTTCTATGCTTGCTCTCCCTTGCTCTGAACAAGAGCTTCCATTAGAAACAGTAGTAGTTGCCAGGATGTTCCAATGGTATTAACAGCTGTTGCTGTTGTTATGTGTCTCCAAGATATCTTTGACATATGGCAACCCTAAGGCAGACCTTCCATAGGGTTTTATTGGCAGGTTTCTTCAGAGCGGGTTTGCCATTGCCATCCTCTGAGGCTGAGAGAGTGCCACTTGCTCAAGGACAACCAGTATGTATGTATGCTTGAGTGGGAAACTAAACCCTGATCTTCAGAGTCATAGTCCGACACTCAAACCACTGCATACTTCTTTGAAAATTATCACAGATAGTAATGAGACTTAAGAATGACTGTTGAAATGACTGAGTTTCATTGAAATCAGTGCAAATTACAAATAAAACATAAAATGGGTCCTGGAAGAAAATGGAGTGAGCCACAGAAATTTTAATGTTAGCTTGGTTTTTTTTAATACTTTGAAAAACTCTTCTTGTAAGGTTAGAAATGTTTTGTTTTGTTTCCCTGTTTTTCTGTTCAAAATATTGTTGTTGGCATTAAAGATTAACTATGTTGACAAGTACAAAATATGAGGACTAACAGTGACAAACCTTGAGCCTGGAATCATGATGCTAAGGCCCAGGTTGGTCTTTCCTGGAAGTGAAATCAGAGGCTTGGGAACAGTCCAAAGGCTTGTGGGAGTAGAAGGATGGCTGCTGGGGCTGGAATGACAGGCCACAATTTGTCTGGTCTGTAGGTTTAGTTGTTTACATTGAGCTTATAAAAGAAATTAGTCTTAAATTTCATTTTTCATGACCTGGTAAATCTGATGCCAATGCACATGAGCCAACATTGTTCAGCACTGTATTAAAAGTGTATAGTTAGTGATTATATTAAGTTAAGCACAGAGAAGTACAGTTCTTATTTCTACCAGTCATGATCAGTGCCTATGATTTCAACATCTTCCAGAACTGAATATGCCCAGTTCACATATAACAACAGTTTTAGTTCTGTGACAACAGGTTTTGCAAATGAATTACACTGGACGTTAATGGTGCTTCTGGCAGGAGAGTCCCTGCCTTCCTGCCATGGCAACAAAACACTCTTCATTCTTTGATTGAGAAGTTGCCTTTGTGTGAACCTTGTGCACATATTGTCCATCTGTTGCTTCCTTTATTTCCTACTGACAAAATGTACTACTCTTATATCTATATTTCTTCTGTTAGGCGAACATGTTCAAGGTGTATTTCGGAGAACAGGGAACCATCTTTGTTTCCTTTTCCTGAAACTGCAATTCATATACAACAAGCATTCACATTTATCCTCCCTTCAGTAATTCTTTAATGACTATTGTAAAATAAGGGCACTTAAGAAGCTTGAGATTAGTATTTTCCTAATACTTGACATTATCATTCTGTCCATGTCGTCTCCATTGTTTGGCTGTGAATTGCTTGCCAGATTCTCAGTCTGATGGCTTGTGATGCAACTGAAGGTCAGTAAACTAAAAATATTTTGTTCTCTAGACTGAGGTTGTTTCTCTACGTTCTACATTAATATTATTGTGTAAATCTAATACTGTACTACAAAAAGCCCAAAGAATCCTGTCATCTTTTGGAGGAATCCTTAAGCAACTTTCTCATCCTCTTTGACTCCAGCTTATCAGGGCAGGAGGTGCAGAAGGGGGGGGGCATCCTTTTTTTTTTATCTGACAACAACATTATATCTGAATTATGCCTGGGATTATTTTACAGTATGACCCCGGGATACATTCTTGGACTTACCATGGATATGTGAAACCACAGATAATAGCAAACCCTAATGACTGTACTGTCACTGATTGGCTTTGTGTCTTGGTGGCATCACCCAAGGTTGCATGTAGGTGCAGAAGGAGAAGAGTAGCAAAAGAGATGTGTTCTTCACTAGTGATCATGCTGGATTTTGGCCAATACAGTATATGTTGTTGTGTTTTCAAGTTTTTTCTAATTCATGGCATCCTTTAAGGCAACCCTATCATAGAGTGTTTTGGCACAATGTATGTGGAGGTTTGCCATTGGTGGAGTAAGGATTCAGCCCTGGTTTCTTTGCGTCCAACACTCAAACCAAGCTGGCTCTCCTAATACATTTCATGTTGTTATTGTTGTCATGTGCTTTCAAGTTGTTTTTAATTTATGGCAACCCTAAGGCAAGTTAATGGGGTTTTCATGAGGTTTTCTGGGGCCAAGAGTATGTGACTTGCCCAAGGTCATCCAGTGGGTTTCTGTGACCAATCAGGGAATCAGACCCTGGTCTCCAGAGTTATAGTCCAACACTGAAACCACTAACCCATCTGGCTGTCATACTTTCCTACATACTTTCAAACTCTTACATTTTCCTATGTGTTGCTGTTGAAAAATATGGAATTAGAAACAGGAGTCCTTTATGTCATTTTAAGTGCCATTTAAACTGTTAATCAATTATCTTTCAGCAGTGGACCCTAACATTGTAAACCTTTTAATCTGAGATCACATTCAGCTCTGGTTCTTGCTGGCTCTCCTTGGGACAATTACAGCACAGCAATGGGAGGAGGTGTAGTACAGCTCATCTGGAGTTTACATACAGTAGGCACTTGGTGACCACTGGAGTTTCGTTCCAGGACCTCCCTGGATACCAAAATCTGTGGATACTCAAGTCCCATTAAATACAGTGGTGTAGTATTCCCTATATAAAATAGCAAACTCAAGGTTTGCTTTTTGGAATTCGTATTTTAAAAAATATATACAGTATTTTCAAGCCATGGAAAGATGACTAAGAGCCCTCCCCCCGACCACCATCTTGAGGGGGAGAGACGAGGCCTGGCCTGGAAAGACTAAGAGCCCTCCCCCCGACCACCATCTTGAGGGGGAAGAGACGCGGCCTGGCCTGGAAAGACTAGAGCCCTCCCCCCGACCAACATCTTGAGGGGGAGAGATGAGGCCTGGCCTGGAAAGACTAAGAGCCTTCTCCCGACACCATCTTGAGGGGAGAGAGGCCTTGCCATTTTTTGTTTGTATTGCAATTTTACTGTACACACACTGATCATTGCGGAATAGCGGTCTATAAATAAAACTTATTATTATTATTATTATGGATGGTTGAATCCATGGATAAAGAATTGGTGGATACAGAGGGCTAATTTTATTAGGGAATGTTGATAGTAGTGCAAATCTGAAGTGGTCAAAATTCATGTGGGAGATTCCTGAGCCACAAGATGTATATAAATAACATTCTAGAGTACTTTTCTTTTCCAAGCTAGCAATTGTGCTTGCTGTGTACGTCTGTGAGAAACAGGAAGAGAAATAGCTGTTGGATAAGGATTGGCTATATATTGGATTTCAGATTAGGTGTGATGTCCTTAGACCACAGATTGCTAAGAAGTTTGATTTTCAAATAATTACTAGCAGGCACCCCAGTCCTAAATGAATTTCCCAGGAAAGTATATTACAGTGGGGTCTCCTTATCTGCAGACTTGCCATCCACTGATTTCAGCATCAGCGGATGGCAAGCCTCCAGTTGTCCCTAGTGGTGGCATGTGCACACAACCGCACCACCATTAAGGACAGCAGGACTTCACCTGAGGCTATCCCTAATGGTGGTGCAGCTGCGTGCATGTGCTGCCATTGGGGACAGTGGGACTTGAGGTCCTGCCGATTTTGGTATCCGTGGCGGCAGAGGGGTCCAGAATGGACCTCCAAATATTCCAAGATCCCACAGTACATGTACAGTACAGGCTGAAACTCCCATATTCAAAATGCTTATGTTTGGATTTTGGATTTTTTTTCCAGATTTTGGAATATGTGCATATACATAATGTGATCTTGGAGATGGGACCCAAGTCTAAACATGAAATTAATTTATCTTTCATATACACCTTATTAACATAGCCTGAAGATAATTTTATACAAAGGTTGTGTACACTGAACCATACAGAACAAAGACCTATCTCAGCCACCAATGTGGAAAATTTTGGATTCTGGAGTATTTTGGATTTTGGAATTCTGGATGAGAAATAGTCAACCTGTACCTCATTGTGACCTATTTGGAACAGTATACTAGTCTGTTTGGCCCAAATTACTAGGCTATGACCCTACTGTCCTACACAGGAAATGAATTGCTAGTGTAGTGCTATTGCTGCTTATACTACTGCAATCATACTGTAGTCAGTGAATCATTCTGTTTACTCCAAATTATATGTCTCCTCCTTTTTGGCAGGAAGGCCTGGATTTCTTGTTGTCATTAATTAACTTATAATTAATACTATTAATACATGCCAAGTATGTTGAATTGCATTGCCTTGTGCTACAATTTGAGGAGAAAGTGCATATCCTCCCAACATAAAGGGGAAGTGCTTGGGGTTCAGGGTGAAAAAAGTATTCCTCTCAAATTTTAAGAATGGTTAGTGCATCTGGAGCGGCTCTCTGATCATGAAGAAATTGCTAGTTGCCACCTCTTATAGGCTACTTATCTTGGATGCTTTATTAATGGTTAGACTGTGGGGCAAAACAGATGGCCCCAATGGGGCAGATCAGAACCACCCCTTTTAAGGCTAGATTCGGGCCGCAGCAAACAGATGCATGGCCCCAATCCAGCCAGCGTCTGCCCCAAATAGGAGTGGAAAAAATCCGCTCCTATTTGGGATGGAAAAAAGCTGCCCCCCTGGAACCTGCTCTTCACCGGCTCCGGGGCATGTGACGTGTGAATGCCACACACCCAAGCCAGCTGAAGCTGCCAGTCTGATTCTAAAGATCTAAAATGTAATTCTACAGCACTAAAATTCAATTCTACAGTCAATTAGCAGAGCATACAAATAACACTTCTGAAACTGAAAACTAAATGAGTTTGTAAGAAAGATCAATACAGTGCGCCCACGTTATACTCAGGCATGCTATACGTGGCTTTGAGCATATGCGCAAAGCCGCATGGGCTGCAAGTGGCGGCATGTCCCATTTGGATGAATGGGGTGCGCGCCTGTGATGCACATGTGCCGCCGCATGCACGAACCCCATTCACTTGAATAGGACTTGAGCATGCGTGGTATTTTGTTTACGCAGGGGTCCAGAACGGATCCCCTCTGTAAGCCAAGGGCACACTGTACTAACAATTATCTGTAGCCTAAGCATTTACAATATGTATAGAAATGTGGAAGAACTGAGCGTGACAGTACTTATCCAGAAGGTATTATATTAAAAAATGCTCCTGGTAGAAGCTGGCTTCACAGATTGCAGAACAGGATTGTTCCCAAAATATCAGATTCAATTGGAAGCTCATATCCTCACTAACCAAAATGTAAGATGCGGTCCTTTTTGACTTCAGAAAGGTCATCAGACAATTATAGGCCTTGGATGTAGGTAATACACCTGTTGTCCGTACTTTTCAAAAACGGGCTTTGGGCCGGATCGAAATAAACTTTGGGAAAGGGGGCTTATTAAATGAGGTTTTTTTCTGAGATGTCTATAATGCCTTTTCTCAGGGTCTGGGCATAAAGTGAGCTGTTGAAGGAAGTGAGCTGCCTGGCTGTTGGAATTCCTCTGTGGTCAGCATGGCATTAACAGTATGATGTATAAGACTGGGTTTCTTGTCTTGGCTAGATCTTTTTGCCAGTATCTAAAAAGTGACCTATTAAAGTGGGGAAGGCATACCAGGTTCAGAGGATTACCCTATCATCTTTCAATTAAAATAAACTAAATGAGTTTGCAGTTTGCATGTATAAACTTGCAGTTAATCCGTTTGAACTCTGCTTCTTATGATTAGCTGCTTTTTCATATTTCTTGTCTATGCACATAAAAGACTGCAGGTAAAGCTTAATAACCAGTATTTAGAATACAATGTCAAATGGGTGGGATTCTACAAAAATTTATTGTTTTGACCATATTCTGTATTTGGGGAGGTTGGGATGGTAGCATGATTACCTTTGTTGTTGTTCCTTGTATTGAATTATATTCTAATCTTACTCTTGAGGTGTCTGCTCATCTCCCTTAGTTAAATGTAGACAATTCAGCTTCAAAGCTCACTAGACTAAGGTTTATTGGATGTAGGAGTCATATGCCAGAATGAATTTGGAGTCATCATAATACTTGTTTAATTGAGAAATATTCTCAGTACTGCAGTACTTCCTGATGAAACTTGAAGATTTCATATTATAGAAATATTGGGTTTTCACAATAAATGAGCAAGTATATAAACAAAATATATGTATCCACATCTTCTGTTATTAAAAAAAAACCCAAGTTCTATGTAGTCCAGAATCAGAGTCATTGAAGCAGAATTCTAGCTCTCTTGTTTATATTACAATCTGGCTGAATCACCTTTACTGTGATGCTGAGTTTAAGAGAACTGGCAGGTGACATGCATAATTTCCTTTCAAGAGTAACTTGGCTAATATTAAATTATCTATGTAGAAGCATATTATTCTGACATATAATGTCTAAACTGCATGTGGTCCTTTACCAGATACATTGAGCCAAAGGAATGTTTCTGTGTTTCAGAACTAATTTGTCAAATATGAGTATTTTCACTCTATAAACATTTCACTTTCACCTCCAGAAAAATTAATTGCTCTGCCCTGCCCTGTAATTATCAGATGATGCATTTACCCACTACTCATGGACCAAACATTTTTTAGTTTGCTTTCTTTTTTCATGATGGGACTCGGTCAGAACAGACTGAAGCAGAAATAAGCTATTTTAGAATAAAGGTGACAAAAATGTCAGATACACAAAGTTCATATTTTACTGTATCCCATGTCAGTCATTGCTACTGGTCATTAAAGAGATCTTTTATGAGAGCTTTTTTTAAAGATGCTCTCTCTGGAGATAGAAAAGGACATGACGTAAAGTATGAGCACGCACGCATGTGAACATACGCAGTGTAAAAAAGAAATGCAATGTCCTGTTCGTATGAATAGAATGATGCTACTGTTGTATTTAGTTGTTGGGTTAATGTGGTTCAGATTTGCACTGTTGTTTTGGAAATAGATGAAATATCAGTGTTTTGTCAATATTTTGTCAATAAGACATGATTTAAAACAATGATACACATCATCTTTTTGGTTTTTGCATGTTCTTTGGCTGATTGAAATCACAGTTTTGAACCACTGATTTAAATGAGCCCAGATTGATACAGACTTGACACAATAGTGCTAAGTATGTGTAGAGTTAAATAGAGTTCCGCAACTTTTTCTTGTGGGTACTTGTCAAATTAAAATCCAGCATAGCCTGATGAATTTGAGGTCAGGTTTTGGTGACCTCAGATACCACTAGTTCTAAAACCTGTTTCAGATTAAAAGTGCTCATCCTTTTTAAAAAGCAGAGGAGAGAGGACGCTTCATTAACAGGCTGGATGGGGACTTTACTCAGAGAGATATTTCTGTCTTAGTTACATTGCGTTTGTATTACTGTACAAATTCCCCCTGGACTTTTCTAAAAACTCTGTGTTTGACTGCAGCGTCACAAGAAGTTAGATAGAAAATTCAAAAAAACTTGTTTGAGATCCATTTTATTAATTTTTATAAGTGAAAGTGCAGAACAGAGTGTCAGGCCACTTGAGTACCAGGATCTTTGGATGAATCTAAGTTCATTAGGAGGGCATCTTTAAAGCTCTTGTTAAAGAAGATTAAAATATGGGAAAGTGGCAGAAGGAGCAGATTAACTAGCCTGGCCACAGAGTGTTATTGAAAGTGAAGAATATAGTTATGTATACCCTGTCTACCTAGAAAGAAGGGAAGCCTAGGAAAGCAAATTACAGTTCATAAAATCATAGAATAATAGAGTTGGAAGAGACCACAAGGGCCATCCAGTCCAACCCCCTGCCATGTAGGAAATCTCAATCAAAGCATCCCTGACAGATAGCCATCCAGCCTCTGCTTAAAGACCTCCAAGGAGGGAGATTCCATTACACTCCGAGGGAGTTTGTTCCACTGTCGGACAGCCCTTACTGTCAGGAAGTTCCTCCTAATGTTGAGGTGGAATCTTTTTTCCTGGAGCTTGCATCCATTGTTCCGGGTCCTGTTCTCTGGAGCAACAGAAAACAAGTTAGCGCCCTCCTCAATATGACATCCCTTTAGATATTTAAACAGGGCTATCATATCACCTCTTAACCTTCTCTTCTCCAGGCCAAACATCCCCAGCTCCCTAAGTCGTTCCTCATAGGGCATGGTTTCCAGACCCTTCACCATTTTAGTTGCCCTCATCTGTGCATGCGCCAGTTTCTCAATATCCTTTTTGAATTGTGGTGCCCAGAACTGGACACAATATTCCAGAGTGAGGCATGACCAAAGCAGAATAGAGTGGCACTATTACTTCTCTTGATCTAGACACTATACTTTTATTGTTGCAGCCTAAAATTGCATTGGCCTTTTTAACTGCCGCATTACACTGTTGACTCATATTCAACTTGTGGTCTACTTGGACTCCTAGATCCCTTTCGCATGTAGTCTCATTCAGCCAGGTGTCCCCCATCCTATATCTGTGCATTTCATTTTTCTGCCCTAAGTTTCTACAAGGCAAAAAGATATGAACTTCAATTAAGCTGAAGTCAAGAGGAGAAAGCTGAAATATATACACAGCTCTCCACAGAGCATTACAGCTAGACTTCTGTAATTAAGAAATATATGTTTAGCTTGCTGTGTGATGATAATACATGCACTAAAGATACTTTAATGACCCAGTGTAGAAAGCATTCAGGAAATGGTCCCTTAATTAATCTTAGCATGTGTGTCTAGTTCCTTGCCCTTCCTGGCTTATTAAAAAGGCAAGAGGAGGCCTGGCTGGCTGGGTGAAGGGAGAGATTAATGCTTCCCTCCAGCAAAGCAGGAGTCCAACATTCATAAAGTAGGCCATTGTAAGATACTTGTTTAGAAAAGGTCCTCCATGGATCCCACTCTATTGGATAATTACTGGCCAATCTCTAGCATTCAGTTTTGGGGTAAGATATTTTATAGAAGAGAATTATGGCAACCCTAGTAGCAAAAATCTTCTTTTGTACACCATTCTGGGACAGGACAGAGGGAGGCTGAATGGAGAGCTGCGGGAAACAAGCCGTGTTGGTCCAGGCCGAGAGGCAAGAGACCTAGAATGGTTCCTCCACTTTGCTTTACCTTGGAACAGAGCAAATGGACCCTGTCCTTCCCTTGCTCCCTCCCCCCTTTGGACACCAAAATACTTGCCATGCCCACCTTTTCCCAGAAACTGTTCGGCTTCCCCCTGCAAGGAGCCCAAGGAAGAAAACTTCTTTGGGTAAGAAAGACACCGGCTGGTGGCAAGACAAAGGGGAAGGGAGGGGTTAGGCATGTGCTCTTCTTTCCCTTTTGCCTTGGCAAGCTAGCTCGAGCCAGCTAGCCAAGGTGGAAGGAAAGAGGGCAGGCTCATCCTTTGTTCCCCATTGAGTTGGATATTATCAATGCTCTGGCGACTCCTGGGGTTTCCTGTTCCTCCCCCCCCCCAGCTTGTATTCCCTTCTTCGTCCCTTTGCCAGGAGAAGCCTGGAGAAGGTGATGGAGGAAGGCATCTGCAGGGACATTTCTTGGCATGGGCTACCCAGTCAGCCACACAGCCCTTCTTTCCTCAGGTGGAAATCCTGCTGAGCTTGCCTGCCTGCCCACCCTCTTGGCCAGGCACCCCATTCGGAAAACGTTCCTTCCATATAGGGGCCTCCCTCTTTCACTCTCCCAAGCCACTCCCCAGCCTCACCTTCCTTCCTCCAAATACAAACTTATGAGGCTCTAGGTTCCCTTTGGAACATGGGTTTGGTAGCAGCAATTGTTGTTTGTGTGCCTTCGAGTTGTTTTGACTCATGGTGACCCTAAGGACAACCTATCATGGAGTTTTCTTGAAACATTTTCTTCAGAAGGAGTTTGCCATTGCCTTCCCCTATGGCTGGGAGAGTGTGACTTGCCCAAGGTTACATGGCAAGCAGGATTTCATTTACTTCATTCGCAAAATTACTCAAAAGCAGCCACTTCCCTTGCTTAAGATACTTTCTCTCCTCCCCCCCCAGTAGAACAGTGGACTTATTACCAAGAAATAGGCATGGGGGGTGCTAGGCTTGTCACCCAAGAGAAAAATAGCCTTAAAAAGTTTTGGGACCACTGATCTAGATGCATTTCAGTGTGGCTTCAGGCCTGGTTATGGGATGGAAATAGCTCTGGTTGCTATGCCAGTAACTGGTGCTGGTGCTCAGAGATTGCTGTTCAACTCCTTGACTCTTGGCTTGTGGTGCCCCAGGGTTTCTGTTTTGTTGACCACGCTGTTTAACATATACATAAAATTGCTGGGAAAGTTTTTTCAGAGTTTGGGCTGATGACACCTAACTCTCTCTCCTTTCCACCTCAGTCCAAGGAAGCTTTTTTGGTTCTAAACCAGTGACTGTTGACAGTAATGAACTGGACAAAAGCAAACAAATTGAGCTTATTCCAGATAAGACAAAGGTGTTCCTGGTCAGCTGAAATGCAGAACAGGGAATAGGGATTAAGCCTGTTGCTTGAAGAGGTTACACTTCCCTTGAAGTCACAGGCTCACAGTTTGGGTGTACTCCTAGATTGAGTCCAGATCTCCAGTGTCCATGTCTCAGCAGTGGCTAGTAAATGCATTTGCACAATTAAAACTAG
>NC_056522.1:229683791-229698289 GCF_019175285.1 Sceloporus undulatus | reverse complement strand
ATGATGATGATGATGATGATGATGATGATGATGATGATGATGATGATGATGATGATGATGATTATCCTTTATTTATAAAGCACTGTAAATTTACACAGCGCTGTACATACAATCTTTTTAATTGGACGGTTCCCTGCCCTAAGGCTTACAATCTAAAAAGACACGACACAAAAGGAGAAGGGGAAGGGGATGAGGGCCAACAGTTCTTCTCTACTTCCAAGGCCTGGATCAGGGCCATTCATTTCTAGAAACATCTGATTTGGCCACAGTGAAAATTTCTTTAATTACAGTAATCACATTGGGATTACTGTAACACTCTCTGTGTTGGGTTGTCTTTGAGAAAAGGGCTCAGACCAAAATGGAAACAACTTTCAAGAAATCAAAACACCAAGACTTGGAAAAACAGGTATGAAGGAAGTGGGTAAGATCCTCAAGGGCAAGAGCTTCAAATATGCGGATATATAATTAAACACCAAAGTCATAATCATCATGCCATACTATTTTCAATTTGTATGTTTGATTATGAAAGCTGGATTGTTTATTCTGTGCTTTAGCTTTTCTGACTTTACATCTACACATGCTCATTATCTGTTTGAATTCATCTTTGGTGATTTCCTCCCTTTTCCATTTCTTATACATGACCAGTTTAAAATTTAGCTCTGTTGAAAGTTTTTTAGTCATCCATCCTGGTTTCTTGAAACACCTCCCATTTTTCCTTCTGATTAGAAGTGTTTTAACTTGTGCCTTCAGTATTTCCCTTTTGAGAAACTCCCATCCATCCTGAACTTCCTTCTCTTTTAGTATTCCTGACCACAGAATAATAATATTTCCCTGAGTTTATTGAATTCAGCTTTCCTAAAGTCTAAAATGTGTGTCTGACTATGCCTGTCTTCTCCTTTCCACTGTACAACAAATTCCAGGAGAACATGGTCACTCCTGCCTAAGGATCCCACCACTTGCACCCCATTAACCAGGTCATCCCTGTTGGCTAGGATCAGATCTACAGTAAAGCGGGCTCTCTTGTTGCCCCTAGGAGAATTCTATTGATATCATGGATTGCCAAGTGGGTCCTTGGTATACACGGGGATCCCTTCCGGACACCCCCACGCATACCAAAATCCGCGTATGCTCAAGTCCCATTGTCCCCAATGACGGCATGCATGCATACGCATCACCATTGGGGACAAAAGTCCCTCTCCTTCTTTCCACCCCCCTCTTCTTTCCTTCCTTCCCTCCCTCCCTCTCTCCTTCCCTGCTTACCTCCTCGTCGCCTCTGCCGCAGGAAAGGCCAGGTGGTGGTGTTGGAGGCCACGAGGCCTCCAGGCCGCTACCCGGCCCTTCCACAGCAGTGGCGAGGAGGATGAGGCTTGGCCTCCAGCATGGCCTCCTCACAGCCACAGCTTCCGTGCCGCCGCCACCACGGAAGGGCTGGGTGGCAGCATGGAAACCTCTTGGCCTCCAACACCACCACCCGGCCTTTCCCGTGGTGGCGGTGGTGGTGAGGAGGCCAAGGCCTCTGGGCTGCTGCTGCTGCTTCACCTCCTTGCTACCTGGCCCTTCCGCGATGGCGAGGAAGCAGAGCAGCAGCGCCAGAGGCCTTCAATGCCTCCACCAGTGCCAACCGGCCTCCTCGCCCCTTGGCTCCCACCGCCTCGGCCTGCTCGCTGCTGCCACTGCTGCAGGTAAGGCCGGGTGGTGTTGCTGGAGGCCAAGAGGCCTCCAGCACTGCTACCTGGCCCTTCTGGGGTGGCGGTGACAGTGGTGGCGGCAAGCAGAACGAGGCAGTGGAGGCTGAGGCCAAGCTTCAGCCTCCTCACTGCCGCCAACACCACGAAAGGGACGGGTGGAGGCCCAGAGGCCTCTTGGCCTTCAGCAGCACCACTCTGCCTTTTCGCGATGGCGGAGGCAGCAGAGAGGAGGTAGAGGAGCAGCCCAGAACCCTTCAAGGCCTCCCAGCCTCCTCGCTGCCTCAGCCTCCTCGCCACCGCCGCTGCCACGGAAAAGGCCAGGTGGTGGTGTTGGAGGCCAAGAGGCCTCCAGGCCGCTACCCGGCCCTTCCACGGTGGCGGTGGTGCAGAAGCTGCGGTTGCAAGGAGGCTTGGGAGGCTGTGCTGGAGGCCAAGCCTTTTCCTCCTTGCCACTGCCACCGCTGCAGAAGGGCCGGGTGGCGGCCTTGAGGCCTCTTGGCCTCCATCACCACCACCTGGCCTTTCTCGCAACAGCGGCAACAAGGAGGCAGAGGCGGAGGCAGCAGCAACAAGGAGGTAAGCAGGGAGGGAGAGAGGCAGGGAGGGAAGGGAGGGAGGGAGGAGGGGAGGGGAGGAGAGGGACTTTTGTCCCCAATGGCAGTGCGCGTGCACCCACACTGTCATTGGGGACAATATGGATTTGCCATCCATGGATGCACAAATCCGTGCATGGCAAATCCACATATAAGAAGGGCCCACTGTATGGCTTCAAACTACAGTCACACTTGAACTCTCTTTCTCTCTCTCTTGATGACACAGTGATAAAACTGAGGCTGTTGTAATTTGGACATATCATGAGACAACATAACTCAGTGCAAAGATTATAACACCTGTTACAGTGAAAGGCACTAGAAAAAGTGGAAAACCACAACCAATAAAGGAAGCCATAGCCATAAGTTTGGAAGTTCTGAGCAGGGCTGTTGATGACTGGGGATCTTGGGAGGCGTTTCATTCATAGGCTCACAAGTCAAAGCTAACTGGCTGGCAGATAACAAATGATATTAAAGTATATTCAGGATTCGTTTATATGGAAATATAAATAGTTAATCAAGGATTAATAGGCAAGTTATTTAAGGATAAATAGGATAATGTGTAATGAATTGTATAAGATTTAATGAAGGAATAACCTTAATTTCTATTAATTCTAATAAATTCTACATTTAATTAATTTCTATGCTCCTGCCAATAACAGTTGGTTATCAAATGTTGAAGATCTGCTCACAGAGTCTGGGCATTTCTTCATAATTTTCTTCCCATGTAAATTTGGTTGTCAAAAGAAACTTTTAAAGCAAAGTGACGTGTCCTGTGCGAAACATTAGTTCTTACCAATGACACACATTCCATCTATCTTTACTTCCAGTTCTTCCAGTGTCTTCAGGGTCACAATTAATTACTTGGTGGATTTTCAAAAAAATTTGAAATTTCCCAACAGCCTTATCATATATGAAAAGCTCGTTCTGTTTTCATTACTGTTGACATTGTTATTATCATATAATGAACCTTTATACATACGGAGCATATATTCTTCTTAAATTTCTCCCTGAAAGTTAATAGCCAACTATTACACCAGGAGCCCTAGTGGCGCAGTGGTTAAATGCCTGTACTGCAGCCATTCACTCAAAACCACAAGGTTGCGAGTTCAAGACCAGAAAAAGGGCCCAAGCTCGACTCAGGCTTGCATCCTTCCGAGGTCGCTAAAATGAGTACCCAGACTGTTGGGGGCAAATTAGCTTACTTGCTAATTAGCTTACTTGCTGTTCACCGCTATGATCTTTGGAATAGCGGTATATAAATAAAACAAATTATTATTAATTATTATTATTTCTGTTCTTAATGAGACCAGCAGATTTATGGTGTAATCATTAGGCCAAGACTGGGATTCCTAGTTAGTCATGAAGTTCCTCAGATGACCTTGAACCAGTTACTGCTTCTGATGTTCAGTTTCACCAGCATGGTTAAGATGAAAGTATTAGAAATATGCATACCATACGAGGTGCCTTAGAAAAATCTTGAGCTATAAATACCTGTAAAATGTTGGAAATGTTGGGCTTAAATTGAGTTGATTTGGGCTTCACAAGGGAGGAGATAGGGTCCCTAATACATGGCAGTTACCCACTCTTGATCTTGAATGACCACACTTGTTATTTTATTATTTTTGCCTCCTTTCTCTGAACTGATGTTGACACATAAAGTCTGATTATCTTTATGTTTACTTATCCAGATGATAATCTAGATTATTCTATCAAAAACAGACATGCATGTGTTTACTCTAATCACTGTCTCCAAACTGCATAGCTCAACCTATATTGATTAGTTTCTTAGCTTTACCTTTACTTTTCATTTCTCACATAAACCCATTTCATTAATTGAAGAGATGTCATAACTAATTCAGCTTGCTCTCTTTTCTCTACTCCTTAACTAGTCCAATAGTTTTATTGCATTGATTCTTAAGGCAAGGAGCAACTGATTATATTATTTCTATGCATGTTAAAGTGTCAACATCTTATTACACTATCCTAGTGCAAGTATTTTAAACTACAGAAACTGATTTTCCCCCTTTTATTTCTCAAGTTCTTCAAAGAACACTCTTGGCATTAATCATTTTCTGTAGAGTAAATTAAAGTAGATAGATTCACAGCCTATATATTACAGCTCTTTTAAGTCACAGTTAGAAGCAAAAGTTAATAAGCGGGATGGGCTAACTTCTCTTTTCAGGAGTCTATAGATTAGTTTTATCATATTCCAAGTATTTGATTTAGCTGAATGGAGGCACTCATGCCTTTTGTGCTTTCTTTCTTTACCCCATCATATCATGAAGCGGTGTGGCCTTCAACTGCTTGTGGTACTTAACTTTGACTGCTCCAGGAAGTCTGGCTTTCTGATTGAGCTTGGCTTGATTAGAAGCAAATCAGTCACAGCTCAAGTAGAGAAAAAAACTGATTCAGAACAACTAGTTGAACATTTTATTTCACTAAAGGATACAGGGCACAGACATCTCATCACATTTGTCTTGACTACTAGTACTTGCCACTTATTGAGAAGCAAGAGATTTTTTAAAACTGAAGTAATGGTATGTTCATTTGTTAGTCTGCTCTTCAGCACTAAGGTTTGTTTCCTTAGAAGAATAACTAGGATGTTATACTCTGTATTTAGCACATCTAAAATGAACGATTGCAGAATTCAAAGATATAGCTGTGTTAGTCTGTAGAGTCAGTATGTAGAGAGATCTTGTAGCACCTTTGAGACTAACTGAAAGAAAGAAATTAACAGCATAAGCTTTACTAGACTTAAGTCTACTTCCTAAGACACATTTGATTGATTGCAGTACAACAGCCCAGGCAACTATGGCTAAGCATCCATACATTTTCCATGTGGAAACATAGCACTGGGAAATGTTCTGTTCCATCTCTTTAGGAAAAGTAAGGTGGCTTCCCCCAGAGTTGCTGCAGACCCTGGGCAAGGCATGATGTTTTGCACAGGTATTGGCCTCCAGTGCTTTTCTTCATGCTGTAGAAATGTAAATCTACTAATCTATAAATCTGCAATCCCTAATTGCTAGTAGTTGGTTGATCTGTCCCTAGGATTGAGAAACAAATGACAAAAATGTGTATGTGAATTTTATAAGCAAGGATTTTCTCCTCTAAAATGGCTTTTAATGGCAGATCTAGTTTAGGATTGTGCCACAGATCAGAGCTGAGGATTCTGTGGTTCTTCCATCAGCCCTAACCAACATAACCAATGGTGAGACATGGTAGGAGTTGCCATTGAGCAACTTCTAGATTCTCCATGTAATTCTCAACCTTGTCTTAGATTGCTAGGAGGGCTGCAACTCCTTAGAACTGGAATCTTAAATTATGATGCTGAGGATTTTAATAGCCTCCCCCACCCCATATTAGATATTCTTTTACCACTAACTGTATTGTAGTTAGGAAAACAATATTTTATATTGTTATTTAACAAAATATGGGAAATACTAACTTGTTCTGGCTGTTGTCCTAATGCCACTGTAAAGATTTTTGCTCATTACTGCATATCTGCTTCTTTCCACCTTCATTTCTCTGTTTCATCATGAACATTGAGATGTTTAAACCCGTGCTCTTCTAGAGATGCCCATTTGATCAAACTTCACAAGCTTCTTGTTCCCAGGGCACTAGATTCATTGAAGTAGTTCACAGCAAACATCAGAAAAGCAGCTGTTGCGCACCTCCTCAGATCAGATCCATCTTTAAAAACCTCCCTGTGCTGTCCTATGAACCATGAAAGAAAACCTGACAGTAGCAGGCAATTGTGAAGTACTTTGACAGTTATTCATCTTAATCTCACTGTTACCTTGTGCTTTTCTGAGCTTCTGGTGCATGTTGTCTTTGATCTTCAGGGGAGAAACATCCGTCTTGTACAATTTATATCACAATGGGATTGCTAAGCATTAATAATGCTAGCATAAATTTTAAGAATTAAGAAAAGAGACCACTTGAGACCAATTCAGGTCCTTGAGGCTTTGAGTTATTTGCCACAAACAGAAGATGATAGTTTTCTGAAGAAGTAGTAACCCATACTGAGGATATTTTTTTGCATTTCCATGGTTGCACAATCTTAACAAGTTGATACATGCTGCAAGTGGACACAAGGTATCCACTGAATTTTAAGTGACTTCATATGTTCAGATGCATATTGTCAGAACTTTCATTAAAACCTTTAGTATTTGACATTTATAGCTAATTCATCTATCATAATGCACACTAGGTAAAATCCAACCAACGTTAAAGATATATTGGTTATTCCAGACCATTTGAACATCCATTTAAATTTCCTATAAATATCAGTGAGACCTGTGTATTGCTTGTACTCATTGTAAGTTTGATTACAGAAGTTTTAAAAGCAGCTTGAGATGTAGTTGATGCTAGCTGAATATTACCAGTAACCACTCCATTTTTCTTCATAGACAAGAGTACAGTGACTTTTGTTTTAAATGTTGAAATAATTCTGCCCAGGATGAAAATACTAAACTAACATGTAACATAAAGGCCCGTACAGACAGGCCAAAATAAAGCTGCTAAGGACTGCAGTGCAGCTTTGACACGGCTTCTGGCCTCTTAAGATGCATGTGTCATTTAATCAGCATACCTCCAAAGTGACCCGAAGCAGCTGTATTTTGGCCTGTCTGTATGGGCATGTAAGTCTAACATGTTTTACCAATCCTCAGTTGCTAGTATATTAAGACTAGCGAACTCAGATAATTCAGCTTGAATATTCATTGTATTGAATAATGAGAAGATAAATATAGATTTATAATAACTTGTTTGTTATAAGTAATCTTGCTTCCCTTTTAAAAGAATATTTGTTTCAAAAAGATCCTGGTCTTTTAGGGGCTGTAGATATTTCTTTCAATTTTTAAAGGAGCAAATATTGCATTGGTATAAACATGGGGCTTGCTGTACACTATTTTCTCACACTTCCTAGTTGTTTCTTCCTGCCTTAATTCTGGAAAATTGTGTGTCATTTTCCAGGTGTTCTGTGAAGTTTAATACTATCTAATACAGTTTGCAACGGGATCTTACAGCACATCTGAGACTAAAGGTGTGAAAGAAGTTGTAGCATAAGCTTTGATAGACTTGGGAGTTTATCACATTGCCTTTGCTCTCGTGATAGACTCGGGGTGTAATTTTAAGAAGGTGGATCTTACTGCATTTCCCCAGTGCCGGGCAGTACGCAGCCCATATGCAACCCGGGCTTCTGCCGCAGCTTTTCAAGAATGAGAAAATCCCGTTCTTGAAAAGATGCAGGAGAAGCCCAGAGAAGCCTGGGTTGCATACAGGCTGCATGCTGCCCAGCGATGGGAAAATGCGATAAGATCTGCTTTCTTCAAGTTACATCCTGCATCTATTGTGGGAGGAAAAGCAAGGCAATAAACTCCCTTGTCTATTTCCTCTAGTAAATGGAGTGAACAATTGCCCAGGAGGCACCTGTAAAATCAGACTATGTGAATAGCCATATAAATGCAAAATTTGAGGGTATAGTGAAGAAGTGACACATTTAGTTTTAACTGTGGTCACTGAGGGGAAAAGGCAGGAGGAAATATACTGCCGAAGCACAAGGTGTGTGGAAAACCATATGAGTGGTGCAGGAAGTTTTTGAATATGGTGAGTACAAACTGGGAACCAGAAAGGAGATACGATAAACTGGCTAAGAGTGTCCTTATGAGGCTGGGGTGTTAACCAGCGTTATAATAGTGTGCTAGAAAGCCTTTTTCTCTGTTAACCTGCTGTTGATGGATTGGAGTATAAGGGTATATTATAATTCAGCTGTTTCTTTTTCCGGACTTCCTTTGTAGTTTTTTTGTTTGTTTGTTTTGGGCCTGAACAGATAGGCCAAAATAAAGCTGCTTCAGGTCACTTTGGAAATGCTGCATGTGTCCTAAGAGGCTGGACGCTGCGCCAAAGCCATGCACCACTCCTAAGGACTAGACCACAGCTTTGGTCCAGCTTCTGACCTTTTAAGATGAGTTTCCCATTGGCTTGTCTGTTCAGGTCCTTTCTTTTGTTCAAGGACTGCTGATCTAAGGCCAGAGGAAGGTTGAAGTGTTCTGTAACTCATTCTTGTGTATTCCTATGCCTAATATCTGATTTATGACCATTTATCCTCTGTTGGAGAGACTGGCCTGTTTGCCCAGTGTAGTGTGCTGAAGGGTATTGTTGAGAGAGGATGGCATATAAGTATCACATTAGAGGATTAGCAAGTGAAAGTGCCGCTAACATTGTGACTAGGTCCTGTGATGTTATTTCCTGAGGCAAATGTGTGGGCAGAGTTGACACCTGGGTTTGTGGTAAGGTTTTGTACCCATCTCCCCATCTGTAATGTGCATCCTCTTGTAAGTACTGTAACTGTTTTAGATTGGAAGACTGTCTGTAGGCAAGTAAAGGCCTGCCACCAAGAGCCTTTGAGAGTGCAGTGTTGTTGTTCAGATAGGTTGTAGTTCAGTGGTGTTGTGTCTGAATGTCTCAGTTGGGAGCTGTATGTGACCACGAGTAGGGTACTGTAATTTCCTGTTTTCAGTCTGTTTTGTATTAGATTGGTCCTGGATACAAGTCTTGCCTTGTTTATTTGTTTCTTTACTTCATGTGGTGGGCACTATAGGTTGAGGAATTCTTGTTGTAATTCCATGACTTTGGCATCCATGACCTGTGGGTCTCAGAAGATGCAGTTGTATTGTAGCAGTTAGTAGGTTTGTAATATTGGGTGGTGCTCAGATGCTCATTGTGCAGCTGTGCGGTGGTGTCCAAAAGTGGGCTTGTTCTCTATATCAAGCGTGGGATTGATGGAAGAGTGGAAGTTGTGGAAATTCTGGTGGAATGTCTTGAGAGAGTTCTTTCCATGAGTTCAAATTATGAAGCTGTCATCAAATGTACCTCAGATAGAGGAGGGTTTTCTGGGTGCAGAAGTCAAAGAAGCATTGTCCTAGGTCAGCCAAGAAAATGTTGGCATGTTGTGGTGCCATGTGTGCACCCATGGCAGTACAATTGACTTGAAGGTATACTTTACTAAAAGGAAAGTAGTTGTGTGTGGGAACAAAGTGGCATACTTTAGTGGAGAGGTCTGCTGTGGCCCCATCTGGAATTATTATCCTGACAGCTTGTAGATCTGGAAAGGCTGGAGTGATTGTATTGCTAATGGCAGGCCTCAGGATGGGAGGGTCTGCAAAGGAGGATTAGTGTCTGCATGATTGGTGCTCATTGTCTGCGGGAAACTCCTGACCCTGGGAGATTTCTCATTCGCATTTGTTGAGTCTTGATCTTGGTATTTTTCAGGACTGGTAGCCAAACCTTGTTTTTTTAAAGGGTTTCCTCTTTCCTGTTGAAATTGTCCAGGATTTCAATGGCTTCCCTGTGCATCCTGACATGGTAGTGGTTGGCATGGTCCAGAACTTCAGTGTTTTCAAACAGTATTTTATGCCCAGGATGGTTTGTGGCATGTTCTGCTACTGCTGATTTTTCTGGCTGGCCCAGTCTGCAGTGCCTCTCGTGTTCCTTGATTCTTGTTTGCACACTGCGTTTGGTGGTCCCTATGTAGACTTTTCCACAACTGCATGGTATGCGGTAAACTCCTGAGGCTGTGAGAGGTTCTCTCTGGTCCTTGGCTGAGCGAAGCATTTGCTGGATTTTCTTCATCGGTTTGTAAACCATTTGCAGGCTGTGCTTCCTCACCACTTTGCCTATTCTGTCTGTGACTCCTTTGATGTATGGTAAAAATACCTTCCATTTTGGTCGCTGTTTGTCTTCACTCCTCTGGGTTTTTCTGGGCTGGCAGCCCTTCTGATGTCTGAGGTTCTTTTTGTGCCGCATGCGGGGTGCCATTACTGCCCTTGTGTACACTGATGACGTATACGCAATGCCATTTAGACGCTGCACTGTACGTACATCATCATGGCAGGACCTGTGTGGATGGGGGCGAGCCATGATGGTGCCTGGACAACGCAGTAGGGCTTGGGAGCATGCGGACACTCCGCTCTCCAGTATCCAACTGTTGCAGTTACCTTGTATGACTGAAAAGTTTTTATTATAAATATCAGATTGTTAAGGCAAATGCAGCCTGTTGTAAAGGATTTTCTTTGTGGCAAAAGCCCCTTTTGTCATTCAGTGCGGTCATATATATGCCACGTCTTGTTGCATATGTTTGCCTTAACATTTAAATACTTTTTTGGATCTCAGAAGCCTTCTCTTGTGGACATAAGAAGGCCTTACAACCAAACAAGGCTTTTGTTTTTCAAATGTATGTTTCCAGGACAAATTATGCAAATTGGTAGTATCTCCATATACTGCTGCGAATTTGCTTAATTCCCCCCTCTCCTAAATAGAAGCCTACAGTTAATTGGAGCTTAGGTCCTGAGCATGGGAGGAAGGGAATCTGACGATGAGGCAACTAATTCACTACCAGTTGCTGGTGCTAAGTACAAGACATGTCATCACTAGAAGTGTCAGATAAGCCCTCTATTATCCTTTACTCCTCATATAAAGTGTTTAAATGTTTTGGGATTAGTTTTGTTGTTCTTCAATATTTAATCTAAATTTTACTTTAAATTGTTTGAAATTTATTAGAAATATATGTATACTGTTGTTCCCCATATAATGTAACTCAAGAACTGCATACTCAATGTAATTTAAGGATCTTTTTATATGCAATAAAAACATATTAATGGTTAAATATCTTGAAATAATGCTGATATTTTGCTTGCTTTCACCTTTTTATGTATAGGAAGAATACTGATGGGGGAATTTCTGCCTTTACACTGTAAAAATCTGCAATAAAGTGGGGATGTCAAGAGCTGCCACTCCACCACCACCTGGAGACATGTCCAGTGGTCCTATAGCTGAAAGCTGGTGTTATACGCAGGTAAACTACATATCTTGCGTAAGTGTTGGAGTTCTTGTTACTGTTACTGTTGCTTAATTTATTTCTTCATATTAGTCTTGTAGAATAGCAATCTTCTAGAGACACCTCTATGCAGGAAATGTAGCTCTTAGCATGAAAAGTCATCCAAAGAAAGAAGGAACCAATCCCATTCCGCTCAGCATATAGCTGAGGAGAAGGCTGAACTAATAGAACCTCATTCTGAAACATTAATTGTCATACAATTTTTTCCAGTATAGTTTTTAGTGACTTCTTAATTCTATAAGACAGGGTTTTTATTTAAGCAGCTTAAATTGTACAGTTGAGCCTACTTCTTCAGTAACTTTTTTTTTAAAAAAAATTAAGCTGAAGAAAAGTGAACCTGGTGAATTTATGTGATTGTCTGCATCTCTTATTCAGGTTAAAGTTGTAAAATTTTCTTATATGTGGACCATTAATAACTTCAGTTTCTGCCGAGAAGAAATGGGTGAAGTTTTAAAGAGTTCTACTTTTTCATCAGGGCCAAATGACAAAATGAAATGGTAAGATGGTATTAGTCATTCCATTCCCTCCTCCCTTTAAGCATAATTTCTTGAAGTTATATGAATACCTCATGGATCAAATCACATTTATGATATTGTACATTTTCTTCAGTACTGAAACAGTTTTTGCTATTGGAGCCAGCAAAAATTGCCAGGGATTATCGCCCGCTGTATGCTGAGTATCAGAAATATAGTTTTGTGATATAATAGAACAGTATTGTGTGATGCATACGATTGTTGGACTTCAGCCCTGGATATTAGGTACAAATCATGATTTGGCCCTTAAATATATGGAGTGGCCTGTCTCATGGGATTTGTCTTTATCCCACCCAACCCTTGTCCTTGGCTTTTATTTCAGAAGATTTGGTGAACTGCAGACAGATTTTCTTCTTTTGGCTCATCTGTTTCGGGCCATAGTCACCCTAAAATAGAACGACATACACATTCATCTTGAATTTCTTAACATTCTTAACAATATTAGTGGTTATTGTCTAGTGGTTTCCAAACTTCAGACCACATATGCTCTTGGAATCCAGATCCTTGAAATTCAACAAGCATGGACAGAAGTCAGGCATTCTGGAACTTACAGTCGGCCCTCAATATCTGTGAACTTGCCATCCGTGTATTCAAGCATCTGCAGATGGCAAGCCTGCGCTGTCCCCAGTGGCTAAACATGCATGTGACCACACTGTTATTAGGGGCAGCACCCATTGTCCTATGGCAGTACGTGAGTGCAGCCATGCTGCCATTAAATCCCATTGTCCCTAATGGTGGCATGGCCACATGCATGTACCGCCACAGGAGACAGTGTGGGATGTCCCTAATGGTGGTGTGGCAGCATACCGAGAGTGGACTGGTAGCTCAACATCTGGTAGCTCAAATTTGGGAACTACTGGTTTAAAGAGAAAAATATGTGCTTGCTTTCTGTCATCAGGAGACCCAGAGAAACATGGGAGACACTGTTAATTCAACTCATTCAAACCTTTATTTATTTATTTATTTATTGTTTCATTTCTATGCTGCCTTTCTTCCAAGGTGGCTTATGAGATAAAAACATCTCAAAAACTTCACAGTAAGTTTAAAAAAACCACACAATTAAAACCATCTATTTAAAACAGTGTAAATTAACATAAAACATACAAAAGTTAAAAACATAACACCCCCCCCCAAAAAAAATAAGCCAGTTTGCCATGATTTTTAAAAAGCTTGCCTGAATAAAAATGTTTTTACTTGCCAGTGAAAGGCAAAGAGGGAGGGGGCCAACCTAGCCTCCCATGGAACTGCATTCCAGAGGGAGAAGCCACTGAGAAGCCTCTCTCTCATGTCCTCATCAAGCCTGTGATGGTGGCTGGACTGAGAGAGCCTTCCCCTGAAGATCTTAGGACTCTTATAGGTTCATATGGGGAGATATGGTTTTTCAAATGGTCTGGATCTAAGCCAGTGTTATCCTTACTGGATTTGCTTGGTTAATCATACCCTACATGTGTACAAACACATGAGACCATTAAGCCTGCTTATAATTGTCTTTGAATTCATATATCATGGATGCATAATCAATTTTTCTAAGACTTGCTTCTTACATTTTCATTATAGGTGCCTGAGAGTAAACCCTAAGGGGTTAGATGATGAAAGCAAGGATTACCTTTCATTGTATTTACTACTAGTTAGTTGTCCAAAAAGTGAAGTGAGAGCTAAATTTAAATTTTCTCTCTTGAATGCAAAAAGAGAAGAAACAAAAGCAATGGGTAAGTACATCTGGAAATAGTTCAAAGTAAATAGTTTTGAATTTAAATGATAAATTGGCTTTGTCCACTTCAGCTTGGCCAAGGGATAACTCATAATATGAACTTGTTTCCACATTTCTACTGTTTTAGAAGAATCCCATATCATCTAAATAAGACCTTTAGTTAAAAGTTTTGAATTGTGACTTTATGATTTCATTTTTATGCATAGTGTATGCCATATGCATTTTTCTTTCACAATTTGATTTGACAGAATAAGAATAGAATAATCATTTTCAAAACTATATAAGAAAAAGATTTCTATGTAAGACAATATACAGTATCAGATCTCTACAATTCCTGGTGTTTCCCCCATGGGATCTCCCATGGCTTTAAAATTTCAAGAAAGTTTACATTTCTGAGTATCCTTTCCATCTTTTTCTGCTCTATCTTAAAGTGCAGTTTGAATTTTTCTCCAAGCATAAAATGTGTTTGTGTAAGCCTAAAGATGTTAGTGAGTAGAAATATACAATACAAGACTGTGAATCAGACCTGGCTTTGGCCTCAATTCTTTTACTGTGTATATATGTGGCAGTGTCCCCTTACACTCATGCTGAGCTAGATGAGACCCCTGAGACCACCTTTTATCTAAAAACAAACTTGTTACCACCACCAAATGATTAACGTATAACATTTATAACCTTTGCAACACATTGGGATGTTGCTGGGGGATTCCCCTGGTATTTGCAAACCCAGCGAAGAACTAGCCAGGCTAAGGCTTGTGAAAAAGAATGTAAAGAGACAGAGTACTTTAAAGAAAAGCTTTATTCTGACTAAAGGGAGTTCTAGAGCAAAAGGATATCACTACATGCAGGACCAATTTGTCCTACAGGCAAAGATACAAAGTTGCAAGTTACAAAACAAAATCATTTGAGCCAAACCAGGAAAATAACGCCGAAATCCTGATGCCACTAACTGGTGCATGTTCCTAACCTTACTCACAGATCAAATGGGATTGCAACGCGGCTTCCGCATAAAGTGGAAGCCGTGTATGGTGCGCCTGCATATGGAGCGTATTGTTCACCTTTCAGTCTTGACAGCTT
>NC_056522.1:229645975-229683781 GCF_019175285.1 Sceloporus undulatus | reverse complement strand
ATAGTCTAATGGGTTGCCTCCCCTTCCAGTCCTCTTCCCACTTTGTGCCCCAGTGAATGAAGACGAGTAAGGGTGGGACGTCTAATTGTCTACTCTCCCCACCATTACCTGTTGATTTTTTTTTAAAAATTGCTTTTAATCCCTCCAGGTTCACAACACATATACACACAGAAAGAGAATGGAATCTGCCCATCTCCCTTGCTGCGATTACAGGCATTGGAGTGCTTCAGTCCGGTCACTGCTGTCCTCTTCCCAGTAACTTCTCAGTAACAAAGCTGCTCCAAAATCAAGCAATGGTGAGGGGTTACTCTGATCTACCCCCTCACCATTGATTTCATGGCTCAGCTGAGCTAGGGGCAGGGCAACAGCAACCAGGGTAAAGTGTTCCATTGCAGCAAAGGAATTGGGCAGCTTTAGTCCCCATGGTGTATCAGAGCTAACGGTAGATTGGGCTACCCCTCCCTCCTCCCCTCACTTAAGTGAGTGAACAAGCCAATGAGTGAGGGAGTGCACATGTGGCCAGGCGCCCCAACCGCAACAAATACAGAGGCATGACTGCATGTAAATAAAGTTTATAAAATACTAACTTCCATTTCAGAAGTCCTGCTAGCCTTTGGTTACTGTGCCTTGAATATTTAAAAATAAAATGGTGACACACATCAGTCTTGCCATACTAGTCCCACCTTCCAATTAGCCCACCCACCCACTATGATCATGACACATGTAAAAAAAAAAGCCCCCCCCCAAAAAAACCTGCAGAATAAAAGTGAATTTTTAAAATTTGTATTAATGCCTGAAAGAAGTGAAACATGACATATTTTGTGTCTTACTACAAAACTGTAAACAAAGTAAGTACAATTTTTTTCACCTATGCAATTCCTAAATTTAGTTCATTTGGATAAATATTGTTTAGGATATTACAGTGCGCCCATGCCATACGTGGGCACATTATACGTGGCTTCCAGCTTACACGGAAGCCATGCGATAGTAAAATCAATGTCGCGTGTGCCCGTGACATGTGCGCTGCCGCCGCAAATACATGCCCTAATTGTTTCCTATGCAGTGCAAGCATACGCGGATTTCCCCATATTCGAGCATACGCAGATTTCCCCTTATGTAGGGGTATCTGGAATGGATCCCCCGCGTAAGGGAAGGCGCACTGTACTTTAAAACAAACAATACTTGCAAACCTACATCAGTGATAGCAATTGATTGATTTGGTTATATTTGTCTCTTGTATTTCATTGCATATGTGTAATTATTTAAAAACTCTAATAAGACTGTTTTAATTGAACCTTTGCTATTTTATTTATATTTATTTATTTATAGAAAGCCAAAGAGCATATCGATTTGTTCAAGGCAAAGACTGGGGTTTTAAAAAATTCATTCGAAGAGACTTTTTACTTGATGAAGCTAATGGTCTTTTACCAGATGATAAGCTTACATTATTTTGTGAGGTAGGTAATCAACCAGTGCTTTTTAAAAGAGAATATTGGTTTCCATGGCTATGAATGAGAAATGAGGAATGTTTTAAATGTTTTGTTTATCCTTTCTGTTAAGAAAATGTTGTGATCAAAGCTTTGAGCTCAATGGTTTTGTTATGTATATGATATAAGATCAATTTTCTATAAATAAGTCACTGATCCAGGAGTATAGCTACCTAGTGTGAAGTGAAAGGAGAGTTTAAGGAATGGTCCTGGGCTAAAAATGGTATTCATCTTGCGGGAATGTAGTGAAGCTGCTGATTGAAAGGAAGTAACTTTTTTTTTTTTTTGATGTCTGGAAAATGAATTTCCATTTTCTTGTTACTTCCTAGGCATGTGTTTGTTGCCCAAAGGTTTCTAGAGTGCTTGAATGATTCTTGCTGTCCACCTCCTTTGGTGTGAACCTTGTTATCTGTAGCAGAGTGTAGGAGAGAGGCTTTCTCCCCTCCCTGTCAAAAAGAGTTCCACTCAGATGGCTTTAAAGCTACTTTGGATTTAATAATTATGCTAGTTTGGCTATTTCAAAACAATTTGGAGTATTGGAGCACAGGATGTGCCGAATTGTACCCTCAGGAATCCGTATTTTGGAATTTTAATTTTTTGTCATATATAGACTTCTATCAGACATAGCTTAGAAATAAATATATAAAGATACAAAAACCTATTTTAGAGTATTATAGGTTGATTGAGACCATCAGTTCACCTATACCAGTACACTGGTGCCTCGGGATACGAAATGATCGGGTTACGAAATTTCCGGGATATGAAAAAGTTGGATTGGCAAAAACTGTTTCGGGTTACGAAATATTTTTCGGGTTACGAAATTCATTTCGGCGCAAAATTCAAATGCTGCAAAGTGCAGCTATAGGCTTTCCAGTGCTAACGGAAAGCCTTTTCGGGTTACGAAATTTTCGGGTTACGAAAGGAATGGCAGAACGAATTAATTTCGTAACCCGAGGCACCAGTGTATTGTGTGTGTCATGATAGGAGTCATGCACTTCTCCATCAATTATCATGGCTAGGGATTCTGGGACTTGAAGCCTGACAGCATCAGGAGGGCTGCAACAATTCCTGCCCCTCATGATTGGCAATAGTGTTCATAGTTGCAAGATCCCTTAAACCTTTGCCAAGATCATATGCAGTTTTATCTCAGTGTAATTATATGCCAGTATAGTTATGCCAAATCCTAGAGTTGTGAAGTCAATTGTGTAATGGGCACAGTGGTCTTGAGTTCACTTATCGCAGAATGGTCAATTAACTCCCCACCCATCAAATCCCAAGTCTGAGAGAGGAATGTATGTGTGCTTGCAGAAGGATTGACTGCACTAGGAACTACACTGTAACATCTGAAAGAGCATAGCCAATGAGTAATAATGTTTATTCTAGCATACTACACCGGATAGGATTCAGTTCATAATGGGTGGAATCCTTTTAGTAGTCCTAACTAAAATAGACCTGTTGAATCAGTTGAATTGACTGACCATTTACCAGTTGATTCAGTGGATCTACTCTAGTTGGGACTAACTCATTAGATTCAGGCCAATTTTTGGCTAGCAGAAAAGGAGCATGTGATGACCTACCTGTCTTAATATGTTCAATTATTGCTATCTTCTGTTGGCACTACTTACCCTGAATCCTATCTGGAGCTCACCTAAACAGAATTGCTCCTTTAGAGGACATAATTGCATTATGCACAACTGTTGACTTTTAGGTTTTGAGGCTTTTCATAGAGTCAGTGCTCTGAAGAGAGTTCACTTGGTGTGATTGATAAGAAAAATGGATGTAAAGTATTTTTAAGACAGGTGTGCATGTATGCCTTCGAATCTCCTGTTGACTCAGGGCAACCCCATGAATTTTATAGGGTTTTCATAGACAAGGAATACTCAGAGGTGGTTCTGCCAGTTCCTTTCTCTAAAATATAGCCTACAGCACCTGGTATTCATTAGCAGTTTCCCAGCTGAGTACTAACCAGAACTGACCCTAGGCTACTGGTTAGTTCTTAGGTTCTTACTCTGTGGTGATCATATTAGAGAACTGGACTGTAGGGATGCTAGGTAGCAAAGGAAATAAAAGATTAAATTTAACATTGTATAACATGCTTCTGCTTGAAGAGCATTCTTTCTCCTTTCTTCACCTCCTGAACCATCCAAAACTCCCTCCTACATCTGCTGACACAATTGCTTTTGTGAGCAGAACAACAATGTTGGATCTTGGCCATACAGTGCAGTGTACATATCAGAAAATAACTCCTGCTGTGACAGAAACTGAGCTTTCTCTACCCAGCTTGGTTTCTAAACTCCCCAGTAGCAACTGGAGAACTAAATTTTTATGTCCTTGGTTAGTGCATATAGTGCTGAAAACTAGTGTTAGCAAAATTGCAGTGGTGTGGACATAATTACAAGGCCACAACAACTTTCCATATATTAATAAGGTCTCTGTAGCAACTCTCCCTTGATAACATTTAATATTTACAAATTAATCATTATGGCACAATTCAACTTTTAAACATACGTCACAAAATAGTGGTAACCCTTACTATTCACAAGAGATTGAATGAGTGTGAGTTATTTAAATTAACTGGAAAATCCAATGAATATAGATTCTTTGGTGGAGTAGTTCTTTAGCCTTTGAGAAAAATATATGTAAATTGCTATAAATTATGGCAGTAACCTAAACGATCTTAGTCAAATCCAGTAAGACTGCTTATAATGCTTAAAAATGGAATCCAGTCAAGAAGGTTACGATCCCAGTGCTGTGAGTGTTAAATATACATTGGCAGGTTATCACTGCTGCCACAGACTGATTAGTGGCTTAGGGGGATGATAGATGCTCTAAGTGCTAATAAGTTTACTTTGATCTTTGTATTTACAAGAAATGTGTACAAAATTTTCTTGGCAAGATTACAACTTAATTATGTGTCATTATGCTGTGTAGGGAGAATAATTGAAATGTGGCCCCAGAGACTAAATGGTGCAAATATACTGCATCTTATTTTAGTTAGATAGACAGTCTAAATTAACTGTGTGATGAATTTGTTATGAATGCAGTTATTCAGTTGGTAAGTGGATGCATCACATATCTAGAACTGGAAGGATTCCTATTCTGTAAAATATTCCTGATTCAAATAGTTTGTGTTATAATTCAAACTAATTTTATGAGGGAATACTTAATAAGGATGGAAGTTAGGAGTGCATGTGAAATGTTTTGCATTGCAGTGGTTAGATTATTTGACTTAGGAAAATTAGCCTAGCCCCCTTCAGAATTTATCAGTATCCAAAAATACTTTGATAGAAATATATAATTTATCTAAGAGATTAGCTTTGGACATCTTAGCTTTCGGCAATACTTCTGCATACATTTGGGAAACATGGTGGCCAAGACAGTTACCATGGGAACATAATGTTGACACCCAGAAAAAACAAAGCAAAACACACACACACACACACAGTCTCTTCTGACTGGTAGTACAGACTGAGTATCTCTTATTCTGAAAACCCGGAAATCCTGTGATATGTGATACCGTTGCATGTATATGCAAATATTCCAAAATCTGAAAAAAATCAGAAATCCAAAACACATCTTGTTCCAAGCATTTTGGATAAGGGGGAATCAACCTGTAGCTCTGTAGTTCTCAACCGTAGGTCTCAAGGGATACAAGGGATATCTGGGTAAAAAGCACAGTTCTCTACTATTTAAGATGCAATAGTTATACAATGTGGGCTTCAGAAGAGAGAGCCAAGTTACCTTGTTGAATACCTCTGATAACTGTGGGACTCATTCTTGTCTTATACTCTGTCATTACCAAAGCCATTTCTTTTTGAACTTGGTTAAGCTACTTAATTTTTTTCTTGGTTTATTTTATTTTATTTAAAAAAGTTTACTTCACCCGCACACAGAAGTACAATAAATTAGCTATCAGAACCTTTCCTGGATTACCAATAAAAACACGCCTTCTATACATTTTTTAACATAGTTTAGGTTTATAACTATATCTTTTCACATTTACTGGGTTTTGAATATACTAACAAGGATAAGGACCACTGAGGGCAAAAAACTGATGTGAAAGACAATAGCAATATTGCATGTTGCTGTTGTGTTTCATTAGAGGTAAATTTCAAAGAAAGGTCTGTCCCTGACTTTTTTGCACTTTCAGTATACTAGAGACTGCTTAACTTGTGTTGTTCAAATGGATGAATGTCACTTTGTATAATTAATTACTTTCTTCCAGAATAGTATTGTATATTGTGTCTGAAATACCTAATTTTTCATTTGCTTGTGGACTGATCAGTGCAGATCAGTAACTGTAGGAGCTATAATGTTATGATTATTAGCATATGACCTTGTTCTCTTTTTCTAGGTGAGTGTGGTCCAAGATTCAGTGAACATATCAGGACAGTCCAGTACAAATACATTAAAAGTACCTGAATGTCGACTAGCTGAAGATTTAGGAAATCTCTGGGAAACAACAAGATTTACAGATTGCAGTTTTTATGTAGGAGGACAAGAATTCAAAGCTCATAAATCTATTCTTGCAGGTACCTTCTGTATTATATAATGTTTTAAATCCAGTTACTGCAGTATTGGTACAATATTAATGCTTATATCCCTTACTACAGCTCGTTCTCCTGTTTTTAATGCAATGTTTGAACATGAAATGGAGGAAAGCAAAAAGGTAAGTGCCTGTTGTTATCTGACTTATAATCAATTCCTGAGTTGTTCATATAAAACCTTATGGTTTTGCATAGATTAAGGCTGTAGCAGCACCTAGTCAATTAATCGTCTAGGTTAAATGATGAAAACCCACAGGACTAATAAAATCTCCCCAATTTTTGCTGCACAGCAGGCAGTTTTCAAAAATGTTATTTATAATACAACAACTGGAGCTATATAGGGTGCCAGATTAGGAGAGGCAGTTTGTCTTCCTGCACTTACAGGAATGCCTGCATTTACAACAAGATTGATATGTGGCACAATCTGGCCTACCTGTTTCTGTGCCATAAATTTCAGTATTTCTACTCTCTCCTGCACAGGAGGGAACCCCTGTTCTAAAATGGCACCTGCTGCATGCTCTGTGCATGCATAAATTAGGGAACGCTATTCAGAATTGTTTTTATTGATATGCTAAGGTATGCAAATTTAAATTATGAATCTATGTAAAATCTAGAGAGTTTTCAGCAGAGGCATCCTTTCTTCAAATTGTTTTGTATGTTTTATTGCTAAAATTGCACAAGAAGGATAACTTTAAAGTATTAGTAATATAA
Organism: Sceloporus undulatus; assembly: GCF_019175285.1. Taxonomy (NCBI): domain Eukaryota; kingdom Metazoa; phylum Chordata; class Lepidosauria; order Squamata; family Phrynosomatidae; genus Sceloporus; species Sceloporus undulatus. The sequence goes on along the minus strand of NC_056522.1, from coordinate 229,677,036 downwards.
GTAAGTAAATATGCCTGTCTAACCTACTGTTGTATGACAATCATGTTGTAATTCAGTGACAGCCATAGTTCAAGATATTTTTTTGATTATAGAGTGCTTAGTGGATTTATTAAGATGATCCTTTAACCTTTTAATAGAAGTGAATTGGAAATGAAGTGAAGGCTCACTATCTTCCCTCTTGTCAGCAAAATGGCAAACTCAGTACTGTATCAGAATTTGTTGGAGTCTTTTGAGTTACATGTCATGGCAAATGTCACTGTGTGTTAAACAGGAAATTGATTGAGAAGCCATACGCATAAAAGTAGATGGAGAACTATGTAAGCATACATGTTCCGATCTTCCACTGTATAACACCTCTCAGAATTTCTGTGATACCTTTCTTAAAAGACTCAAGATGGCTGACAAAATAATATAACTAAAAGGAAACTTAGCAGCACAGAAAATTAGCAGTAATCAAAATAAACACATATAAAACAATATGCTCGATCAAAAGAAAGCCCTCTTTCTTGAAAATAAAATCTAATTGCTTACCAAGTGATCTAACCTGTTGACTATCTCATGATAGGACATTTTAGCATCTTGACACTACTGCATAAAAGGTCTTGGCTCTCATGCATATCTGCTTTAAATTAAGATCACAAACAGACATAGCATAGTTTGGGGACCACAGCCATAAGTGATATTATTCTCTGTTCTCTACTAGAAGCTTGTATGTAATGTTCATGGAGATTTATGGATCTAAACCACTGCATATTAAAGAGTCAAAACTGGGTCCTCAGTTGCATAACATTGAAATAGATTTAATACACCAACCTTGGTTTTTGTTTATGGATACTTAGTAACTATAATGTTATAGTTAAGGTATCATAGAAATTATGTAACATAAGTGGATCATAACAAGACCTTTTCCCCCTGTTCTGTTCTGTGTAACAGAATCGTGTAGAAATAAATGATGTAGACCCTGAAGTTTTTAAAGAGATGATGAGATTCATTTATACGGGGAAAGCTCCTAACCTTGATAAAATGGCTGACAGTTTGTTGGCTGCAGCAGACAAAGTAAGTAATTTATTTATTATTTATGTAATACTATACAAGGGTTTTATACATTGTTTGAACAAAATTTCAAAAATAGTTCAGTAGTTTGAAAAAAGAGCCTAGAAATGTATAAGAAAATATGAGAGCTAGGAATTCTACTGAAATTGCTTAATGCAGGTGCTTGGAGCCCATGGGCCATACATAGCTCCAACTGTATTAAAATAAGGTGTATTGGGACGCTCTGCTTATTTAGAAACCAACTTGCATTCTTGGAAGCAAATTTCTATCAAATGTTGGAGACACAGTGCAGATCTGTGCCCTTGGCAGATGGAGTGGGCTGGGGAAATGGGGGGCCCTGACCTACCCACCTGCCCAAAATCTTCCATCTATGGTTTAGGCAATTGGCTATATAGCTGCAAAAGTTCTGGGTGAATGTACAGGGAACATGATGAACAGCCACCTTATGTTCTGCACTATGAATTTCTTAGAATATTAACAAAGAAGGAATAATTCCAAGAAGTTCTGGTCAGTCTTCAGCACTATAGGAAACATACAGAGGCATTTAGATTGAATCCTTAATACTTGTTTGAAGCTTGGGTCAGGAACTGCTTATTTTTGTCTCTAAAAATGGGGAAAGTACCATTAAATACATACCTAATATGTGGCCACTACAAAACAACCCCTGCTTGACCATTCACTGAATGTGTGGGCGAGAGAGTGCTTTCTGTTTAAAACAGATGACATGTCTTTGTGAGAGGCCAGGCATTTCAGAATTCCTGTTAAGCATTAGAAATGTCTGCTTTTCAGAGCATAATAGGAAAGAATAAATATAAAAATTGAGCATTTTTTTCCCTCTCTCTTGTTAGTATGCACTGGAGCGGCTGAAGATCATGTGTGAAGAAGCTCTGTGTAGTAACCTCTCAGTAGAAAATGTTGCAGAGATCCTGATTCTCGCAGATTTGCACAGTGCAGAACAGTTGAAAGCACAAGCAATAGACTTTATTAACAGGCATGCAATTAACTTGTTTTAAACAAATTCCTTGTCCTTTAAAGGAAAGTCTGAAACATATTAATTAATATCTTAATACTCTCTCATGCTGCAGGTGCAGTGTTCTTCGGCAACTTGGTTGTAAAGATGGGAAAAACTGGAACAGCAAGTACGTATACAATTCTCACTTCAGTATTGTCTGCAATCAACCAGGTGTTCATTGTCTTGACATTGTACACATTCATATGACTCAACAAGTGTTGGTATGGTTTGCTGAAAATTGGCCTGTTGTTATTTTTAACCATCTCTGCTAACAAGCCATGACTTGTTAACCAGCAACAAACCACCATCTGATTATATGCTGTGTTGTTTTGTTCCAAACTGTGGCTTCTCTAAATGAACTGAAGGAGGGGCTGACAGAAGAGGTGGAAAGTAAATAACTCAACCCAGTTATAGTTTTTTGAGGTCTTTCAGGCTATGTGGCCATGTTCTAGAAAAACCCACAAAAAACTATGGATGCCGGCCATGAAAGCCTTTGACTTCAACCCAGTTAGTTTTGTCATCTGTTAATAAAGCATGGTTAGCTCAACCCATTGCTGATCATGTTATGTGAACCTGGCAATTAAGTTGTATTGGGGCAGAAGAAATTATTCCAGTGATTAGAACAATCTACCCCCATGGTAGTCGTATATTTGTCTCTCATGTTTCTCCTGCTAAAAAGTTGAAAAAACTTTCTGTTATTGGTTTCTCTCCTTTTATTCATTTTTGTAGATTTTAACGTAAGAAAAGGAAACTGTGCATAAACTGAGACAGTTATTTCCTAATACATAGATCACTTACATTGACAGGAAATGTGTTCCATTTTCCTATGAACAAATGTGATATATTAAGTCAGGTCTCATGGGATAGTCATATAATATCCACCCAGAACAGTAGAGAGCACTTGCTGAAACCTTAAACCAAGGTCTGAAAGATAGCTTTTGTAGTCATGACCAGACTTAATTTATGTGACATCATTAGGGCAGCTGTATTTAAACATCTAATTCTGTTCTTAAATTCCTTTTAAGTCACCATTAGTTTCAATGGGGCAGGCAGAGGAAGATTATAGAACTGTATCCAGAGAACTGTAGCAATTAGATTGTCCTTCTTTATAGTGACTCATCTTGCTTGTGAAACAGATGGAAAATTGACCTAAACAATACAGTTCTAAGCATATTTACTCAGAAGCTTCATTGAGTTCCATGGGTCTTACTCACAGATAAGTGTTGATTGGATTACAGCCTCAGGTAGTTTCAGACACCTTTCATTATACATGGTTTAGATTATACCTTGGGAATATCTGCCATCAAACTTAATAGGATCAGCATGGACATAGAGATGGTTGCATTCTTACCTAAATAATAAACTGATTTTTATAAAACTGTTCTGTTTTACAGCCAAGCAACAGACATAATGGAAACAGCAGGCTGGAAGTCGATGATTCACTCCCATCCCCACTTAGTAGCTGAGGCCTTCCGTGCGCTAGCATCTGCACAGTGTCCACAGTTTGGCATTCCACGCAAACGACTAAAACAGTCATGAAATCTTCCATGAACTATAGAAAATTAATGACTCCTCATCCATGTCCAGAGGGGCTTTTTAAACAAAACATCTGTCAGAATTTGCTACCCCTGTCCACTGAACAGAACCTGAAAGCTTTTGAGAATGGATAATATATGGTTTAATAATCAGCTTTAAATTAGACTGATAACTCTCCAGTTCACTGAAAGGCCTTAACGTCAACTGCTCTAGTTCATTTGTGATTTCCTTGTTTTGTTTTGTAAATTGTGCCTTGTCTTTTTGACTCGGCTGTGTAGGATTGCACTAGCTCCATAACGCAGTAATGCTGATAAATGAAGACTGCTCTTGAAAGGGATTTTTCTCCTTTTCCTTCCTTCCTTCCTTCCTTCCTTCCTTCCTTCCTTTCTTTTTCATCATTCCCCCCATCCCAAAACAAAGATTATCATTTGGTCTTGTGGTAACTGGAAGGTTTCAACAAGCCTCTCATTAAAGCACTTGAACAGAAGGCCAGCAAGCACTCCAGTCCAAGTATTGTGTTTCGAGTGCCTCTGACTACCTTCAAAGGGTGCTGCCAGGCATGCTGTGGCAATATACTACTCTGAATATAATTTATTTTTCATTGGTTCAGGTGAGTGAGGGATATATGCAATGTCTTGGCCCAGAAATGTATTTTTGGGAGAATTTGCAAATGCTTACTGTGTGAGTGTGTCCATCAAGTATTAAAAGGAACACACAGTAACCCTTTTTGGCCTGTATTATTTTATGATACATTGGTGTTTTATGTTGGACTGAACCAGAGTGAAAGCTAGTATGGGGAGAGGATAAGTGAAATGTGCTGAGAATAAATAGTTGTTTCTCAAGTGTAATACGTGGAAGGTCAAGGATGCATAAGAATGACCAAATGTAAATTTCAGAAATGGGCCAAATTATGGATTCTTAGTATGCACTTTTAACGTGTAACTTTTGTATGTTGTGTGGTACATATATATTTTGGTTTTGATAAATATGGTACAGTAATTGTGGCCTAACTTTTGAAATACATTAAGATGCCCACAGCCACATGGGATTTAGTTTTGTTACTGCAAACAAGGAAAGCATGACTTTAGAGATGTTGATTCAAAGTGAATATCTCAAGTGTTCATGTTAGAATCCATTCTATTTTCACACATAGGACAGGCTTACCTATGTTCCTTTAGTGTGTGTACGCACAAGCCTGTTCACACTAGTGGAAGTTGCACAGACACACACTTAGGAGGAAGAATAGAAGTCTGAAATGTCAGTATTTGTAAGCACTGACTTGCTGTTTTTAGCATTTGTTATTGTACTAGCATTGTGGATGGTATTGAAATTCTGCATAATGTGAAAAGGATATAACAACCTGTAAACTGCTTGTAATGGGCCAGTTTCATATTATACAAACCTTAGCTTTAATGCCACCACTTCCAGTATATTTACTAGCATTGTTTACAATTGGGAGGATTTGTCTGCAGCAGTGCACATGTAAATGTCTCTTGACCTATTACATTGAATTTTACTTTTAAAATGGTGATGTGCTATATCTGTTGTGTGGGATGAGTTGCATTTATCTGTCAGAAAAGGGAATTCCTCTGAATTTTACAATGAACAATTTTGTTTGCCCCATCTGTTTCATATACTTAGTCCATAAATTTCTTTATCTTATCAAAAGGTGTCACTTTTCTGTTTTCAGTACGGAAGTACTGATAGCCTGAAAGCTCTGGAGCATGTTTATTCTGCACTGTTGTTTTGTGTAAACCATTCTTAAAGAGTAATTGGGGATAAGAGGAGTGCTCCCAATCCAGAATATCCATATTTTGGCTGAACTTGTTCTTCCAAGTGAAATCAATGTAAATTGTAAAGTGCCATCTTAAGGCACTGTTAGAAAGGCCATTTTAGGTCCACTCCTTGTGGTTTCAGTGTGCTTAATCATTGTTCAGTGAACCGAAGGGGTACAGAGATGTTTTATCCAGGGAGGCATCCTAGGCTTTAACGTTTATTGGAAGTTTCCCTTTATCTAAATTACATTCTTATACTGTTCTTAGCGGAGATGAAATGTAAGAATGTGTGCCACTTTGTGTCAGAGAAACTTGTGCTGCAGTGTAACAAATAATCATTATGAGAAACCTTGCATCTTGAAACTTGCAGCTATAACATGCAAAGTGACTTGAATATTTAATACTGTAATTGTCAATTTCAGCTTGTTTTTAGATACAGAAAACAAATGGAACATCTTAAGCATTTTATTTAGTTTTAAAGAACCTTAATAACACACATTATACCAAAAACATGGCCAAAACATTGCTGTAAGAATATCTACTTCTTTATAAAAATCCAGCAAAATTAGCAAATGCATACCATACATGACATTAATAGCCAATTATGACAGTTTATTTACTATATTATCCATTGGCTATTTAAAAAGGACATAAACAGAATAAAATAAATGCTTTGTGCATTGGGTGCACTATAATTCCTTTTCTTTTCTGCAGTGAGCCACTTGCATTGTCTTACTCTTCCAGAAAGAGCAGGCAACAACAACTTTCTCTTAGTAATGGCAGACTGTGTGTATTTTCCCTGTTTTCATAAAAATAGATGGTGAATTTCAAAGTAATTCAGAAGAAAAAGTTTATTTATAAATATTTTCTAGCTGAAAGCTAGACATTTTGTGAGGGCAGGCGACAGCTCACTTAACAGGATTTTTCAGCACAATTATCAAAGTGCCATGTTTGGCTTGCCAATTCTGCCCCTTAAACACCCATCAGCCATCACTATCAAACTTTTCCCCTGAAGGGAGTGCCCTGCATGTGTTGTGTAATGATGTGTGGTTTTTAACAAAGATTTATTTTCCGAAAAATAGGACTCAGTTTGCTGTTAAAAGTGGCAGAGGTTCCACTTAAATGACTTATGTGACAGTGTTTTTTCAGTGAAGGAAACTTCAGTCACCCACCCCGATTTTGACAGTCCATTTACTGCATGCTGAAGTATGAAAGCATAGTGCCTTTTTGAAATGCAAGCTAAAAAGATGGCTAATTCTGAAAATTCCCTGGACTGATTCATAAGGAAGTTGTGAATATGGATGACAATAAGTATATGTTCATCAACCTGACCACCTTCAAAAGCTAAAACTTCAAAATATTTTTGAATTTCTTTCCAGAATGATTGAAGGCATTCCTGTGGACTCAAGATGAGACAGATTAAAGGATTTAGATTATTAAGGGATAAGGATTATTTTAGTAGGATTTCCCCCGTTTCAATTCTTTAAATGTGGAATGGCAATGTGCTCTCGACTACATCAGATAGAAAAATACAAAGCATAGTTTGAACATTGCCCTCCTTTATAGTAGGATGACCTTTCAAGCTTAAAATTTGCTTGTGAAGTTCCCTTAGAAAATATTAGGATTATCAGTTGGAGATATTCGGTATTAGGTTAGGTGACTACCTAAAGCCATTATCCCCCCCCCCCCCCAGTTTAAATTTTTATTGGCTGGGTTGATTGAATTTTCTTAAGACCTCCTATGAACTACCAGTTGTTCTGTTGTACAACACAACTGCATTGATTTACTTGCTTTCTGCTTGCAGCAAATGGACTTTCCTTGAAATGGATTCTCATTATTTGTGTCAGTGTTTGCTGTGGTTTGCGTTGATCATATTCTTTAATTAAAATCTGGATTTTGATATGTGAGAATGAAGGTTTATTTTATTTTATTTTATTTTTTGAGTCCTGTTTTAGAATCAAAACATTGGAAAACTTAAACCTGGTCTTAGTTGAAAGTTACTTGCATTACCTATCATGATAGAACACTTGCATCAAAAACCATCCAGCCTTTTATATCCGCCTGATGTTAACAGTGAAATACTTTTTGTACCTTGTTGCTGAAAATATTTTTGCATTTCAGGACATCAAGTTACAATAAAGTTGTTACTTATACAGAAATTCTCTGTGTACCTTGTTGTCTTTTGTACATTAACTTTATTACTGTTACTGCAGGCTCCATTACATTTGAGATATAACAACTTGACACATGCTCATAACATTTTTTCAGTATATGTGTTGCCATTTTATTTCTGCCAAGAGCTAATAGAAAGCTCTTGGTGAGGGGGATTCCCAGCAGACAAGGGATCATTAAGTAAATGGACGCCCTGTAGGTCTTGCCATTCAACAACAGAACAATACACAGATCAACATGGAAATCACCTCCTCCCATCCAACAGTATATATACCCCTCTCTCTTCCATGCCAGCATTCTCTGAAGATGCCAGCCACAGCTGCTGGCGAAATGTTAGTAATAGACACTTCTAGGACATGGTCACTTAGCCCAAAAACCCCACAAAAAAACTATGGATGCCGGCCATGAAAGCCTTTGACTTCATAATAGAAAAGTGCTTATAGCTGAAATAACTGCTTAAAATAGATTTGGTTCCCAAAATATCCTTTTTTCCATTCATAATGAGTTCAGATAAATACATTGGATATCCCATTTAAAACTATTATTAATTTCTCTGTTTATTTAGAATATTTATACCCTGCTCTTCAGCAATTATTGTATTGTATTAATATATTATATTCAACTATTATTTAGTTGTTTGTGATAAATTGCATCAAAAGTTCATAAGAAGCAACAAAATGCCATGGTAAATGAAGCCAAATTGAGCTCTGCTGATTGTTTGGATGAGGTTTAATTAATTTCAGCCGAAGACACAAACAAAATGCTTGAAAACTCTGGGCCACAACAGGGCCTTCCTAGATAAAGGGAACTGTGGCCCGGTACAGACGGGCCTCATGGCATGTCTTGATGACGTGCTAGGGTTGCCTCGGGGTGTCGCTTATAGACACCCTGCAAATCTAGCACATATTCTGTACATCAAAATAGCGTCACCCTGTACAGATGTATGCCGCCATTTTGACATGACGGACACTTAGCGTCCACACGTTGCAGCGTCATAATGGCGCCACAAGAAGAACCCGTTTTTTGCGGGTTCTTTTTGCTCCGTGGGAAGGTCTGGAAGCTGTGGCTTCCCTGCTGAGCAAAACCAGGCGCCGGGAGACTGCCCTTTTTGGGCGCGCTCTACTGGGCCAAAGAAAACAATGAACTCCCGAAGAAGTGGGAAGTAACTACTATCTACCACAACCACCCTTATCTCCTCTCTCATCAGTCACTGCATACAAGCATTGATGGCTCCTCACTCCTAACAGCATCTCATGCTTTAGAGCTAGAATAGTTTGGAGCAAGCAGGATATCATGCTTGTGCAAGATGGTCTTGGCGAAAATTTAGCTTCCCTTCTGTAGTTCCTCATCCCCATCTCACATTTTTCCAACCCTGATGAATCGATGGGGTGGAGAAGAGGCAATAGTGGAGGAAGGAGCTAGATATTCCTGTCCATATCAGTGGCTTTCCACTTGATTTTTTCTCAGTGCAACCCCATTAAATTAAAAACCTTGGTATATGAGCTGTTAGATGGCAACAAATTAGCCATTCATCTGTGAGGTTCTATAAGGCTCAAAACTGTCCCATATGTATTTCAACATCTGCATGAAGACATTGGGAGTTCTGGGATTGGATGTCAGTATGTTGATGGTCTCCAAGTCTAGCTCTCCTTTACAACTGATGTCAAGGAGGCTGTAGAAGTCCTTAACCATTGTCAGGGTGCAATGTGGATTGCATGTGGGTGGATAAACTGATGCTCAATCCAGGTGAGCCGGAAATTCTGTTGGTCAGTAGGAAAATTAATGAGGGGTTGGGAATGCAATATGTTCTGAATAGGGTTGTACTTTCTCTGCTCAGGTTCATACATTTGGGGCGCTCTTGTTCCTGGAAGGCCAACTTGCTGCTGTTGTCAGGAGTGCTTTTGCTCAGTTCTGGTTGGTGTGACAGCTGCACCTTTTCCTGGAGAGGATAGATCAAGCATTTAATGCCATAATTGCCTCCTGGTTGGACTACTGAAATACACTCTACGTGGGACTGCCCTTAAAAAGTGTCCAGAAGCTAGAGGTAGTGCAAAATGCAATATCCAGACACCACTCTTAAAAGAACTACTGGCTTCCAAACTGAATTCAAGGTGCTGGGTTCATCCCATAAAGCTCTAAATGGCTTGGGCCAGGACAACGGAAAGACCTCTGTCATGAATATACTCCAAATCAAGATCCTCACTGGAGGCTTTCTTGTGTGCCTGGACACTCAGCCGGTGAGTCTAAACTGGTATGTACACATAAACAAGAATTGAAGATATTGGAAGAAAAATTAGAAAGAGATATTAAAAATAAAAAATTGAAGAAACAATATGTAATTTTAAAACAACAGATACAAATGCAGAACATAGAGGAAATAGATAAAAAATTAAAGAGGATTAAACAAAAGAATTTTGAAGGAGCCAATAGAGTTGGTAGATGGTTGGCTTATAAGTTAAAAAAAGAAAGAGAGAAGAATCTGATAACAGAAATTAGATATAAGGATAAGATAACAAATAGACAAGAGGATATTAAAAAAGCATTTAGGGAATATTATGCAGAATTATTTAAAGAAAAAACAGATAATATGGTAATTGGAAAACAAACAGAAGAATATCTAAATAAAAAAATGATTAAAGAAATTACTCAAGAACAAAAAGATATGATTAATAAAGAGATTACGAAAAAAGAAATACAACAAGCAATAAAAGCTCAAAAAGAAAATAAAGCCCCTGGTCCAGATGGATATACAGCCTTATTTTATAAGATTTTCCAAGATGAAATTATTGAAATGATGCATGATATGTTTAACAAAATACCGAATGAAGGTAAACCTGGGTCATGGGAATCGGCTAATGTGATATTAATACCAAAGGAGGGAAAAGACCACTCTGATGTGAGAAATTATAGACCAATTGCACTTATGAATACTGATTACAAAATATATACATGGATAATGGCTAATAGAATAAAGAATATACTGAAGACATATATAAATACGGATCAAAATGGATTTTTGCCACAAAGGTATCTTAGAGAGAATATAAGGACAGTAATAAATGCAATTGAGTATTATAACATACATAAAGAAAAAAAGGTAGCTATAGTAATGTTAGACGTAGAGAAGGCTTTTGACCAAGTAAAATGGAGATTTATGTTTGATGTATTAGAAAGGATGGGAATGGGGGGATATTTTGTTGAAAGCGTTAAACAAATTTATAGCCAACAAAAAATACGAGTAATTGTGAATGGTGAAAAAACAGCAAATATTGATGTAAATAAGGGGACTCGTCAGGGGTGTCCGTTGTCTCCCTTATTATTTATTACAGTCTTAGAAGTACTAAATAATTCAATTAGAGAGAATAAGAAAATAAGAGGATTAAAGATAAAGGGACATGAAATTAAATTGAAGGCTTATGCTGATGATATGGCTTTGATAGTGGAAGATCCTACACGGAATTTGGAGTATGTATTAGCAGAAATAAATAATTTTGGAAACTTATCTGGATTTAAGATAAATAAGTCAAAAACAGTAATGTTAACAAAAAATCTAGGAAAAAAGGAAGAGGATGAATTGGTAAAGAGAACTGGCATTCAAAAAGGAAAAAAAGTAAGGTATCTAGGGATATGGTTGTCAGAGAAAAACACCAATTTGTGTGAAAACAATTATAGATCTATGTGGCAAAAAGTGAGCATGGACTTGAAAAAATGGAATAAGCTAAATTTATCACTTTCAGGAAGGATCGCAGTGATAAAAATGAACATCCTGCCTAGATTAATCTTTTTGTTCATGAACCTCCCAATTATTACAAATAATGGAATATTTAGAGATTGGAATAAAGAATTGGGAAAGTTTGTGTGGAGAGGCAAAAAGGCCAGGATTAAATGGATAATATTAAAAAAAAGAATCTAATAGGGGTGGATGTTCATTACCAGATCTTAAATTGTATTATTATGCATGTTCTTTGTTATGGCTTCAAAACTGGATCAAATTGGATAAAACCTATATAACAGATTTAGAGGCTGTCAATTTGAAATATGGATGGCACGCCTATTTAGAATATGGAATGGAAAAAACTGATAAAGAATTTAAAAACCACATAATAAGAAGATCATTAATACAAATATGGAAAGTAATTAAAGAAAAGTTTTATAGTGGGATTCCATTATGGATATCAATTCAAAATGCCTTTTTTAGTGGAGAAGTAAAGAAAGATAAACAATTGTGTTATAAGGAGTTATTAATAATAGATCCTAAGGGAGAAATAAAAATAAGATCAAAGCAAGAATTAGAGACAAGTGGAAAAATGATAAATTGGTTGGAATATTATCAAATCAAATCTAAATGTAAAGAAGATATGAAGAAAGGTGAATTTGAAATGCAACAAAATATTGTAGACAAAATGATATGGGAAAATGATATGGGAAAGGTATCTAAATTGTATAAAATATTGATTCATAGGGAATTAGAGTTGGAAACTGTGACGGAAACAATGATAAAGTGGGCTCAAGAAATTGGACATGTTATACCATTTGAAAATTGGGAAAAAGCATGGATGCAGTCAAATAAATTTACATGCTCCCAAGACTTAAAAGAAAATTATTTAAAAACAGCTAATAGATGGTATTACACCCCACTGAGACTTTCAAAAATATATGGAATACAAGAAAATTTATGTTGGAAATGTCAAATTAAAATAGGGTCCTACTATCACATGTGGTGGACATGTAAAAAAATTAAGAAATTTTGGAATAGAATACATGGAGAGATACAAAAGATAATTGATTTAAAATTTCCATGTACTCCGGAATTTTACTTACTTAATATGACCTCGGTATTAGGAACAGAAAAAGAAAAGAAATACTGGAGACTGGTATTGTATTTAATAACATCAGCTCGAATTGTTTTGGCCAGACATTGGAAATTGAAAACAACACCTAAAATAGAGGAATGGTTGGAAAAAGTAGTGGAAGTGAGAGAATTGGATAAAATAACGGTGTGGAATAGAAAAAAATCAACAGACTATTGGGAAAGAGAATGGCAACCCTTAACAATGTATTTGAATAACTTAGGTGGGAAAAAAATGTAAGAACATATGAGGAAAACACAAATGGATAATGGTTAATATTTTGTTATTTGTGTAAGCGAAAGGGAAGGAGATTGGGAAGAAGGGAATAGAAGTTAGAACGGAAGTTCATCGGGAGAGGAATGTATGTACAGTTTATAAGAAATGAATTGGTGATGTTAATTTGTATATAATATTGTACATGTGAAAAAGATAAAAATAATTAAATAAAAAAAAGGAAAAGCAAAATAATAATAATAATAATAAAATAAACTGGTATGTACACATGACAGAACTTTCTCTATAATGGCACCTAACTCTGGAACTCCTTTGCAAGCTTAGTCAAACTGGCTTCATCTCTTCTGGGTATTAGGAGGGCAACTAATGCTGTTCTATTTCACTCCGCCCTCAGTTTTTTAAACTAGGGGTAGCAGTTCTGGCTGTTTTTCATGTCTATAGCTTTAAAGCTATTTAGTCTCATATTTTTAATGTATACAATATTATAAACTTAAAGCATTGTACATCATCTTGGGGGGCCTTGGGAGGCTGAGAAGCAGTGAACAAAAGCCTTAAATAAATAAATATACAGTACACAGCTTGATGTTGCTAACTGCCATCAAGTTTGTCTTATGGCAACCCTGTGAATGAGAGACCTCCAAGTTACTCTCTCATCAGCAGCTTTGGTCTTGCAGACTTAGGGCCATGCCACAGGCACTTGACCTAATAATAATGAAAAGAGAAAGCTCGCCTGCCTTTGAGAGGCAATTGTAGGAAAATAAAAGCAAGGAGAATGGAGGGCACAGAAAGACATGTGTGGATGAATGTGAGTAAATGTGAGTTAAACATACTCTGGCTTTGGTTTGTCGAAAATGAGAAGAGGGAATAAGGACCTCATAGATGAAGTGGGCTTTGTGGAGGGCTTCAATGAAAGCAGTACCACATTGATAATACTGGCAAGAACACATTAAATGTATGTAGTCTTCACATAACTTGACAGCATATAAGTGTGTGTGTGTGTGTGTGTACAATAGTGTATATAAAAGGGTGCTCCTCCGACATCTTTTGGTGGGCCCATTTTGATGCTGTTCTGTGTATCAAACTACAGTGGACCCTTGTTATATGCTGGGGTTTGGTTCCAAGAGCCCCCATGGATAACAAAATCTGTGGATGCTCAAGTCCCATTAAATATAACAACATAGCAAAATGTGTCCCTTATAAAAATTGGAAAATCAAGGTTTGATATCTGAAATTTATAGGGTTTTTTTTTTTTTTGAACATTTTCAAACTGGATGCTTGAATCCGTGTATAAGAAATTTGTGTATAAGAAGGGCCGACTGTACATAACTCATATATTGAGAACTGTGGCCTTCTTTTTCCTTTCTACTGACTTTTCCTTTCTGGGGAGCTTAGTAAGAAGTAATGTTTGTTGCCTACTGGCCACAGATTCAGCATTCATCTCACCTTTGTATTTGAAAGTATGGCTGCTGTCAATCTGAGTGGAGTTCACCAGCCACAGCTGGCGTCTCTTAAATTTTAAAGCCTTGAGTAAGGAAAGGAGCCTTGGAAAACTAAATTATAAACTTGCACCCTGAAATGAGAGTGCTGCAACAGATCTGCAGGAAGCAAGTTCTCAAGTGCGACTAAGCATGTCTTCAGTTTGAGTGCCTTCAGTGTGTCCTTTCCTTCATTGGAATTCATAAATATTATGGAAGTTCATTCATATTTAACAAGATGTTATCTTCCAGGTTAGACATTAATATGAATGGATATCTGTTTAAGATGCTAAATGGTTCTGGAGAAGATTTGAAATGTTTCAGTTAGTGAGTATGACACTGCATTTCCTTGTAGGTCTGGAGTCTGATTTGTTGAATTAATATTTAAGGAGGCTAATTAATTGGAATGTATTTGCACATATTTTCCAGTTTTGTTACAAACTGTCCTGCTTTTCTTGCAAGAGATCTTCTCCAAGGAGATGGGGGATGGAGTTTTAAATGTTCATGTACAATTTCTATTGCTTTTGCCTTCTCAGTGAATTGTGGCTATGAATCCAGACTAGCATTAGCAAAGGGCAACCTGTGGTTCTCCAGATGTTGTCAAACTGCAGCTCCCATCAGACCTACAAGTTGTATTCTAACATTTTAAACTCCTTCTAACAAAGGAACAAGACAGAAGACCTCTATTCAAGCATAGAAAACTGACTAGATTTCTCCTAACTTTCCAATGGATCCTTTCTACTGTAAGAACAGGGAATTAAAACTTGGTATTCAACAGCAGCAGCAGTCTATAGTACAGTACCTAGATCTGAAACAAGTTGTTTCTATTACAGTCCAAAAATATTGCAGTACATGCTAGTGGTGTCTGTTCTTCGTCCCTTGGGCCATTAAACTAGAGTCCTATTTCAAGCCCATGGTTATCAGCTTCTAATCAGTATTTGAGTACATTATCATACATTTTTAGAGAATATTCATGGCCACCTCTTAAATATATTTGCATTTATAAACCTGAAATGGGGAAAAAGCATTCTGCCCAAATAGTTAATTTGAAAGTAAATATTTAAGAGGAGTTAAAATTCCTCCAAGGGGAGGGTTGAGGGGGAAGGAAATGAAATAGTTTTGATTTGTTTAGCTACTGATAACAGACTCTTACTTTTGACAGGCTGACAGAAATAGAGAATGGAAACTTGATGAATCTTCTGTCATGTAGCTCAATTTTCCCAAATTATTTCTCCAATTAGTTGTAGTCTTTTGTGAAGGAATGTCTAATGATAATTAATACATTCTTTTAATTTGTATATTCAAGCTATAGTATGCCTGACACATGCAGATTTGGCATCAGGGCAGGTCAATTTCTTTCTTTCTTTTTGAAATCAAAATGTTTTAAATGCACATTTCTCTGTTAATGCTAATTATTGATAACCCACTAGATTTTCAAGGGCAAACATTTCCCTAACTAAACATACTCTCTTGATCAGTAGCTTACCTGGGACTGAACTAAAATTGAAAATTTAGTCATGAGTCAATTTGTTTTAACAGAGGAATGTAACATAATTTAATAACTGACAACTTCTGTTGCTTAATAATACCTTTGAAGTGGACTCATCTTATTTACAGAAAGGTAAAAAGGTCCCAGATAAAAGTCCTATAAAAATCTGTTATGAAATCCACTGGAGGAATGTGGAACCATCACTCTTTCTCAGCCTGACCTGGTTGTTGTGAGGAGAGCAGGAGAGCCGTGGAAGCCACCTTCACAGTCGGTAACCAAAATGTCTTAGATAAGTAAAAGTACTATGAACAAGTTATATAATTTATGAATCTGGGCTTCAGAGAAATCTACACAGATCCAATAAAAATGTAAGTAAAATTTGTTATAAATAAATAATACATACAAAATATTGTGAGTGTCAACACAGGTGTAGTATGAGAAGCTATGAAAATGAAGATCACCGGGCATGAATGTTAATAGTAATAGAAGTCCAATGGCAAGCATTAAAAATCAAGACAACTCTTTTAAAAGTCAGACATGTTTCAACATTTGGCATCTTTTTTAGTGGCCATACAACAACATTATTATTATTTATACAAAAAGAGTAATACCTTAATTGGTCAACCCAAATGCAGAGAATGAATTTTACTAATGGAGCTGAAATTTTATTACCTGTCTTTTATTGCCCTTTGTCCCTGGTCCTCACAAGACCAAGGAATGGCCTCTGCAACAGAGTAACATCTGAGGAACAATGTAGGCCTGTGACTCTAACATCTTCACTTTTTGTCTGCAGTATAATTTGAAACATCTTTGCCTGATGAAGAAGCCAATGAAGATTTCAAAGCTTGCATGATACATTTTCTGTGTTTTGGTTAACCAATGAAAATATCACTTCTTTGTGAATTTTGGATCTTGTTGTATCGTTTACTATTCCCTCCCTGAGCCTTCTACATAAACTCCTAAGACTCAGTGACCAGGAGAAGATGGTAGACTGACAGACAGTTCTGATCCAGCAGCTGCTCACAGGAAGAAAAATGTGTTACTCAAAAATCTAGGGGTCCCAAAAAGGCACCCACTATAATATGTTTTAGGGAAATTTTAATAGCTCAAATAAGAATACCTTGGCTGGGGAAACATTCAGCCTGGGATCTTTTCTCCTTTGTATATTAGTTCCAAATCACACCAAACTCCAGAGGCAATTCCAAATAGGTTTTGCAATTTTATTAATAAAATAGTCAACATTCTCTTGCACAAACACTCTCATGCACACATACAAGAACTAATGTAGCAAAGGTGGGAGAAAGTGAAACATGGAAGCCTTGCTATTGGTAATACTGTACTGATCTTGAAGCCTGGTTCCAATTGAGGGGTGTCCAGAATTGAGATGGTTCAATAGCCACCATGGCAAGTGGACTGGCAGGCTTATTGAGGAATCTAGCAGATGTCAAACAGATATTCTGTCCTGCTTCAGACTAGACCTAATTGCTAGTGCCTAGGTAGTAGTATAAATACTCAAAATCATGTTCCAGGGCAGCCATTTCAGGATGAATGGATTACTTCACTGCTAAATGGTCTTCTCAAGAGAGAGAAATGTTTGGAAATTGGCATGAATATCTCAGACAAAACAAACTACTACTACTGGAGAAGAGTCTTTTGCAGTGTATGCACAACCACCTTCTTCAGCCAGAATCCCATCATCGCCCTCAATAGATGCAGGGATTATGCTGATGTCTTTGGGTGATCTCATTGTGGTGGGTGTTCTTGCTTTTTCCCATGCTGCAATCAGCGTCTCTTTTAATATTAAATTGATATCACAATTGAGAGGGGTGATTAGGGGTCTGATCTTAGAGTAGCAAAGGCATCCTCTTAGGCCTTTTGGTCATCCCCAGTGGCATACCTAGTATAGTTGACACTTGGTGCAGATCATTTTTAAATACCTCCCTCCTTTCTTCAACAGCCTTTTCCATGTCTGATGGGACTGCTGGCCAAGTAAGAGAGAGAGGTCACTTTCTTTACTGCTTGGCCAGCAGAGCCTTTGGACCTGGAAGGCAGCCCCGTTCCACCAAGAGTGGCAGGATAGAGTGAGCTGCTCCTTCCAGATCTAACAGAGTTGCTGGCCAGGTAGGAGAAGGAGGCGACTCAACTTCCAACCTGGCCAGCAGGGCTGCCAGACCTGAAAGGCATAACATGCCCTTCCCACCAGCACACTGAGTGATACCCCCATCTGAGAGATCACCTAGTGTAGTTCACACCCCATTGCATCCCCTAGTCATACCCTTGGTTGTCCTATAAAGGCCCAAGAGGATGAAGCTTTCTTCCTAATGCTGCCTGAAGGAATGAGACCAGCCGGGTCTCTGACTGCCTCTCATCTGCCACCCATCCTCCACTATCCACTGAATGGCTGTTGGAGGTAGGAGCACAGCCAGAAAACAGCTAAGTCCATAGTGCAGAGTGGGAAGAAGTTATGTAGTATATCTGAAGGAATTTTGTGATCTACAGTACCAGTGTAATATGTTATTGATGTTGTTTTTAAATGTGAATTTTCATTATTTTGAATGGGAAGGTTTGGGGTTATGGTAAACTTTGTATTTTACTATGTTGTAATCCTGCCTCAATCCACAGGGAGAGGCGGGAAATATACATAAATCATATTATTATTATTATTATTATTATTATTATTATTAATGCAGGATCTTGGCTGTTACTTTTAAAACTATTCCTTATTTAAAAGGGTCCTTGAACCAGTAACTGCAGATAATTATTTCAAAAAGTACATTCCCAGTCTCGATCCTGCACTGAAAAGTAGTCTGCAAAGATAAACAATGATTTCTTTTGGGCCTAATCTTGAAGAAATGGCTAGATTAAGGTTCCAACACCATACTGGATTGAAGATAATTAGACAGCTGCTTGGGTAGTTGTTTCCTAACAGAATTTATTCCAAAGGCCTAGTTGTGATAGTCTGGGTCAATAGAGAAAGAGATCTTGTAGCACCTTTGAGACTAATTGGGAGAAAGAAAGAAATTGTGAACATAATCTTATGTAGTCTTATGTAGACTTAAGTATGCTTTCTTAAATGCATAAATGAAGTGCCTAGGAACAGCTACATCACTCTCTCCCTCTGTCTTCACAAACAAACAGAAAAACACAGAGAGAGAGAGAGAGAGGGAGGGAGGGAGAGGGAGAGAGACTTTATTGTTTATTCAAAGACAAAACACTGGTTATGGCTGCTGGATTAGGAGAGGGAAAGCAATAACATCCATCTGCCTCAACTAGCTCCAACAATGGGAGTGCTATCAGCTCTATGTGAACAGACTTTGCCATTACCTTACAAAGGGAGCAATTACGAGAGCCAATGTGAGCCATTTTGCTAATGCTACCTGACTTTGTGCTCTTCAACATAGCAATAATCAAATTTATTTGTGATGGGTGTTGCAAAGAATGCAAATGGAACACTCCACTGAACACTTGTGAACTGTAAATAGAGCATGAAATCATTTTTTGCACTGTAATTTTTTTTAAAAAAGAAAACCTCCCCCCCCGCAACATAACCTTTGCTACCACATCACTGATGTTTCTGCTGTGACAGTGTAAAATATGGAGCAATGTGGTCTGTTACTAGACTAGAAGAAGGGGGAAAGAAAAGTTTAAATGGAAGATCCAATGCAGAGTTAGTTGTGCTGATTACTGAAGTCCCATTGAAAACAACAGGACTGCTTGTAATTTAGCCCATGTATATCAGTGAAATCTGAGGTGATAATGTTCGATGGACTGTAGACTGAGGTTTATGGCTTTAGACATTGGAATGAGTTGCTACTGAGTTGCTGGGTTGCTGGATTAGCCCAAGCAGATGCCCCTCTATACAATTTTGCTTCCCAGAAATGATCCAGAGCAGTTTACATTCACCATATAAGATTAAAAAAAACTACACAAATGTACAAATGATTGGTGGCAAGCTGGTAAATGGAACAACTAGTTAGTTGTTATGTGCCATCAGATAATCTTCAACCTACAGTAACCTTATTAATGGGGATTCTCCAAGATGACTGGTCATCAGCAGTCTGGTTCAGGCCTTGCAGATTCAGGAATCTCATTTCCTTTACTGAATCCATCCATCCATGATGTTGTATCCATTTTTTCCTATGACCTTCCACTTTATCAATCATCATCATCTTTTCCAATTAGTCGTGTAGTCTCCTCATCCATCCAAAGTACAGTAGACTTAGTTTAATCATTCTGGCTTCAAATGTGAGTTCAGGCTTAGCTTGCTCTTGGGCCCACACCTCAGTTAACAAGTCCTCTGACAAACAAGCTCATTTTTACAAAGATCTGTATACACAGAGAGCTCAATTTTTCCTCCATGTCCTCTACTTAGCTGGAGGCTTTTAGCAGCCTTCCTGTTGTAGGATAGTGAAGAAAGATTGCAGAGTGAAGTCGAAGGCTTTCATGGCCGGCATCCAAACACTGAAATTCTGGACCATGCCAACCACTACCATGTCAGGAATAGCAAAATAAGGACTCAGCAAATGCAAATGGGAAACCATTCAGAGTCAGGGGCTTTCCCAGCAGATAATGATCACCAATTAGCAGATATTAATCCTCTTTTGCATTAGCCTCCCAGCCTGAGGCCAGCCATCAGCACAGAACAATACACATGCAAATCACTCCTGCATTCCCATGCTCACACAGTATATATACACCCAACTTTTTCCAGGCAAAGCATTCTCTGAAGATGCCAGCCACAGATGCTGACGAAACATCAGGAAGAAAATTTTCTAGAACATGGCCGCATAGCCTGAAAAACCCACAAAAAACCAAAGATTGCAGACATAGACTTTATTGTCAAGTTGCAGAACCACATCTGCAGTAAACAATGCAAAAATGCCTGAGCTGGTAAAGAATGGGATTTTACTCTGGCCAAACCTACAGGAACTGTGTGTCTGCTGGCAACAGGCAAGGTATCAAATCCTTGAAATCCTTGAAATAAGGTAAACAGTAGCTGCCTCCATAATCCTTACTGAGCATGCATGAATAGCAAAAAAGAGAGAAAAGAAAAAAGCAGCTAGAACCAGTATGTAGTTCACCAGCAGGGTAAAAACCAAAGGTTTAGATGTTTGCCCACCAAAACGAAGAAAGAGAGAGAGAGAGAGAGAGAGAAAACACACCTCTGAATGCATTTTGGAGGAAGCTTTTTCAGATGGCCTCCAGGAGGTTTCAGATGTTGTTGTGTATTTCTGAAAGGCTTACCTGACCTGATTATTTCATTTCATGTGCACATTTTGTTAGCGCTAAATAAAGCATTTACTGTGACTAATTAGAAATAAGATAGAACTAACATGGAAAGAAATAAGATGAAAAGAATAGGGACAGGGTTTTCTTCCCCTCGTTTCTGGCTCTGATACCCAATTTTAAGTGAAGGAAGTAATGCACAGAAACACAGCTACTTTGTTAAGAGAGATGTTGGCCCGTTACAAACGGGCACTTTAGTACGCGCTCCACGCGTGCTAGGGTTAAAAAGGGGCATCCTTTGCGGCCGCCCCCAACCCTAGGATGTGCGGAGCGTGCACAAAATGGCGGCGGCCGTTCCACACGGCCGCCGCCATGAGGACGTCACGACCGCGCCGCCTCTATACGGCGTGGCGCGGAAGTGACGTCCTCGCTCCGCGCCAGGGCATCTAGTGCGCCCTTAGCGTGGAGCAGGAAGGAGCTCCATTTCGGAGCTCCTTCCTGGTTTGGTCTGCTGGGCGCAGCCTTCACACAGCTGCACCCAGCAGACCAAAGGAGAAAGGGGCCAAGCGGCCCCTTTCTCCTCCTCCCCACCGCCGCGGGGTGTGCTTGGGGCTTGAAGCCCCAGGGACACCCCTTTTCAGGCTGCGGGGAAGCGGCGTTTTGCCACTTCCCTGCAGCCTGAAAAGCAGCGGATCGGGGCCTCAGCGGCTGCCGTTCTGGCCACTGAGGCCCCGATACTCCAGGGAAAGGGGCGGGTGCAGCTCGCCCCAAACAGGCGGTCTGTAACCCGCCATTCTTTTCTTTTTGGTGGCCCACTGCATCTCCTTCATATTTCAAATTAGTTTATTTGCTTCCTATCAGCTTCCTTCATGGACCAGTTTCTAGAACCACACATAGAAAGTGGAAATGCAATGGAAAGGAGAATTCTGACTTTGGTATTTAATTATATCTCCTTACACCTGAGGATCTATCTAGTTCCTTCATCACTCCTTTTTCAAATCTTAGCCTTCTTATGTTTTCATGACTATGGCCTTCATTTTGGAGTTTATCATATGGGAGGAATTTATCTTAAATTCGAATGAAAACAAAGTGGGGCCAGAATGCATTCACTTAAAGTCACTAGTTTAGCACAATTACGTGAATGCACATTGCGTTCGAACTGGCTTCCCATTGCCTGAAAATAGCAAGCCATTGCCTGAATTTGTGTGTGGCAGTCTATCACGCAATAACGTGAAATCACATAATTTCGTTCGGACTGGCTTCCCATTGCCCGCATTTGCGAGTAGTGGGTTATCACGCAATAACGTTAAACCCCATGATTGTATTCAGATTGCCATTGGATTATACTTCCAATTTCCCTTGTCTGATAAACTCCTTTGACTAATGACTGAGCCAAGGTATATATATAGCCAACAGTTTCAGTGTTAATTCCCAACTTTAAAGCTATGTAAATCATCTGTGGTCATTATTTTTGTTTTCTTCGCACTGTAACCCAGCTTTTATACTTTCTTGTTTAACTTTCATCAGTAGTTGTTCCAAGTATCCATGCTAGTAACAGTTATGTCTTCTGAAAAGGCCTCTTTCAATTTTTATGCCTCTTTCCTCAGAGATTATTGCTGCTTTCCATATGATATTTACAAATAAGTGTTAAAGAGAGAAAACATTAAAGCAGGAAATATATATTTTAAAAACCTTCCAAAAAGGATTAAAAAGTGGCACAGAATTGCATAAAGTGTTACATATGCTAATGTATTTAAAGCATAGATTTACATTTGGTGGTGGGGGGGAACCTTTATGGGTTGACTCTCCCTTATCTGGAATTCTGAAATCTGAAAT
Organism: Sceloporus undulatus; assembly: GCF_019175285.1. Lineage (NCBI taxonomy): Eukaryota > Metazoa > Chordata > Lepidosauria > Squamata > Phrynosomatidae > Sceloporus > Sceloporus undulatus. The sequence continues at coordinate 229,654,378 of NC_056522.1, read as the reverse complement.
ACTCCAAAATCCAAAATTGTCAGCCTAGGTGGCTGAGATAGTGATCCCTTTGCTTTCTGATGATTCACTGTACACAAACTTTGTTTCATGCACAAAAATATTTAAAATATTGTGTATAAAATTGACTTCAGGCTATGTTCATAAAGCATAAATGAATTTCATTATTAGACTTGGGTTCGATTTCCAAGATGGCTCACCATGTCTATGCAATTATTGCAAAAATCTTTTAAAAATCCAAAATCCAAAACACTTGTGGTCCCAAGCGTTTTAGATAAGGGAGACTCAACCTGTATTAAGAGAACCAGCATTTGAGCATTGGATAATGTCCAGAGTTGATGGGCAGGTAGGAGAAGGAGGCAACTCACTTTCCTATCTGGCCTGCAGAACTGCCAGACCCCAAAGGCATAACATGCCCTTCCCAGGCTTGGCCATATAAACCCGCTGCTTATTTCAGAACTCTTTGTTTTGATCCATTTCATTTGTGGCCTACCGGGACAAATGTAGGACAAATGTAGGACAAATGTAGGACAAAATTTTCAAATGTAGGACACATTTTTTTAAAATGGAGGACACACAGAAAAAAATTGATGGTTTTTAAAAAATGTTAATATAAATTCATGTTTCTTAGGCATGATCAAAATGGAGGACATTTGGGCATTATTCCTAGACAGATGACAGAAATGTACTTTCCCTTTCTGGCCACCCCCCTCCCCCCGTTCCAAACAGCACATTTGGGCATTGAACATGGCTTTACTTAACATGGCAATCTCTTGCATATTTCAGAGGCTTATTCAATAACCAAACTCTTTGGGTTTCACACTGAACATGCTATGCATACTGAATATGTCAAGGTGGTTTAACAAGAAGTGGGTTTGCCCTCGGATTCAACTGTACTTCTCAGAAGTGTGTATTTGGTCAAGGGACTTTGGTTTCCCCCCCACTGCACATGGGTTTGTAAAAATCAGAGCAACTTACATTGGTCGTGCCTCAGAAGCTGGCTCATTTCATCATCATCATCATTATCATCATCACTATACTCTTGTTCCTCCTCCTCCTCTTTTTCCCACCCACCCACCTCCTCCTCCGTTCCAGGCCACGTGGCCGTGCACAGGAGGCGCACCACCTCCTCCTTCACTTCCTCCACGCAGTCGCGTGGCCTGGAATGGAGGAGGAGGAGGAGGTGGGTGGTGTGGCCGCGCCGAGAGGCGGGGGAAGGTGGGTTGGTGCCTTACGGACCCCGAACCGGGGGCTGGGGGCCAAACCGGACCGGGACTGGGAGGGGCCCCCCAAAAGCGGATTTGTCCCGGGGGCCGCTGGGATATGGCATCCCTAGGCCTATCAGACATGTTTGGTCCACTTGCCAAGATTGCCAAACTGATGAATGCTGTCAGTTACAGTGTACCAGCATCTGCATCATTCCCACCTGTCTAGCTCCAGGGCTTGTAGCTGCTAGCCAGCGGTGACTGCTGGCCATAAACTGCCCATTTTCTGGAACAATCCCTCAAAGGTCAGACAAAGAAATTGAAGCCTGTTGCCTGGCACACTGAGAATTAATGCAGTTTGACACTCCTTTAACTGCCATAGCTCCATGCTATGAAATCCTATGATGTGTAGTTTGTTGTGGCACCTCAGCTCTCTGACAGAGAAGGCTCAGAAAACTACAAATCCCTGAATTCCATGGCAGTTAAAGCGGTTACAGTGCTGTCAAAGTGCATTAATTCTGCAGTGTAGATGCAGCCTCAGTCCAACCTTTTCATTAATGAATTGATGAATTCAGATGGTGTCTTCATAAAAGGAAACATCATTTGGAATGTGAAGGTAAAATCACACACACACACACACACACACACACACACACACACAAGAGTATTGGCAATAAAGCAAAGCTTTATGTTGCTTTTATGGTTGGGGAAGAAGCTAAAGCACCAAACCATGATGAACTGGCAAAGTTGGGAAATATTTATTGATTCGTCAGATAGTTTCTGGAATGCTGATAAATAGGCTGATAGCTGCTGTTATTTTCCACTCATCCCTTCTTGATTTGTTGGCTGATCGCTACACTGAGGCTTTATTTATCCCTCTGGGGTCGTTCTTCCCTTCTTTTTCTCCCAGTTCCAGAGAAAGGCAGGCCAATCTAAAATAATGGCTGCCCAAGCAAACATGCACACATGGAAGCCAGTTTTAGAGGCTTTTGTAACCAAGTTTACAACTCTGCATTATCTTTCATAGATTTACTGGAGGGTGGTGAGATTTTCTTTCAGTCTTAGTACAAACATTCTCCTTTTTAATAGTTAGAAGCCCATAGCACTCTACAAGCATAAATACTAAACATTTTTACAGACGTCACAAGAATTTTTAAAACCTGCAGACAATACCTTCATAAGGGCCAATTTAATTTACACAAATGTTACTTTGCATATACTTTTGTCAAATATGTATGTAAATGCACAAGCATATATGCATCTTTACAGTCCCTTTTCTATTCTCATCCTTATTTTTTCCAGGTATATTTAAATAACATTTCCCCTTCTCTTTCTATGTCCCATCTTTCCTGCAGTAGTTCTGATAGTTATTTTTAAAATTAAAATTGGCCAGTAAAATTTAATTTTTATTGATTGCAATGTCTGTCAAGGATATTGATCTCATAATTTGCTAAGCAACCTAAAATTGTATAAATAATCTGTAGTTTCAATAGTTAATCAAGTTCAGTAATCACAAAGATACAAATGTGTGTGGAGAATATTTGGTTAGAGTGTATGTTTGACTCCAAAACGGAATGCATTCTTTCTCCACATTACGCTTTCATATTCTGCAGTAGATTAAAATGTCAATCATATTCTCCATAGTTCATACAGTGTGTCCTCTAAGCCTGAGGGAAGGTGCACACATGTCTAGATTTGCTTATACCTCACCAATAAAAGACCCATGTGGAATGAAATATGTGCAAAGTTGAGCAGTGAGATGTCAAATTTGTACCGAAATAATGAGTTAGCACCAAATGCTAATTAAATATTGATGAAAGTCATACTTTCAATTATCTTCATTATGGCCTGATGTTTTATGTAGACAGTAAGGCCTGAAGTAGGAACACATATTGTAATTAGTTGTGTTGTATTAAAAATAAAGGTTATTTTTCTTCAGGGAGGAAATGGGGGTTGAACTGAAGGCAAAGAGGAGGAGGGAGCTTTTGCAAAAATGTTCAAGACTGCCCAAAAAAACAGATGTTCTTAGAGATTTTTCTTCTTCAGGGATGTTACAAAGGTAGGCAAAAGTATTTATACATTCATCATGAGGAAAAATGTGGATCCATGAACATTATCTTTTCAGGGCTGATTCCATCATTACATTCACCATAGGATTCCTGGCAGGATGGGATTTGTATTCTCAGAAAGAAATCTTAGGTTCAAACAGTTGCTGAGTCAGAAATAACCACGAGAAACAGATGTGATATTTGTCCTGCCAAATGAAATGGGCAAACATTTGTCATATCAAACTTAAAAACTAGGAAATCCACATTGTACACTCTCTATTCAAAGAACTAGACCATTCATACTATCACCTGACAGTAACTATTGTTATCAAACTTGGGAAGGGAGACAAGACAGGCTGGGCCACTAGTAGACCTTCCAAGAAACCAGCTGCACCAGATTCTTCCTGTCCTTTGTTCTCCCTTGGCAGCGGCAGAGGAAGAAAATAAGGAAAGCAGGGTCACCTCCTTTGGCTCTGCTGGACGGCAGCAGATTCTGATGCAAGTACAGAATCAGTAGCCCCCATTTCAGATGGCATGTGCATGTGTTCTTGTCATGTACAGGAACACTTCAGTTCAGAAATCTGGGCTTCAGCAATGAAAAAAAAAAACCCCAGAAAACCTTTATTCAGAAACTAAAGATGTCCTCCAGAGATGTATGTTGCCAGGACTGAGACATAAGTATTAATGCAGCACAGTTCAAGCATACAGTAATTCAAACCTTTGGGTGTGCTGATACTCCATGTGCCCATAAAATCAAACAAACCCATTTCTTCTTTCTTCCCATGGACATCCCTCCTTTCACTCCATACCATCCATTCCCATGAGACTGACCTTGAAATTCCCATTACAGCCTCTCATCCTTTATTCCCATCTGCTCATTAGCCCACAAAGCAATGTGAACAACAAACTTTACAATTAACTTAGGACTACATATCCCATCACTCGTTATCAATTCATTGTGAGCAAGCTAAGCTACAGCATGCAAGACTACACTATTAATCATGGCAGGCAAGCTGAAAGTCCCTGGCATTCCTAGATTTTAGTACAACCTTTCAAAGATCTATCTAAAGTGATGAACCTATTCAGGAAAGGTTGAGTTCCGCACACTGAATAGTTATTTTAAAGTTGCTACTAAAATCTAGACAGGTTTGACCATTCCATGGACATGGAAGCCACCAGCCACTGATGCATAGAATATGCAACCAGACCTAGTCATTTCTATAAAAATGAATCCTCCATTGAAGTAAATGGCAAAACCTTTGTAAATAAGAACAATTTTAGGCAGGCATTAGACCTTGCCTGTCTGCCACAGAATTGCAAGATTCTTGCAGGGGACCAGGTAGGTTTTTTTAACTAAAGCTGTACAGGGAGCTCATTCTAGGTATACATTTAGAGGGGACAAAGAGCTGCAGAGGTACTTCCCATTAGTGCAAAACTGCCATTAGATACAGTCCACTAAACCAACCAACTCTAGTAGTAAATCCTGACTAGGTATTGGACTGTAGCTAATTGATTTATTTCTGGCACAAAAAAGCAACACTGAGGAGAAAATGAAGCCAATTTTGCCTAACACTTTAAATCAACAATTGTTTCAAGGAATTCTGTGCCAGCCAGAGTCAAAGTAAAATGCTGCCAGTAGATTAAAATGCTGATATCTTAATTTATTCAAATATATTTGTCAAATGCTTCCCTGATGGAGCTTCAGATATATGAAGCTGAGTTTTTTATTTGCTGTTTGAAAAAACACTGATATTTAATTTTTTCTGCTCAACACAGCCATGTTCCAGAATGTAAATTTGACTGGAACACAGTTCTATTTACTGTGCAGTTTAGTTTGAGCTGGAGATCACTTTACTTTAATTAATTAATTAATTAATTAATTAATATCTCACCTTTCTCCTGGCATGAGACCCAAGGCAACTCACAACAAATTCAATGTATAGTTAGAATCCAAGTACAGGCATCTTTAAGTATGATCAAAACTGGACCTATTCCATAATAGTTGATAAAATATAGGGTGAGATCATATATTCACAACTCTGCAATGCCATAGCTACATAGCAGGGAGAAAACATACCACTATTATGAAATTCATTGAATTTCGATCAGGGCATCTTGTGCAGTGTCCTGTCATGCACAAGGAGTTTCTGTGGTACAATGAGTCCCATTGTGTTCTGGTGTTGATTGCACAATGGGCCCTCTAGCATTCTGAAGTCCATGGTGCAATGACAACAGTGGCACAACAGCCATGTTGTCAGATCCATTTGTGTAGTCGTCTCAATGACAAACCCCCATCTCTGCTTCCCTCTGGAGAATGTGCAATGTCACAAATCACCTTTTTTTGTGACCATAAGCCAGTTTTTGTCATTGTGTGCCTTGAAGTCATTTCCAAATTATTGTAAACCTATGACTGGGTTTTCTGGGGATGAGAGTGTGTGGTTGTCCAAAGTCAGCTGGAGGACTTTCATGACTGAGTGGGAAATATATCTCTGATCTGCAGAGTTGTAGTCCAACACTCAAAATGCTACACCACATTGGCTCTCATTACATAAATATCTAGCAAGATGCTGCTCATACTGTATTGGTTTTTTTTAAAATGGTGTGTCGAATATGTATTAACAATATCCGTTAAATTCTCAAAACTAGAATGTTTGGAATAAGCTGAACTTGAAGTGTTTGGTATTCATCCCACCTCATAGACAAGACACCTGAAAGGCTCATGTCCAAAAGATTCAGTGACTCTAAGGGCTAGTCTACATGTAACTATATTATGTCGATTGCTGTGGATTTTCGCACATTTACACTGACCATTGTCTTTACTTTCCTGCACAAATCAACATCTATTCACCTTCCCTCTGCCAAAAATGTGAAACCACTCAAATCCATGCAGAGTGGCTGGACAGCCAAACACATTTGATAATGCAAATCCTCATGGATCCTCTGGCAAAAAGCACAAACCCTTTTCTAGCTGAGTTTCCCCTTGCAAAAAGTTCAGATTCTTCCAAACGACATGTGGCCAGATCACAGTCCATTCAGTTTGAACAAGTAGTATTTTAATGAGGTAGAAAAGCCCATAGTCAACTGAAGAGTAAAATGCAAACTAAAAAGAGAAAAGACCTTGAGGGCCAGCTGATTTGAGGATACTATCCTTGTTCCAATAAGTCTTTTCCCTTTTCACTTCTAAAGTCCTGCTTTGGAATTTTGCCATCCCCAAAATCAAAATCAAAATCAAAGCTCCCCCAGACTATAAGAAAGGGATCTGAACATCCAGAGGCGAGAGCATGTGGAATTAATGACGGAGTAATATTCCAAGAGCCATTTAATTAAAGCACTTTTGTTAATAATGCAGTGGGGAGGGTACGTGTTATGTAATTAAAGATAGCACATTGGTGAATGATAACTATGCAAATCCAAATCTTAAAATGGAAATGCAATTGGTGTTAAAATAAGAAACTTAATGCAATGGGGAAAAGAGAGCCAAACTGAAATGAGATTCTGCTTGTTTCTTAAATGATAAATGTTAATCAGATTTGAGCAATATGATGTGAGGGGTGTTGTTGAAATACCAAGCATTGCTTGAAAATCCTGCTTTACAAAACTGTCCTACTGGTTGGATCAGGGATATCTAATGGGGAAGAAAGGACCACTGGATCCAAAGCCTTGTCAAGCATGTGCTGGCAGGACAGAAAGGAGGGAAGGGATGGTGGTGTGTGTCCTCTTTTTTGTCCTTATTTTGTTTAGCTTTTAAAAGAATGTGGAAATAAGGGAGGTGGGAGCATGCATGGCAGTTCAAGGGCTGACATAACCCTTCCCCAGTGCTCAATAGAGCATTTAGAAACAGAGTTTAGGCACCCCCCAAAAATGGGGTAGGCAAAGTTACTAAGATAATGAAACATGGCATTCTGAATGATTTCATGTCTCATTCTCTGCAATGCTAGAAGTTTTAGGACTGAAGGAAAAATTCATGGGGAGGGGCAGAATTTATTATTATGCCCTTAGTTTGTTTTTCCCGCAACTACACACCTTGTACAAGATGAAAATGCCAAATGTTTTCAGTTTATATAATTGTTTACATAACTGAGTGTAAAATATACCTTGCATAAAACCCCTGAGTTTTGTAGTTTGGAATTCTGAGATTTGTAGTTTGTTGAGATAGTTTGAATTCTTTGCCAGAACACTCTAGTTTAGACTAATGAACTACAGCACTAGAGCTCTTGGGCACATGCCTCACCAAAGTACAAAGCCCAGGATTCTGTTGAACTGAGTCTTGGCAATCAAAGTGCTACAACTGTATAGCAGGGATACTCCTCAAGATGGATTGATTGACAAAGATATAAACAATCCATTGAATGTACTTTATTGTGAGATGATCTCCATCAAGGAGGTTTTTTTTAAAAAAAAACAAACATCTGGATGACTGCATAAGAATGAAACAAATTGGGAAACCTTCCAAGAGACTGAAGACATCAGACTGAAGCCTTGACGTTATTCTCTTAGTTTGCTTTGACCTTCACATAGGAAATTCATAGGGTCACAATAATTTACAAGCCACTTGAAGGTATGTGGATGCACACAAGCATGCACAAAAGATCCTGAGAAAATAATTGGAGAGATACATAGAGCCTGCTCAAACTACCTAGTAAATTTAGGTTCTTCCCTGCATCTCAGGAAGTGGATTATAATCACAAAGGCAGCCATTTAAAATATATGTGCCATATGTACACCTGTTTCTTCAGCAGCCTTGTTTCTCATTTTTTCCAGTCAGAAGAAGATGATACAATTAGCACATAATAATAAGGGGAAGAGGTGACAAAAGTCAATTTATTCTACTCCACATGTTGCATAGACTATTTTGCTTTTGCAGTCAATCAACATAAAGTAAACACAGACATTCTTAGACAGTCTGACTGCTCAGGCACATAAATTTGAATTGCTTGCATAGAAAGAAAACATTGGCCTGTTACAGACAGGCCAAAATAAAGCTGCTTCGAGTCACTTTGGAGGTATGGTATTTCAATGATGCATGCGTCCTAAGAGTCCAAAAGCCGCACCAAAGGCACATTCCAGTTCTAAGGACTGGAGTGCAGCTTTGGTGCGGCTTTTGGACTCTTAAGACGCATGCATCATTGAAATACCATTCCTCCAAAGTGACT
>NC_056522.1:229595662-229645875 GCF_019175285.1 Sceloporus undulatus | reverse complement strand
TCCACTGTGACTCGAAGCAGCTTTATTTTGGCTGTCTGTAACAGGCCCTTGTTTCTCATTTTTTCCAGTCAGAAGATGATACAATTAGCACATAATAATAAGGGGAAGAGGTGACAAAAGTCAATTTATTCTACTCCACATGTTGCATAGACTATTTTGCTTTTGCAGTCAATCAACATAAAGTAAACACAGACATTCTTAGACAGTCTGACTGCTCAGGCACATAAATTTGAATTGCTTGCATAGAAAGAAAACATTGTAATAGCAGAAACTTCACATTTCCTTCCCATACTTGATTTGACCCTTAGCTTTTGTGTAACCGGGCATGTATATAACTTGATCAATACAGGGAAGAATTAGGAAGACATGCTACCTTTGTCATATGGGGCTTGTGCCCTCTCTCTAAGTTTGTGAACTGAACCCATCATTGGCTTTAGAATTTTTCTATATAATCTGCAGAGAAAGTACAGGCTGAGCAAACACACATTCACACAATTTGTCAATGCTTCATGGGTTAAGTCTTAATGTTAGTTTTCCATAGTGTTTATTAGATAAATTATCATCATGGCATATCTAGGATGTCCCTGTATTGTTTTGTTTTTTAAAATGCCTCTTATGCCAAACTTTTATTTTTAAATGAAATGCAGCAGAATTACAAAAGCATCACCTCCTTAAAATCTCATATTCTAAATAACTTGATTTTTAATTTGAAACCAATTACAACATATCATCTTTTGGGGAGATCACTAGCTTATGTGGAATTGCTAAGATAAGGTAACCAAAGCTTAATTGCATTTAGTTATAATGAAAGAGTCAGCCCCATCTTGCTATAAGGAAAGAGGCACAAGACTATGACAGAATTATACAGTTGCCCTCCATATCCACAGACTGATAAGGAGCAAGGCTGCCACAAAAGACCAAAACACCGAATTGGAAGAAAGGCCACGACTTTATTAACCAAACAGCACAGGGGTAGGGTTGGTCCAAAGCATGAGGTCTGGATCATCAACCAACCCCTAGTCACCGGGAGCTGCTGAATTGATGTGGCCCCCGCAATGGCCACACCGCATGCCCTCAGTGCTCCTGGGTCATAAAAGACTCCCAATCCAGTGCTACGCAACCCTGGATACCACACCCACCAGATCCATGACCTATGTTACTGCCCCAAAAAGAAAAATTGTGACAACACCAAAGCGAGGGAGGGAGACCCGAGCAAGTGACACCCAAACAGAATTTCACGTGGCCTTATATAGGCCTATCAACTAATCAAGAGCCAGGGTAGGAAGGAGACACCGCCTTCCTGGCTCCCTCAACCAATGAGCTACCCTGGAGGAACAGGACAGCCAACAGGATGGCTCTTCCACCCCATCCAGCAGAATGGGCAAATAGTGGGCCCACCCAATCCAGCAAGGCATGCTGGGAGCCCAGACGGGCCAGCAAGAGCACAGATAGTGGCTCGCTCCCCCGGGAAGCAACAAGGCCGGCCATGAAGATGCGGGGCGGCCTCATTTGTTGAGGAGGGAGGCTGCCACAAAAGACCAAGACACCAAATTGGAAGAAAGGCCACAACTTTCTTAACCAAACAACACAGGGGTAGGGTTGGCCCAAAGCATGAGGTCTGGATCTGGATCATCAACCAACCCCTGATTGGTCAATGAACCAATTTGTTTGGTCATGGCCAAGCTTTGGGATGACATAGGGGCCACAAAAAATGCCTGGATAAGACATGCAACCGGTCGATCACATGTGTGCTATTAAGACCCTAGTCACTGGGAGCTGCTGAATTGATGTGGCCCCCGCAATGGCCACACCGGATGCCCTCAGTGCTCCAGGGTCATAAAAGACTCCCAATTCAGTGGTACGCAGCCCTGGATACCACGCCCACCAGATCCATTACCTATGCTACTGCCACAAAAGGCTGTTCCAGGCAGGAACGCCTTCCACCAACCCGAGAAACCGGACCCAACCTAAAGTCCAGAACAAGAGTCCATATGTTGCCAAATATAGCCAGAAAAGGGTCCAGATTTCCACCTGCCCAGCTTCTTGATGGATTCAATCAGCATGCCACTGTCAGCGGCTGAAGTTGCTGCACCAATGCAGAATAAATGTCCTCCAAAGTCCTCAGGAGGAAGACCCAAATGTTGAATGGCCATGCGCAGCACCAACACCAGCTGGAATCACATCAAAGGGGATCCATCAGTATGACAGAAGAGAGGGACGGAACCATGACCCAATTGGTCACACTTGGACCTACGGATAACTAAAAATACAGAATTAAGGACAAAGGAAACATCACCCACTTGTAAAGCTCACTTAGAGGAAGGCACAAGTTCTCCCACCCTCAAGGCACCAAAGAAAGCAGTAATAAAAGCTGCTCTGAACAAATGAAACTCAAAGTCAGAGCTGCAAACCTGAGGAAGCTGTTGACAAATCTTGCCAAATAGTGTAAAACAAATGGAACGCCTGGAATTACCTTGCTGATGATGAGCTCTTCTTCAGCCCTCTAATGTCTTTCTCACCAAGAAGACAGAACATGGGCCACCAAATCCTCCAGCTTTTGAAAAGAATGAAATCCCAGCAAGGTGGACAGACATGGTTCAAGGGGCAGCACCATTAGCTTTCAACCAAACCAAGAATTGAAGGACCATGGAATACTCTATTGGTTAATGAGCTGGGATGCCTTTTGCATCAAAGAAGGCATATAGCTTGGCAATAGCTCTGAGAGAAGCTCTGAGAGAAGCCGGGGCCAAGGAAGACAAGACACTCTGATTTATTTCAGGCATCCAACCTCCCACAGCTCCTCTGGGAAGGGCGTGGGTGAGGGATCCTGGCTTCCTGAAAACGAGAGAGAGCATCTGCAATGTTATTTTGGAGGGTGGGCACAAAATGAGCTTTAAAAGTAATATTATTATAAAGGCAGCGAAGAACAAGGTGACACACTAAATGCCTAACTCTCTCAGATTTAGAAGTCTGAAAATTAACAATTTTTACAATGGACTGATTGTCACACCAAAAGCAAACCTTCTTATGAGCAAAGGCATCCCTCCAAATGTGAATGGCAACCACAATTGGGAACAGCTCAAGGAAAGTGAGGTCACGCAGGATGTTCCCTTGAGCCTAACTTAGAGGCCAGCGCTGGGCACACCAATGACCCTGAAAAAATATTCCAAAACCCAAGCTCCCAGCTGCATCAGAGTGAACCTGTAGCCTATCACCAAGATTCCATGGATGCTACCAAAGTGAAACCCCATTGAATTCAGAAAGGAATCCTTCCCATAGGCGGAGATCTTCTTTAATGCCTTTGGAAAGGTGGACATGATGATGAGCGAGACACAAGCCAGCAGTAATCCTAGCCAACCTGATGCAAAAAGCCCTGCCCGGGGAGATAACTTTACAGACAAAATTAAGAAGGCCAAGGAGGGACTGGATCTGCTTTAATGTGGCCTTATGGGCCTTAAAGATGTCTCGCAACAAAGAGCAGAGAGATCTAATTTTATCATTGGGGAGGCAAGATATACCGGAAACTGAGTCAATGAGAATTCTCAGGTAAGTGAGGGATGTGGTGGGGCCCTCGGTCTTTTCGACAGCCAAAGGAACACCAGTCTCAACAGCTAACTAAGGTGTTCAAAAGCTAGAAGCAACCATCCTGATTGGCTTTTCCCATAAATAAAAAATCATCAAGGTAATGAGTGACAAGTGGTGAAGAGGCCCTCCGCCTGACCTCCTATTCCAGGAAGGTACTGAAGGTCTCAAAAACAGCACAACTAATAGAATAGCCCATAGGCATGGCCTTGTCAAAATACCACTGACCTAGGAATTTGAACCCAAGAAGGTGAAAGTCATCAGGGTGGACAGGCAGCAGACAGAAGGCTGACTCAATGTCGCACTTGGCCATCAGGGCCCCGCATCTACAGGAGCGCACCAACTTGACTGCATGATCAAAGGTTACATAACGGACGGAGCAGAGCTCCAAAGGAATAGCATCGTTGACTGATGTCCCTGGGGGGTGGGACAGGTGGTAAATGAGACAGAATTTGCCAAGTGTCTCTTTGGGCACCACTCCCAAGGGAGACACACGCAAGTGAGAAAATGGCGGGAAGAGGAAGGGGCTTTCAATCTGTCTGGCCTCTAATTCCTTGTTAATTTTGGCTAAGAGGACCACAGGCAAATTGCGGGCTGACTTTAGATTTTGAGCATCCGTAGGAGGGAAGGGGCCCACAGCCAGGATATGAAAACCCAAAGAAAAACCCTCAGTGAGGAAGGAGGCAGCTTCACAACAAGGGTAAGCCTGGAGGAGAGGAATAAATGCTGCAGGTGTGTGGGCTAACTGGAAAGAAACCGGCATTGCATCATTTATGACTCCCTGACCCCCTGGCATCAGAGGTGGAAGAGCCATGCTTTTTGCCAATGGCTGATTGAGCAGGGCATCCCAGGAGAAAGGGTTGCTGAGATCTCGCAGGATGGGAACAGGCCAATTTGGCAAGGGGGCTGAAACAAACCTCGCAGGAATGGTCAAATTTACACTGAGTGCAAACACACTTGCCTGCATTAAATTCCCAGCAAACAAGTCGATGGGAATCTTTTTTACCAGGCCTGGCAGGAGCTTTAGATTTGGTCTGGGTCCCAACTTCAAGAAGCCAAATCTTGTTGTGAAGGAGATCCCATCGCTCTCTGGAGCTCTGGGAGGTGTGCTGGTGAAAGGCTGTGTCATAAGCAATGGCAGATGCATTGCTGGCAGTGGACCTAGCTAGTAGAACATTGAACAGATGGCTATCAAAGTGTCAAGCTCGCTCGGGGAATGCCATAAATACCACAGCCCTGAAAATAGTAAAACCTTCAAGCCAGTTGGTGAAGGTGTGTTCAGAGGGAGTTTGGGCTCTTTTTTTGGCTTTTTAGAAGAAATAACAGCAACAGCTTCTTAACCCTTAGGTTGTAACAGAGTTACATCAACAAAACAGCCCTGTAAAATGAGCTTTCTAACGTTTTTGGATAAGTGAGAACCAGGAGGGTGCTCACCAGGGGCAAAAACTGGAATTTCGGTGGCCTGAGGATCTAACCAAATACCCTGTAAACCTGGGCACCAAGATCAATGCTTAATGGCCCACCGAGGTAAACCTGGAACCAAAGCATGGTCAATCCAATAAACATCCCTGCCCACAGATCTATCAGAAGATGTACCCTCCCCATGAGTGTGGCCTGTGGAACGCATAGAGTGGGCCTTTTTAGACTTCTTTTTAGACTTGTGCTTCTTTTTGTGCTTCGTGCATGCAGCATCAAAGCCGACACCAACATCAGATAAGTTGTCATCTGAACTGGAGATCAATGAGCTAGAGGAACTGGAGCTGCTTGAAGAGCTAGAAGAACTAAAAGCACTGGATGATGACACACACTGAACTTGACCCTTCAATTCAGCATGACCACAAACAGAAGCAGGACACTGACCAGTCGAGGCAGGTTGTTGACCGGAAGGATGCTGACCAGCTGAAGCAGGTTGTTGACCAGTAATCGCCCCTTTTGTGATAAGCTCCATGACGGAGTGAGACAGATTTGCCACAGCAGCCTCACTCAAAAAGGTCATAGTCTGTGGCACAAAGTTAATGTTATTAATTTAATTGTATTTTGATTAATTTAACTGTACTTACTTAAGGTAAGGGGATGAATTTTTAGTTGTATATTTGCTAACGTAATTGTTTATGTCATTGTTTAGGCATTTTTGTAAACCGCTTTGATCTGTTGGAAAAGCGGTACATAAATAAAATTTATTATTATTATTGTTATTAATGTGTGAACGCTGTCTTTCTGGCCTATTAGCTGGTTCATGGACAGGTTGGTGAGCCAGAACAGCTTGGCTACAAGTAACAGGGCGAGCAGACACTGACTTTTTCTTAGAAGATTTGGTTGGCATGATGAAAGACCAGGAGTGGGTGATGGACTGGTCCTAAACAAATATGGCCCAAAGTGCAACTCCACAAGAATACGGCCACAAAGAAAAAAAGGCTCAAAAGGAAGCACAAACAGTCAAATTCAGCCCATTTTGTCCCCCACTCTGAAGAAGAAATGGGAGGGGGGGGGCAAACAAGCACGCCAAAATGGCCGCTTCATCAGTTCAGCAGGGCCTAGGCCATGAGCGATGTAAACAATGTTGTTGGCACAAGAGAGGAAGAAGGGTGGGCCATGAAAAGTGTGCCAAATTATGAGCTGCAAGGGTGCTGCAGGACCAAGACATGGCCAAACAAAATGGTGACGCACCAACAGAAAAGGGGGCATGACAAGGCGTGCTCAAACAGCAGCCGTGCCCATTCAGCAGGGCCTGCCAGCCACAAACAGCAGCGGCTGCCTAAAGAAGAAAAACCAGTGGCGTCTGCACCACACACAAAGTTGTAATTTGACAGATCTCATTCGGCAGGCGATTCCATAGACTGGGAGCGGTTGCAGAAAAGGTCCTCTGGGAAGTCACAGTCAGTCTGTTTTTTATAGGATGCAATAGGCTCCCTTTCTTCGCTTGGCTCTGCTCCTTCCAAGAGCCAAGCAACTGTCACCAGAGTTGAGCAACTGTAACCCAAACAGAACGTTGCGTGGCCTTATATAGGCCCACCAACCAATCAGGAGCCAGGATGGGAAGAAGGCACCACCTTTCTGGCTCCTTCAACCAATGAGCTACCCTGGGGGAATGGGGCAGCCAATAGGAGGGCTTTTCCACCCCATCCAGCAGAATGGGCCAATAATGGGCTGGCCCAACCCAGCAAGGCATGCTGGGAGCCAGAGTGGGCCAGCAAGGGCCCAGACAGTGCCTTGCTCCCCCCGGGCAGCAACAAGGCTGGCCTCAAAGATGCAGGGCGTCCTCATTTATTTGTTCATGGAGTCAGCCACCCATGGCTTGAAACACACACACACACACACACACACACACACACACACACACACACACTTCAAAAAGGCAAACCTTGATTTCACCATTTTATAGAAGAGACACCATTTTACTATGCCATTGTATTTAATGGGACTTGAACATTCACAGATTTTGCTATCCATGGGGTGGGGGTGGGGTCCAAACCAGATCAAGGGCCCACTGTACATTGGAATTTCATCTAGACATATTGTGAGTCAAAGGTACAAGAACTAATTAAAAGACTAGAATTGAGAGCAGTGCTACACATTGATTTGGAAGTTCTGATGGTGTCAAACCACTGCAGGATCTGGTAAATGTTTAATCCAACGATGGTCTATAGTGGCAGGCTAAGGGGGTACATTACTTAGAATGCCATAGTTGACTGTACCCTCCCAGGTGTGAGGAGCATTTTCACCATATCTCAGGGTCCTGGGCCATTTTAAACCCCAGCCAGACCTTTTCTTTAACAATAAGAAATGACTGGCCAAACACTTGGAGAAAATGTCCCCTGTTGCATAATTTGCCCCTTTCAATACATGGGTGGCATACCACAATCATGCAAAGATTTACTGTGTCTCATCTTGATGGAAGATCCGACTCTCTATATTCCACGAGTGTGTGATTTCCTCACAAATTCCTACCTGGGAATGTTCTCTGTGCAAAACTGAATAACACTTCGATAAATTGTCCTGTAAGTCTGCAATCCTATACTCACTTATCTGGAAGTATATGTCCCATAAAACGTAACAGCCTTTCAAAGTAGACATGAATAGATTTTGTACATTTCTTTTCAGAAGTCATTCAGTTCAATGACGCTTACTCTCAGTTAAATGCATTATAGGATTGTAGTCAAAACTATTTAACGGGTTGGCAGCCTTACTCTAAATTGTGATAACGTGCAATCATAAACCCCATATTTAATGTAAACATTTCAAAATAGTTACACTGAGAAAAACTGCACTGAAAATGAAATTGGGCCTAAACAAATGACAGATTTAACAAAGTCTCTTTATTTACATAGAAATATGTGTATGCAGGTATTTTGTACTTGTACACATACATTTCTAAGTATATATACATTTATAATTTCCACATACTCTACAATAAATAACTTTTAGCTGTATTTTAAACTGCCTATAGAGTAGGGTAAAAATACATGTCCAAAAATAATGGCTTACGACTAGATTACAAAAGCACCCAGTATTGAACTCATAAAGTTTAGCAATAAATCCTAGTTTATATACAGCTAAATCTAGAGTACACGAGACATAAATGTGAACTAGAATTTTAGTGGTTTATCATCTTGACAGAAAAGAAAAATGGAACAGATGTTAATGCAGAAAGAAAATCATACTAACAGGAAAAAATAAATAAATGAGTGTGCAAATTGGGATACAACCTCCAGTCCTAGAAGGGGTCACACTCTCCTCAAAGGACTGTGTTCGCAGTCTGGGGGTGCTCCTAGATTCGTCGCTTCACATGACAAATCAGGTGAATGCGACGGTCAGGTGTGCCTGTTATCAGCTTCAGCTGATACGCCAGCTGTGCCCTTTCCTGGAAGTCAGGGACCTTGAGACCGTAGTAAATGCGCTGGTAACCTCACGTCTTGATTTCTGTAATGCACTCTACATGGGGCTACCCTCGTGCTTGGTCCAGAAACTTCAATTAGTTCAGAACATGGCAGCCAGATTGGTCTCTGGTACATCCAGACGAGACCATATAACACCGATCTTAAGATCACTCCACTGGCTGCCCATCAGTTTCCGGGCCCAGTACAAGGTGTTGGTTATTAACATTTAAAGCCCTAAATGGCTTGGGTCCAACCTATCTTCGGGACTGCCTCCTTCCATACAATCCTCCCTGCACACTTAGATCTTCAGGGAAAAATCTGTTACAGCCTTGTAAAACAAGGCTGTCTATGATCTCCCAGAGGACCTTTTAAGCTGTAGCTCCCAGACTGTGGAATGGCCTGCCAGACAAGATCCGTTAGATTACCACTCTATACAGCTATAAAGATGGATCTCTTCCAGCAGGCCTTTCCTGAATAGTTCTCCGGCTATATCTAATTGCTGACCTCTGACTTCACCACAGTTATTGTATTTTTTTTATGTTTTATGTTTTCAGTTTTACATTGTTTAATTATATTTTAAGGGGGTTGGGTTGAGGGTTCGGATTGTATATTTTTAATCTTGTAAACTGCCTCAATTGCATTTTGTAGAGAGGTGGGATATAAATAAATATTATTATTATTATTATTCAGATTCATGACCAATGAAATAAAACCCACATTTTTTAAATTGAAAACTTCAAGTACAATTTGTTTTCTTTCATTAACGGATATTTGGATGGAGATTTTACTTCTACTTTGGAGACAGGAGTGGACTAAACCAATAGTTGACTGGGTATCCAGTGCTTTGTGCCAGCAAGTTTGAGTCCAATGCCCATTATTTGATCCAAAATGTAAAGGTTCCCCTCCCTGGCAAACAGAAAAAGTAGGGTTCAATTCTGCCGAAAGCCTCCAGATCAGATTAGGTTCTGTACAGGAGGTAGTCTGACCGTGACAACACACAGGAGAGATAGTGCTAATGTTTAGTACCATGAATAGTCACCTCTCTCTGTATTTCTTAGATTTAGTTATGGTTAATTTTTTAAAAAGTCTCTTTTTAATATTATCTATCTTATCATTACAATGAAAAACCAGATGCGGCAGACAGGGCCAGCATCCATATTCTTCTGGGATCAACCAATCAGCGTCTATTGAATGTTGAAAGTGCAAGGTGGGAACTAAATGGGAGCAGAAAGGGAAAGAAAGGGTTGTTGGTCTGTTAAGAAAAAAAAACAGAAATGAACTGAAGCTGGCTAGGAGAATGGTAGCATGGTAAAATGAGGGAGTTCAGGAAAAGATTATGGTATGATACATATGTAACTGAGAGAATTGTAAAGTAAAAACTAAACTGGAAATGTTATTGTTTGGAAACAAATCTTGCAATCATTTTTGTTCCTTTTAAGTATTAATCCACTGCCTGAAACTCTTCTGTACAAGGGATTTAACAGGTCTTGGCCATACGCCAAAAGAGACACAGGAACATACTGGGTGTAACCACACTGTAGAATTAAACTAGATTGACACCACATTAACTGGCATGACTCTAGCCTACAGTATTCTGGGATTTGTAGTTTGCTGAGGTACCAGAGCTCGCTGACAGACCTGGCTGAGTTCCTCACCAAACTCTAGTCACATGGTGCTGGTTTGGATGAATGGTTGAGGTGGGACACTATGCTCAAGTACCAGGAAGAAGCAACCCAGAAGTATTTCACACTTAAATTCTTTTTGCCTTCTCTTGCTTCCTGTGTAAGGAAGTATGGTTTTAAGGGATATACAGTTGTCCCTCCATATTCGCTAGGGTTAGGGGAACAAGACCCCCGTGAATATGGAAAAACCGCAAATAACAAAAACACTGTTTTTAACCTGTGAGGACACCTCTCTAGGAATCTCTAGGTCCTCCAGTGCAACTCTGTGGTCAATGTCCAACATACACTGACCATAGAATAGCACTGGAGTAGCTACAAATGGTCTTTCAGTGCAACTTTTAGTTAAAGTTGACCACAGAGTTGCACTGGAGGACCTAGACAGTCCTAGAGAGAACATATTAATGAAATCCGTGAATAATCAAATCCGCAAATATCAAAGCTGTAAATATGGGGGGATGACTGTAATCTAGTTTCCCACATGCGGATGGTAAAATATGACTGAGGGGCTGTACAAACAGGCAAGAAAAGCCAGCATCAGGATGGAGTGGGGTGGGGGTGGCGACCACATGCCACAACTCCGCCCCGATGCTGGCATTATGCTGCCCACCCACATGGCAGGTGGCATCACACCCCTTCTTTAGCGCACTGTTTAGAGGCGCTATGCCAAAGAGTCAGCAAAAAGCTGCCGCCATGGTGCCAAGGGCAGCTTTTTGCCGCTTTAATAACAGCATTTTGCTGGCCCTTTTTGGGCTGGCAAAGGATCAGATTGGCCCCACAGCATGCAGTTGCCATGGGCACAATCTGGTCCTTCCAGGGGTGGCCCAGAGCCTCTCTGTCGGGGCGGTCTGTAGAGCCCCTGAGTTTCCAATAAGAGTTGCTTTTTGCTGGCATACATTTTGCCAATGTGCATTGTAGCAACAGGAAAATAACGGTAGAACCATAGCTTCTTGAATTCCTATCAGACTGGCTAGAAGAGGGAGGGTAATTACAGAGACCCTTTGGATCCCACTTGTGGTTTCAAACAGTGCTAGTGAAAATTCTTCAGTTACTGTTCTTGCAGCAACTGGTAACTGCAAACCATACTGCTGTGATATCTAGAGTTAAATGATTTAATATGTATATACTTGGGCTGTGTATAATCCTGAAATGCACAAAATTTCTAGGTCTGTAGGAGGAGGTGCTGAAAAGTTCTCATCCCAACCCAGTTCCCTAAATCATAATTTTGCATAATTTTGTATGGTAACTCGAAAGAGGCTCCTTTTATATTGTATATTGCCAATTTGCAGGACTGTAGCTCTAATGTCTGATTTTTTCCAGATCATTGACAGAACCATGTCAACAAAAATGTGAAATTTTTCAAGTGCTAAAAGTTCTTGTTTCTGCAGTAGAAAACTTCAAAAGGAAATTCATGAGTGTGTGATGCAAATGTTGAGCGGCAAGTAGCCTGTGAGTCACCTTGGGTCCTGTCTGGGAGAAAGGGGGCACACAAATGAAGTAAATAAATAAATAATACTCAATAATGAAGAAGTGGTGTGCCAACTTTCAGCATGGACATTTTCAGACCAAAGATTAAGGTCTGGGAGGCCTTCAACAGTGTCAACACCTGGAATTGTTGAATGTGTTTATGGCCTGATTTTGGCAGATTGGCAAATCTCAGCTAAAATATCCCAGAAATGCATTGGTATATAATTTATAAACTGTCAGCCAGATGGGTGCCAAGATATCTGAATCCTGACCAGAAACAAAATCAAGTACACATCTTCAAATTGATTTTGCAACCTATTGAGTGATCTTGTAATATTTTTTTGTATGACTCCTCACTGTTGGCCACAGTGTTTTGGATATAAGGAAGGTATTTTGATGATTAGGTTCAGAAGGGCCAAACAGTTAGGAGGAATTGAAGGAAAAACAGTAAGGGAAGCTACAGAAAGGTGTTTTCATTCTGCAGGACAATGTACCTGCTCATAGGGCTGGCAAGGTGATGGATGTTTTGAAGAATTGGGGGCTTGAGTGCATAGACCATCCACTCTACTCAACAAATTTTGCTTCATCTAACTATTTCCTGTTTCCAGACTTTTAAAATAATTTGGAAGGAAGGAAATTTTCAAATGATCCAGAGGTGATAGCAACAGCAGAGAATTATTTTAGTGACCACACATCAGATTTTTGTTTTTGGAAAGGTTAAAGAATATTGAGAAACAATGTGTCAAGTGTGTTGAACTTTGGAATGAATATGAAAAATACCATATCAATTTCATGGCTGTAGGCCATTCCCTTCTTGGTAGGGCTGAGAACTTTTCAGCATCCCTTGTACTTGAAAATAACTACCCTAATGACACCAGATCCAGTCTGATCTTGGAAGCTAAGCACAGTCATCCCTGGTTGAACGGTAGGCTACCAATGAATACCAGGTTCTGTAGGCTATATGCTCATTCCTCCACATTTGCAGCTTTGTCTTTTGTGGCTTTGATTATTCACCAATTTTATTAATATGTTCTCTCTAGGAATATCTAGGTCCTCCTGCACAACTCGGTGGTCAACTTTAACCAAAAATCACACTGAAGGACCTATATATTCCTAGAGAGAACACTCTACTAGGCATTTGTAACTCCTCCAGCACAATTCTATGGTCATGGTCTGGCAGATGTCGACCACAGAGTTGCACTGCAGGACCTAGAGATTTCTAGAGAGGTGTTTTCTCAGTTAAAAACATAAGTTTTTTTTTATTTGCAGTTTTTCCACATCCACAGAGGTCTTGTGCCCCTAACCCCAGTGAATGTGGAAGAATGAGTATATTTAAGAGGCAGGAACTGGTAAAACAACTTTTGAGTAATCCTACCTCAAGCAAACCCTATGAAATTCATGGAGTCACCATATGTCTAGCGGTGACTTGAGGATACACATGTGTGTGCACACACACATACATATTTAAAAAAAAACTATTTTATGTAATCTTTTAGCTTTGGACAATGTTTAGTATGTTTTAGAGACAACTTATATTTTTCTGTTCTCTTTCACGGAAATCCAATCATTCCTGAGGCTACATATGAAAATACTTTTGCTTGCACAAAAGGATTTCCTCCCTCCCTAGGATACACATCTAAATCTGTACAGAAGCTCCTCCATTCCTCTGGAGCAGATTTTGGAATGCATGCATATGGCTACAGGGGAAGCAGGAATGTGTTCACCAAATATGCCCATTGCACTGGCAGGCAGACACTGATCTTATCTTCAGTCAATCATCATTCATGATAAAATTGAAAGAACCTATTAATCTTTCACTGGAGTTTTCATTTGAACTTTCTATCAGGGATGTAGCTGGGGAGGGGGGTCTTTGGGGTCCAGACCCCCCCTTCCATTAGATATAATGAATGGTGTGCACCGCTGCGCCGCCACGCCCACTCCCCATTATAATGGTGGCATTTAGTCTGTATCCCCCCCTTCCCAAAATCCTGGATATGTCCCTGTTTCTATTCTGGGGTAAATTAGTCCCTCATTGGTCCCATGAATCCAAAAACATTCATCCAAAGGTGTGGTCTGAGGGTATGTGACACAGCCATCTTACTGAGGTTCAGTTGGTCAGTGTCTGGATGGAGATCATGAGGGTATACCACAGTTGCTGTCTATAGTTCCAGAATGAAAGAAGGATTGTATATAAATGCATTTCAGTAAAATAAAATAATTAATACTTAGTTGGACAAGTAAAGCATACTCTGATTTTAAAAAAACAAACAAAAACATCACAAACAATATCAGAACACATATACCCTCCCCCCCCCCACACACACACATAATTTTGGTCAGGTGAACACAGATATCAGATTTCTAACTCAAGAGATTTTTCTACCATTCCACACCTGGCAAGTGTACATATTGCTAGAAGTCAAAACCCTTCTCCTTATGTCTGAGTAGGATTTCCATTGCACAGAAAGAGATGCATCTTCATGGCTTGATTGTTGCAATGAAAATTACATTACAATTTACTGCATTTAACAAGAACTGTCTCCTTCATAGACCTGGCAATCCTAGGAATTAATGTATTTTTACTATGGTAAAACTTATTGGGGTCCTAGAAAAGAAGGGCTTCCAGCACTGTGCTAGCAACTGACTTTAAGGATAACCCTGTTTAACTACATTAACCAATAGCATTCAGTGGATCTTTTGACAAATGTTATTTTTAATGAGGACCCTGTTTTTAATCTATTGCATTTATTGCAAATCTTCATCTAGCAGTGTGGCAATACATAGAATCTGCTTTTAAACTCAGTAGTAGGTGCTAGCCACTGCTATTATAACAATTATACAGATATATTTCAGGAACATGGCTTCATTGTTGCTGTAGTGTGCCTTCCAAGTAATTTCTGATGTATTGTGACCCTAAAGTGAACCTATCATGGGTATTTCTGGAGCTGAAAGTGTGTGACTCACCCAAGGTCACCCAATGGGTTTCTACAGCCAAGGGGAGAATCAAACCCTGATCTCTAGAGTTGTAGTACATTGCTCAAACCATTACACACTGGCTCTCAAATATGGCTTCAGTGGTGTGCAAATGACACCTCCATACTGCATTAGCTGGGCTTAATTCTGCTGGACTTTAATTAAATGGTAAGCATTTAATAAGTGATATAGCTCTTGTGAATGATTCATTCCTGTACTGACTATGCAAATCACATAAAAATTCACTGTAATGTTCAATTCCTACAGAACTTTTGCCTAAGCTTTTGCCAGAATTCATGGAAACTGTAGTGAACCCCCCCCCCCCCATAACCATATACCAATATTTAATTCCCCTTTAAATTCCTACAGATGTTCATTTTAGTGTCATTTCTGCAGGCAGCTAAATATTTGCCTTGACATTTAATAGCAGTGCTAGTCCAACATTCATGTAATACCAATGGTATGTGTCTCCTTCCACACTAAACACTGTTAACTCTTTATAGCAGCAGGTGTTCTGATAGGTTGAATAGTATGCTTTGCTAACATGTCAGCCTCTTCCACAGATATTGCTAGTGGTTGTTGTTTTCCCTACAACTGATTGGTACAGTTTAAGAAAAGTACACCCAGAAATTAAATGCATTTAAGTAATATTTGGGTACATGAATGTGAAAATATTTATGGTAACAGCACAGTTAGGGCTGGTACACATGCACAACATCACTTGATTACATATCATGCTGAACTGCAGTTGAGTGGCTGAACTGCAGCTGAGCAGCTGAACTGACTCCACTATAAGACATGTGTCTCTGAACTGCTGTGGAAGTTTGGTCAGTGGTGCTTGATCCAAGATGGTTCATTGACAACATGCACATTGCTGCTCGATGCTGTAGTCATCAAGTGCAAAACATACATGGGTGAACCAGCCCATGACAGAGAATCATTTTCAGGGGAAGAAATGTGTTTATTTTAACCTGACTGGGAAGCACTGTCTTAAGACATTTAAAGTAGAATTTTAGACAGATCATCAATATTCTGATTTAACGGTCCATGAAAAGAAGATAGAGTGTATCATCCAGAAGATAAATAGGGTGTCTCACTGTGGTAGTTGTAGTCAGGGCAGACCTTTTGCACTAGTTTGTAGTCAACACTGTAAAAAGCAATGTAAATACAGATGACTTTAAATGGTTTAGAACACAACCAGGATACATGGCTTTGTGTCTGCTCTTGGTAGCAGATCTTTGAAGGGTCAAAGTTACACAATGCAGTTTTCTTAGCCCTGTCTGTTTTCTCATATTCAATTCGACAGTTGAAAGATTTAGACTCCTTGGTCTCTAAAGTTGACTGAGGTGAAGGTTCAAACTCCACCACCTTAGAAGGTGGTACCAGGCTCACAGAAACATTTCCCAGTCCTGTTGAATTATGCCGGAAATAAACACTGAAGGTTCCGTTGCCATGGTCAACAATTTTCCCTGTTATGAGAAGATTCAGCTTCACAGTTTTGATGTTAGAATGGAAGTCACCCCATCCAAACATTTTCTTGAATTTTCCAGTTTTTACAATTGGTCTGCGTTTAGTTCGTTGAAGAGACTCCTGAACCTCAGTGATGTTGGATAACCAATCCCAAAAGTTGTCTATGCTGTCTGAATACGACATTTGCCCATGTTTCAGTGCTGGTGATGGCTTAACAAAGAGGCGTAAAGGATTGATGATCCTTGAATGGACTACGTTATCAACCAGTGTGTCTGCAGCATCTTTGTCTTCCCAATCCAGTAAGTCTGTGGCACGTATGACTTGCTTAGCATCACAGCATATCTGTTAGAAAAGAGTAAACGGAAAGAATATAAATATTAAGGAAAACTATTTTTATCCTGTCTTTACATGATAAAATGATCAAGGTAGCTTACAACAATACTGTCATATTGAATGCCTCTTGCATAACTGGATTAAGTTGTGCAAGATTCTATGGAAACGTCCCCCATCCCCCTTCTAGATGCCTCCACCTTAGTGAGAGATAATACAGTCAGGCCTCCTTCATTGGTATGGCAGCAATCAACTACTGTGTGTTTCTTTTCTTCTCAAAAACATCTATTTCAGTGTTTATTCCACCTGGTCATTACTTCATTACCTAATGGTTGAGTTGTTACATATGAAGACCTAATTTCCTCCACCTCTCCATTCCTCCCCATTTGTATCATATTTCTTAAGTCACAAGCCATTATAATAAACTGTAAACTTCTTTGATTTGTTTTGCATGTCATAAATACTATGCAGCAAATAAAACAAATAGTTCACTTGCAAATACTTGATGAATGAGGGATGACATTTGGTGCTGCAATTTACTGTTAATGATATTGCACTGGGAAGACAAGGGCAGTCTGAAAAATAAGATTTTCTTTCTTTTACCCTTTTAATAGCTGCATTTGTTTACATCTATACTGGAAGGATATTGGACTTGAAAAATAAACAAGAGCGACAGAGCTTAAGAGGTACCAGATATTTACTTTGATCTAATCAAATGCTACTTCTCAACCCATATTACAGCTAAATTCTGAATTTCCATTCTAGTAGCAAGTGTTATATATTCTGCATAGTACAGAATCACTGGCTGTGTGAGTTGCAATCTCAGCCATCTAAAGAGCCGGGTTATTGTACCAAGTCAACCTATATTCCTCTGGAGTGATAGAAATGCTCCTATTGTGAACCTAAGCTTGGAGGTTAATGCACATAGCAAGGCTTAACTGTTTTTAGTTCTGGGAAACATTTATTTCTTTACAATTTACAAAAATGTTTATTCATATACAAGATTTTCAGACTGTGTACAATAAGATAAATTTAGGACAATAAATAATAATATTATAAGACAAAAATATATTAAATCATTTATCATTTAAAAGCAAACAATTTAAAACTAGTTAAAATAATTTAAAATCCATATCACATGAACAAATTGATAAAATAAATTAGGTCCCAAATGCTATCCTCCTCCTCTTCCTCCTCATGGCTAATGAAGAATATGTCAAAAAGAAAATACAAGGAAGGGGGGGGGGGGTTCAAAAGGGGGGGGAAAGAAAAAGAAAAATAATGCTCACATCTGCACAGGATCAGCTGAAAAGACTCACCCAAGAGATTTCTTTTTCACAGTATCACTGAGCAAATAATATACCTAAAGGACACATAGTCTACTTCCAGGCAACAATCTATTCACAAGATCAATACCATATATGCACTACAAACCAGGCCATCCTATTTTACTGTATAGTGTGGTGTGCTGTTTTAATGTTTTAACATTTTTATTGGTTTTAACTATGCTATTTTTAATTTATCTTTCAATATTTGTAATATTTTATTATTTTTTAACTTTTGTAATCTGTGTTTTATTTCTATGTTTTAAAATTATTGTAAGACGCTTTGAATCTCATTTTCAGAGAAAGCCAAGATGTAAATCCCCTAAATAACCAACCAACCAACCAACCAACCAACCAAAATCAGTCATAATAATCAATAGACTTGGCACCAGATTGTCAGTAAGAATGCCATCACACTACAGATTAAATGCAGTCTGATACCATTTAACTGCCTTGGCCTCATCCCTATGGAATCCTGGGATCTGTGGTTTGTTGTGGCACCAGATGCTGTGGCATCCACAGATTCTTTATCCACAGATTGAACTATCCATGACTTGAAAATAACTTTAAAATTTATATAAATTCCAAAAAGCAAGCCTTGATTTTCCCATTTTATACAAAGAACAATATTTTACTTAAATTGTATTTAATGGGACTTGAGCTTCCATGGATTTTAGTATCCATGGGGGATCCTGAACAAAAGCCCAATGGATACCAATGGCTCACCATACACTCACTTCTGCTATTTCTGGAGCTGGAGCAACTTTAATCTGCTATACAAAAATGATGACTGAACATTCTTTGAAAGCTAATATGAACCTGTAGATGCCCAAACTTCTGTACAATCCATCCTGGGAAAGCCTATACTCAGCTTTACATGTGGAAGGTCCCAGGTTCAATGGTTTTGAATATATTTTGAGTATCACCTGAAGACCTGGGAAAGAACTCTCATTGAGACCTTGGACTGGCCACTGTCAGTCAGATTAGTATAGATGAACTAGTATAAGGAATATTTGGATGTCAGTTCCCTCCAAACTGACATCCAAATATTTACAAACAAGAGTAAATCAGATGCATAAAAGCAAAAAGATTCATAGGGTAAGTAAAGAGTGCCCAAATGAGTGAAATGCCATACATACACATATTTTACTCCTCCCATGTTTAAACAGACACACAGACAGACAAGCAAGCAAAAAAACAAAACAAAAACAAAACCATGCTGCAAATTCACAGTCACTGGTAATGACAATGCACCTATTTTAGACCACAGGATAAAGCAAACCAGATCCTTGCATGGACTGTGTGATGAACCAAATAAAAGTCAGTCAGAAGAATGAATATTTTTCTCACCTTTACACATATTATATATTTACACATCTATTACTATACATAAATAATATAAAACAACTGAAGTGTTGGAATAAAAGCAGTTATAACTCAAAATTATGAAACACAGATGTTTTTGCATGAAAAATTTAAAGATTCCACCAAACCTATCAAATTTCAAAATAATTTTTACTTGACAGAGTTTAGAAGTTCTGTGATCCATGCGTTTTACAGTATAATATCACATTTTCAGTCAGACATTGAGGTTTGACAAGATCGATTAAATCTCAAGCCATTGTCAATTACATTATAATACAAACACACCATCAGGCACATAAAGTGAATCCCATACTCCAATGCTACATTCCACTACATTCTTTTTTAGTAAGAAACTTAGAACAAATTCTAATCATTCATCATAATAAACAGAGCTTAGACTTGACCGTTAATTAAATGTGTTTTCCTAGGACAAAGGGTGGAATAGGTTTTATAGCAGCAGATGTGACTGCCATCCGGAAGGATGTAAGGAGTTCAGTAATTAAGTAACATCTCACTCTTAAGTGAAAATTCCATGGAAAATTCCTTGTTTACCAGTAGTCTGGTCCTTATATGTTTCCTAGAACATGTGTTGTTCTAGAACTAATTTATTTCAGCTTTAGCCCATGTAAGTTTGCACAAAGGCTGTTAGTGGCTCTCAGGGTTCTTTTTTATGTGACACTTTTGTCCTGCTAAGAACTTTTTCCTGGCACAGCAATGACCAGATGCAATCAAACAAAACATGCACTCTGTCCTGAAAGTCAGGCATTCAATGTCATGTAGCATTATAGTACATGTACTCACAGTAGAGGGCCAATGCCATGTTAGGCTAGAAATAAACCCTGTGGTCTCAGGAAGGCTGTTATAGCTTACAGTTATGTTGCATTTGACTCTCTCTCTTTGTGTGTGTGTGTGCATGTGTGTGCACATATACAATGGGGGACATGTCAGATTGTGCAAAGTAAATAGTTGCCCATTACCTCCCAGCTTCCTGCAAGGAAGTAGTGGTGGAGTCTGAAGAAGAGCCATGAGTTTGCTGTGGGAGAAGAG
The DNA here is from genome assembly GCF_019175285.1 of Sceloporus undulatus. Taxonomy (NCBI): domain Eukaryota; kingdom Metazoa; phylum Chordata; class Lepidosauria; order Squamata; family Phrynosomatidae; genus Sceloporus; species Sceloporus undulatus. Next base: position 229,625,760 of record NC_056522.1, on the reverse strand, counting down.
CTGTGAGTTTGCTGTTTCTCCTTTGGACATTTAAAGTGCATACAGGGCAGAGCAGAAGGGACACAATTTGGCTACAGTGGAAAAGTGGATTTCATTAATGTCTATCCCCTTCCCCAATAATTTGAGCACAAGGAAGCAGATTTTATTATTTTATATATTGGCTGTTCTTTATTATTCTTTACACTTTAATTTTTACTGTTACTTTTTGTTGTAAATGTGTTTGAATAATTGGATATTTTTAAATGCTTATATCTAAATAATATATAATAATTTTGAGATATGCAATCATGCTTTTTGGATGGTGCTGGAAGCACAATTCTCTATCTAAAACATATACAACATGGTTGTTCATCCCAATGGTGCACTCTTTGAATGTGGTAGCAGCTGTGAGGGTTGCAAAAATAGCCAGAGAATTGTGAATGCAGGTCATGCCCTCTGTTGCTCACTTCTGCTTGACTTGATGAGGACCCATCCTCTCGGTCTAGTCTCCTGACCCCAAAAAGTTATATACTTTGGTTATTCCCTATGAAATTCTCTTATCCTTATCTCACTTTCTCCTCACAAATGAGTCTGAGATTTCTTTATGACATTATATAGTGTCAGTTATTTTAAATTCAATAACTTTTTAATGATACCAATCTTTTTTTCTCCTTTACACTTGCTTATATATACAGTGGGCCCTTCCCTTATGCAGGGATCCATTCCGGATCCCCCCGCATAAAGGGAATTCTTCGTATACTTGCACCCCATTGTAAACAGTGTGGCGTGTGCTTATGGCATGTATACCATTTGTTTACTTGTTGCATGGCTTCAATGTAAGCTTGAAGTTGTGTATAGCGCACCCGTGTATGGCATGGGCTAACTGTGTGTATATATATATATACACACACATACACAAACCAATTATCTTTCCTCTGTGCAGCAGACCACACTATGCTATACACTTTGGTCAAGAAAAGGTAAGGAGAAAAAAGGTTGAAGATATTCGGTGGTAGTGATCTCCTGAGCAGCTGCTAGTAGAAAGTTTCAGCTCTTGGAATTTGCTCAGCAGCTAGTATAAATTGAGAAATGAAATGGTAGACAAGTACGTGGACAAGTTGCGAACTGGCTTTTCCTTAAAGACATGTGGTCATTATCATATTATCTGCTACCTTGTCCTTCTAAGTGGAAATGCCAGGGATCGAAACTGGGCAGTTTTATGTACTGCCTTGGGATTCTCCATCTGCCTTCAAGTCTGTAGTTATTTTTGAAAGAGCAACACAGTGCTGTTCCATGTTCACTAAGGAATCCACTTTTATATTTAGATGCATTAAGCAACCATCAGACAATTTGTAACTGTGGACTCTTCTTTATAATTTTCAAATATCATTTACATAGCAATTGGTTATATCATAATGCCCAGTGTCAACAATGATACTATTTTTCACTAACAAAACAAAACAACCAATGGAACACCAACAGTGTCTGATTTTTAAGTAATGGTCTATCTGCAAATTAAGTAGCGAATATGATTTTACACACAGTCCTGGAGTGAGTTAGGTGACTTACTCAAATCCCTATGCATTCAGAATTTGCAAATTCTGTTCCCCACCCACCAATTGGTAATGCACCCTCAGTTATTACAGTTTTACTGCACTAATGAAAAGTGGCCAGAAATCCCTTGTTCAACAGCTTATATAATTGGATTGCTTTAACAATTCTGTCCTGTCTCCTATAGTTAAGTAAAATGACAAGCTGCTTCAGCAGGAAAGAAAGGAAAGGCAGGGGAAAAAATCTCTCATGATTGAATCTTGCAGCCTATTAAATTTTCTGCTTGTAGATGAATCTTATAAAGAACTACATTCTCTGTAGAGAGATTCACCACACCAGCATCTCTGCTGACAAAACTGAAAGCAGATCCCGCTACACAAAACATGGCTATCAATGATTAGTGGTACAACTTCCCCTGAAGCCATATCTCTTCTGAATCTTTAGGGAATTGTCAGAGCGGCATAATAGGAAAATGACAGAAAGCGGATGAGGAATGACAGAACTGAACTATATATCAGTATACTAATTGTTGATATTAATATTTTCCATGGCAATATATCATTTTCTGAAAAGCTGGCAGTGCTGATATATACTAATAGGCACTTGGAACCTAACTTGAGGAAGAAATAAGGGAGATAATTGCAAACTTTGTTCAGCTTTTCAAAAGCCTTTACTTTTTTTTTTTTTTAAAAAACCCTCTTTACAAAATACTACTGTACTTAAAACTTAGCAAACTAGAGGATGAAAAATATGCACAAAATATGAATAGAAGGCATATGAAAATACTTTTAGGTTGCATGTACACTGCAGAATTAATGCACTTTGACACCACTTAACTACCATGACTCAATGCAATAAAATTCTGTGATTTGTAATTTTGTAAGCTATTTAGCCTCCTCTGTCAGAACGCTCTGGTGCTAAAATGAGTACAAACCCCAGGATTCCATAGAACAAAGCCATGACAGTTAAAGCCATGTCAAACAGCATTAAAACTGCATTGTAGATGCAGGCATGGTCAATGAGTATCCTTGCTCAATATGTCATGCTTCCCCTTCTCCATTTTAAAATCTGCCAGTAGTTTGGAAAGAATTACAGAGAAACCAGGAGACAGAACAGCAAAGCAGGAGCAACTATGGTTCCTCCCGATCTTGTAGACACAGTGGATAAAAAGCTAAGCCAGCATGGAGACCCACCACCCGGGCAAATAATAAGACTTCCCTTTGACCTACACAGAGGCCAAAATGTAGTCCCTCCCATTTGAGGCACAGAACAGTAGAAAGGACTTCCTTAAGAGATAGGCCACAAGTGGTACTATTCTGTAGTATTGTTTCATTCTGGTTGTGGGACAAAGGTGAGCACCTGAGACTGAATCGACACTGCACAGTTACAGCAGCATTTGGGACTTTAACTGTCATGTCACCAGCTTACAGGATCCTGGGATTTGTATGTTGTATGTTGGTGAGGTCAACAGTTCTGAGGAACTGACAAAACTGATAATTTAAACTGATTTAATTTCTTATGAAATTACTTAGGACACTTTCGTCCAAGCCCCGAGGGCCACTCATGCCTCTTCCTCTGTTAGTGGGATGGAAACAATATTTTAAATATTCAAAAAATGGGGTCCAAAATATACAGGAACCCCTGACAAAGAGAATCCTGGACGGATGAGTATCTTTACTGTTCAGAAAAAAAAATTGCACAGTTTCTATGCAGGAAACAGCATTTGCTGCCCAAAAAGCACTATTTCTGCACAGAAATATGCAGAAAACATTGCTCAGTTGAGTGGCTGATAGGGAATACAGGCCATTATTTTCTGTACGGTATTTTCTATACATGAAAGATTTTCTATACAGACAATGCACATGCTTTGTATTCAGAAAAGGCTGTTTTCTGCACAAAGTTCCCACCTGCAGCATTTGCTGCATAGGAAATAGCATTTTCTATACAGAAAACATAACTCCTTTGCTAAAAAATTTCAGTGGTTTCTTCACAGAAAATGTGGCTTCTCACAGAGGAAAAAAGTGTACAAATTTCCCAAGAATAAGTCTCAAAGTGCAAATAAAATGTGCAGGTTTTCCAAGAATAACCCAAAAACTGCAGCAAGAAGAAAACTGCTAAAATTAATGGCTGCTTCCTTGAAGATTGAAATTGGAAAGAATTCTATCCATAGACTGTCACCAAAGGCTCTAAAAACATGAGGGCAACTGAGTAAGTGCTTTCTATCTTTCTCTCAAAACACTGTAACTGGAGGGGGAAATGATGAACACTGGCAAAAATATTCTCTGACTGGAAATGAGAGTTGTCAGTCACAAAACAAGGCCTTTATTCTCTCCGTTCCATGGTCTAGCTTCTTTCCTTAGACAGCTGGGTTGTATCAGATGCCATATCAGTTGGCATCAGCCAGTGTGGTAACTCTTGTGTTTAATTTAGCTATCCCCAAAATGACAACAAATCACTGCAAAACTCATTTATAAACCAAAATGGTTATGAACCAAAAAAAGTGAAATTTTTGTTGTAAATTTGTTTATCTGATATAGGACTGGAATTCCTGGGTGACATTTGGCCACTCATTATGTCTCAAAATGTTCTACCTTATAGGATTGTTGTGAGACTGAAGTGAGGAATAGGAGTGGCATTCATGTCACATATAAATGGGAGTTCAGTCAATTCTATGTTTAAAATATTTTAAACAACCAAGTAGTAATGACGATTGGGCACAGAATGGTCTCCATCTATTCCATACCAGACACATCTTCATGTGTCCCAGGGAACTGAAGTTTGAAACTCCTAATCCTGCATGTTTTGAGACTCAGTAAGCCTAAACAAAGGGCAAGGTTTTAAAAAATGAGATTATGAGGGAGAAAGAGAAAGCATGAGGGTTGGGAGGTGGGTGTGGTGGGTGAGAAATAAACTTTTCAAACATTTATTCGGTTGTTTCTTTCTTTCCAAAGGTCAACAAAGGGAGGAAGAGGAGGAAGGGGTAAAATCACAGATGTGATTTCCACCTGTTATTAGTGCCTTTTGTGCAGTAATGTAATACACTGTTTAACATTAACTTTTTAAAAAATGCCCCCTTCAATATACATGACAAAGAATTCAGTGTTTTAGAGCATATTAAGTATTATCTCAATGTGCTAACTTTTTTCTACTGACTTGCCAGTCTTTGCTCCAGGTTTACTTCAAAATGATTCAGAGGACCCCTGACTTTCCTTGAGCATGACCCAAATATGTCATCCCAGTCCCTAAAAGGACATCTGACCCCAAGGACACACACCTCAGTGACATCTTATCTGAATTGCTGCAATTCACTATACTTGGAATTGTTTTTGAAAAATGCTCAGAAACTTCAGCGCGGTACAGACTGCTCCAAAGGGGCGGATCTGTGGCACCCCTTTTCACTCTGGATTGGGGGCAGGGCAGCCTCACTGGCAGCCCTGCAGCCCCAATCCGGAGTTTTTGCAGACCACAGAGAAGCGGCAAAATGCAGCTTCTCCGTGGTGCATGTGGATGGGAGACCGCCATGATTACGCCACCACCATATACTAGGGTTGCGGGGTGTGCGGTAGCTCTGCCCCCCTGCACCCCTAGTACGTGGCCAGGCTGGTGCAAAGTGCCAGTCTGTACCGCCCCTTCATTTCATCAAAATAGCTGTAGTCAGGTTGTCAAGTGAGGCTGACTACAGGGAGCATACAGTTCCTTTGTTCCAACAGCTCCATTGCCTGCTGGTCCATTTCCAGGGACAATTCAATTCTGACCTATAAAGCCCTACATCACTCAGATCCAGGCTAATTGAAAGACTGTGGTCCTAAACACACTGCAAAAATAATCCCGTCTGAGACCCCTTTAACTGCCCTGGCTCAATGCTAGGGAATTCTGGGAACTGTAGTTTTGTGAGACATTTAACTTTCTCCACAATAAACTACAATTCCAGGATTTCCCAGAACTGAGCCAGGGCAGTTAAAGCAACCTCAAACTGGATTATTTCTGCAGTGTGCTTTGGACGTGTATCTCCTTATATAAGCCTGTTCAAGTGAGAGGCTTTTCTCTTGGTCCCACCACCTTTCTCAGACATATTTGGTGGGAACAAGGAAAAGGCTTTCCCAGACTTTGGAATTTCCTCGCTAGGGAAGCTATTCCCTACAGAGTGTGTCTCTTTGCTCTCCTTCCACTGGCTAGTGAAAAATTTTCTGTTCCATCAGGTTTTTAGTAATGGACAGTGATGGATTTTTAATAGCCTTTTATGTTTTGTTGGTTTTTTCCTAAGTTTTTTATAGTTTGACTTTTAATGAATTTTAAATGGCTTCAGCGATATAGATTGTTTGTTGGTGTGTGTGGTTTGTAATATTTTTATATATTTTTAATCTGTACTGGTTTTAATAATTTCTATTTCTCTTGAGCCTCAGTATTGGGAGAAAGGCAGCATATAAATAATGAGGGTGATGACGATGACAATACCAATAATAAACTGAGGTCATATTTGCTAGTCCCAGGATCAAGATGAGATAGGCAGTAACACAAAAAATACTAGAAGAGCCTCCCCAGGTGCTGCCTTCTGTCTTTTCAGATGCCTATATCTTTCTTCCAGGAAAATAAAGGTGATAAAGGATTATACCAGTATCTAAGAGATAGAGAGAGAGCAAGCAAGAATATGTGAACCAGGCATTATGATGGAGAACATTTTCCATTTATCATTTAAACACTTGCTCCCCAGGAAGCATCTATAAATCTCATTTCCCCAGAAATAACAATTCACATGCAGATGCTTAACACCTCTCTGGACAACACCCAAATTACTTTTTGTTAGTTGCTGATTGAAACAAGCACAATTAGCATTCGTTTCCAACCAGCACCTGCTGACCACCCGTCTGCTGAACTTTATAGTTTAATGATTCTTCCTTCTTACATACTTCTCCAACGCCTGGGAGATTTAATATTACCTTTCCTTAAATCAGTTCATTAAAATACTAATTTCAAATTGTAATTATCTGTTGGTTAGTTCTGCTGCTTGAACAAGCTGTAGAGCTGATATACTCCTAACTACAGGAAAGTTCACAGATGTTCCAGTCCCCAGGAGCCTCCTATGTGCTTCAAAGAGATTTAGGAAATGTGCTTTAGGAGTAAAGTGGACCCCCCACCCCCAGTGAAAAAAGTGGGATATGAGGAGGGGCAGGAACAAAAGATAGCATGACTTTCATAAGCCTTTAAATTAAAGATTGCTAAAATTGTTAAACAATATGGGCAAGAAAGAACAAAAGATCAAGCTTTTCTTACAGTGAACTTCTTCAGAACTTTGAGATGTTCATAAATCCTGACAATCTGACAGCATAACAGGTAACAGTTATAATCAAACAAGACCTGTTGACAACTTAAAGTCTCAGAGTCAACATGTAGCTAAGAAGAACTGAAACCCCAGGTTTCAAATAGGGTGTAGGCATTCATCCAAATAAGTTCTAGCAATTTCAACTGTTTTCAGAAATTCAACCTATAAAGAAACTGTAGTTCCATAAAGGGGGGGGGATGAAAGGTCAAAGTAAAGAAGTATCACAGTTGAAGAGGCAAGGACCTAGTTGCCCTTGTAGATCTTGTTGGACATCAACTTCCATCAGTGCTATAGAGGTACATGTGCTATATAGCACATTATAAAGACACAACTTTTTATCAATGTTCTGTTGGAATCAGCAAACTATCACAAAACAGTGAACAAGCATTTGAGTTCTTCAGAATCCTGAATGTTAAACAAAATAGGGAGGGGGGGGGGTGAATTTAAGCATTGCACTATGATTCTAGAAATCAGGGTTCAATTCCCCACTTGGCCATGGAAACCCTTGGGTGAGTCAAACTCTCACAGTCCCAGAAAACCACTTAGGGTCACCTTGGAGTTTATTGCACAGGCCCCTGGCACGGTCGGAGAATGGTCCAAAATGGGCCAGGAAGGGAACGGAATGAGTGGGGGACGCATTTTACTGCACACAGAAGTCCCTCACTTGTTCCGTTCCCTTCCCTTCTCTTTCCAATTGTCCCCAGAGGACTGCGATTTTTGAGAACTGTTCTGAAACAGTTCTCAAAAATCGCCCCCTTTGGGACGGATGGGGAACGGATGGAGAATGGAACGCAACGAGTGAGGGACCTATGTGCAGAAAAATGCGCCCCCCCCATTCGTTCCCCACTCGTTCCAGGCCCTTCCATTCCGTTCTCCTTCCTTGTCTCCTTTCGTGGTGAGATAAACTCCCTTAACTCCTCAGCTTTTTGAAGAGCTAATTAAATCAGACTCTGCTAGGTGCGAAATAGATTTTAGGATCCATCCCTTGCCTTGTGTTACCATATCCATAGGCAGAGCATGTTAAGTACTGTTCTAGCCAAAATGTGTTTCTGTCAGCTTTTCCTTAAGTTTTTAACCAAAACTGATTCATAACAAAAATCAACAGAAAAGAGCACAGAAATAACAATGATGTAAATATGTTTATATACATATAGGTATGTATATGTCTATTGCTGAGCATGTAATTTCTGACGTGGCAATTGTACTTTATTTAAACAATCAGATATTCTAGTATGGCTGTGTCAAAATGTTAAGATCTACGAATACTATAATAAATGTGTAGGTTGTTTATTGTTATGCTTTCATTTGCACACATTTTGCATTATTTTAATTTAGTAATTTAAAAAACAGGAAACATACAGATTTGTAAATGTAATTCTTTTCAATGTAAAAGGCTATGAGATGGAAGAAAATATGCACCTTCTTTTCTTGACTGTCTACAAAGATCTGTAGGCTTACTCAATTTGAAAGGTGGGATCCTGTAAGGAAGAAGGTAATTCACCTATCAAAGAACGAATCAGTGGGGTTGACTGGTTTGCACAATGATATGAAGTTACTCTTAAACAGCTTACCTAGGAAGACTGCAATGTGCAAAGCAGCAGGCCACATGGGCTGTGGGCATTGTGTGAAGCCTTTTGTGTTCCTGCCAGCCGCTACCTAGTGCCAATGGCTAGTGACAGAAACTGTTTCCACATGGCTTTTCTAATGTATAAACAGAAAGAGGCCCATCCTAGGGCCCTGTGTAGTAACAATAATACTGTGCAGCCATTTACCTAGGGCTGAGCAATGACATTTTGCTGCTTGAGGCAGAGTAGCAAATGGCAGAAGCATAAACAATTCAAGATGTACAGTTCCCAAAGGCAGCCAAGTTATTTTGTCACAGAAGGCAGAAAATCCCTCAAGCATCTACAGCCATCCAGCAGTAAAAACACAGTATTTATATATTAAACTAATAATGTGCTGCCCTTTTTGACGCTCAAAATCTCTTTTCCCACACTGTCTAATGGTAGTGCTCATCATGCATTCATTCAATTTTCATTGCCTTCCTCAGTGCACACTTTATGAGTCAGAAATACAAGTCCTGAATAATGTTAACAGCAACAACAACAAAAGGACGGGGTCTGGAAACCGTACCCCGTCAACTACAACACAAGTACTGTATTTTCTGGCGTATAAGACTACTTTTTAACCCAGGAAAATCTTCTCAAAAGTCAGGGGTCATCTTATGGTGCAGGTGCTGAAACTTATGACCCAGACTGGAGACTCTGCAGTTGCCGCATATGGTGGGGGGAGCTAAAAAATGGCTGCGGGGTATGGAAAAAGGAGCTGTGTTTGCACTATCGCTCTGATAGTCTTGGAGACAAGGAGGGCTGGGCAGGCAGGGAGAGCTGAACAATCCAAACAGGCTTTGTATACAAGTTTTCCTGCTAAGTACCTGCATGTCATAAGCATTTGAATTAAAATTACCATATTGAAATCAATTCTGATGTTTTTAAAATTTTTATTTGGTGTGCATTGGAAGAAGGGTAGTCTTATATGGCAAGTATATCCCAAAGTCTATATTTTAACTGGAAAAGTTGGGGGTCGTCTTATATGCCCAGTCGTCTTCTACGCTGGAAAATACAGTATTTATTTCCACAACTCTGTCTTACGATGTTCAGAGGTTAGAAAAATGATTTCTTGTGATTACAATTTCCAGAATTTTCCAGCCATTAGAGCATAATGGCTGAGTGGTGGTGGGATTTTGGGAGCTGTAGTCCCCACAAATAGCTTTGCTAATGATATACTTTTGATCTGGAATTCCTGCCATTACAATTATTTTTAAATGGACATAGTTTGGCACTCAGGATTAAAGATTTATATGCAACAATTATACATTCTACCAACAAAGAACCAAGGAAATACAATTGGGCTTGCTTCAAAGAAGTCATCTATCTCTGTTCATTGAATGTAAATCCATCAGGTGGTAATACTGACTAGAGGATGTTACTTCTAAAGTGAGACATTAAAAAATTGGGACAGTTGTGCGCCTTTTATTGTTGATTTTTGGCTTTCATGTTCTTCAGGATCTACTGGACACCTTGATGCCATATGGCCTTAATTAAGAGGGCAAGACCATGGAAATTATCAGATGGGAAAAAACAGGATGAGAAAGAAGCAGGATGCTCCTGTCACAATCACACAATTGCTGCAAAGATTTTTCTTCAGGCAGGGAAGTGGAAGGGCCCCATTACTTTTTATTAATGGGAGTTTCCCATTAATAAAAAGTGATGGGGCTATTCCACTTCACTGACAGAAGAAGGATGGAATGAGTGCGACATCGCAGAACGTCATGTGATAATTTTCCTCCCATCCCTACAGATATCACTGAGGAAGGTGGAAATGGAAACATCTTATGCTTTTTCAAAACAGATGTTTTCAATCATTTTATTAAATCTACTTGAGTTTTATAACAGCCCCATGGGATTGTCTGACTCAGTTGGAAAATAACTAGTTTATAGCATGATCACCATATCCGTAAATTCAGTATCCATGGATTCAGCTACCCACAGCTGAAAAATACATTATTTCTAGGTCTTCCAATACAATTCTATGGTATGCTTGGGCTGGAAGTCATTTGTCTAATTGAAAATAATACAATTCCCTATTATCCACAGTTTTAGGTTTATGGAGCAGGGGAGGGTTTGGAACATACCCCCCACTAATAAGGGGATTGTACTGTATAATAATGCACCTACAATTTTATGCTGCTGAGACAACTATATTAGACAGACTAATATCGTATTTGAAGGTGCTAGAATCATAGAATAAAAGAGTTGGAAGAGACCGCAAGGGCCATCCAGTCCAACCCCCTGCCATGCAGGAATCCAAATCAAATCATCTCTGACATGGCCATCTAGCCTCAGTTTAAAGACCTCCAAGGAAGGAGACTCCACTACACTCCGAGGGAGTTTGTTCCACTGTCGGACAGCCCTTACTGTCAGGAAGTTCTTCCTAATGTTGAGGTGGAATCTCTTTTCTTGTAGCTTGCATCCATTGCTCCGGGTCCTAGTCTCTGGAGCAAGTGAAAACAAGTCAGCTCCCTCCTCAGTATGGCATCCCTTCAAGTATTTAAACAGGGCTATCATATCACCTCTTAACCTTCTCTTCTCCAGGCTAAACATCCCCAGCTCCTTAAGTCGTTCCTCATAGGACATGGTTCCTAGACCTTTCACCATTTTACTTGCCCTCCTTTGGACATGTTCCAGTTTTTCAACATCCTTTTTGAATTGTGGCGCCCAGAACTGGACACAATATTCCAGGTGGGGCCTGACCAAAGCAGAATAGAGTGGCACTATTACTTCCCTTGATCTAGATACGATACTCTTACTGATGCAGCCTAAAATTGCATTGGCCTTTTTAGCTGCCGCATCACACTGTTCACTCAAGTTCAGCTTGTGGTCTACTTGGACTCCCAGATCCCTTTCACACATAGTCTCGTTCAGCCATGTGTCTCCCATCCTATATCTGTGCATTTTATTTTTCCGCCCTAAGTGCAGTACCTTGCATTTCTCCCTGTTGAAGTTCATTTTATTAGCTGTGGCCCAACTTTCTAATTTATTCAGGTCATCTTGAATGTTGATCCTGTCCTCTGGAGTGTTAGCTACTCCTCCTAATTTGGTGTCATCTGCAAATTTGATAAGAATGCTTCCAATTCTGTCATCCAGGTCATTGATAAAGATGTTGAATAACACTGGGCCCAGGACAGAACCCTGTGGGACCGCACTGGTCACTTCTCTCCAGGATGAAAAGGTGCCATTGTTCAGCACCCTTTGCGTTCGGTCAGTCAACCAATTACAAATCCATGTAACAGTTGCCTTGTCTATCCCACTTTTTATAAGCTTGTTTACAAGAATGTCATGGGAAACTTTGTCAAAAGCCTTACTGAAATCAAGATATACGATATACACAGCATTCCCTTCATCTACCAAGCTAGTAATTTTATCAAAGAAAGAGATTAGATTTGTCTGGCATGACTTCTTTCTCTGAAACCCATGTTGACTTTTTGTGATTATGGCATTGTCTTCTAGATGTTCATAGACTCTCTTTTTAATGATCTGTTCTAGAATCATTAGAATTTGGATTCACTGAAGAAAGTAAACAGCTTCTTGTGGCTATTGCTGAACTCCTTAACAAAGTACAACACTCCCTCTCAGGGCCAAATCCAATTTGACAGAATAGCAACATTCATTCACTCATTCATAGGTCTGTCTCACACATAAACAAGAGAAAAGAGTGCTTTGTTTTTAACATGAAAAGGAGCATATGTTTGGTAGAGTTAAACTCTACTTTTTGTCTTTGCCTGGCCCTATTGCCCTGTTTGGATCACAGGACTAGGGATAGGATAGGATTTGATGCAATGGAGCCCTAATCTCACCTAAAAATGGCTACCCATGTGTTACAGAAAAGCAGGGAAGAAGCATTAATATATGTGGTCTTCCTGTGTCTGTTTTGGCACTTGCTCACCAAATAGGCTTCCAAAAATCTGAGGCACAGAAGTTAAGAATTAGGTTCTTATTTTAATTCAATAGCCACAGATAATAATCCACATGTTTATCACAATCTACTTCCCATTGCAGCTAAAACTTCACAGAGGGGGAAAAACCCCTTTTGGTTCCCTATTTAAAGGCTCCCTTTCACCCATGTGTCTCATCTTTTGAAGCTGGGAATAAGAATTTTGAATTATTTGATTAAAACTAATGGTATACCTAATAGCTTTGGTATGCAGGAAGCTGAGTGAATTTCAGATCCTCTGTTATTGTAAAACATAAGAGATAATTAACAAAAAAAATATTACAGTTATCTGCACCCTTTGAGAGAGTAACTAATGAACCCCTAACAGCTGCTGCTGAAAAATCAGGAACACTATCACTATCCATTACCAGACAAAGCACAGCTGACAGATGTTTGAAATGATAAATCATTCTACACAAGGATTAATATAATAAGCCCCAGAAGACCTTTAAAAGACAAAGGTGTTGCAATAGACTTCCAGGTTCCTTCTATTTTGTTAAAATGCAGCCCCCTGCTGAAATTGTGTTGCAAAAAACAAATGGTTCGGGGGATGGAAATTTAACAATCAGTGTACCTGAGCAAAATTTAAGTGTACTTGTCTAACTTAACTGTACTTTTAAAAGTATTTCCCTAAAGTACTCAACCTAGAGCTCCCCGCCCAGTGCTAACATGGAGAATACCACACTGAAGAGTTTCATTCTGGAGCTGCAGATGAATACACAATGTAAGCATACTTCATTTCACTCATACATTTTAATTAAACCTGTTTGAAGTTGAGCAGTTGCATGTTAATATGCAATGAACGCAATTATTCAGACAGGGAATACTGTTTTGCCCTGCTTTGTTAAAAGCTGGATCTCCAAACACATTGCTATTAAGAGAGCTCATATCCTCCAGTACTTTCTAGAGGGTCTTTGGTCCTTTGGCCAATTTGAGAGAGTGGGTTGAGCAGGAAGAGCCAGAAGGAAGCTCTGACAAGCAAAGAGACTGGACTCCATCTGCAAACGTTGAGAATCAGATATAGCAACATGGTTATACTGTACACCTCACCCTGTTGAGTACCCTGTTGAGTACTGTTAATATCCTCTATGGAGATTATCAGATGGTGAAAAAGGACAGGAAAGAAGTGGGACGCTCCCATCCTTATTGCACAATTGCAGGAAGTTTATCAGATGACATCCTGGGCATCACTCTCATCCTGTCCTTATCCTATCAGTGAAGTGGCATGGCCCTATAACTTTTAATCGATAGTAAATTGCCATCAATAAAAAGTTATGGGGCCATTCCACTTCACTGACGGGAGAAGAATGGGATAAGAGCAACACCATAGGACATCAACTAATAATCTGTGATTGCACTACAATCGTGTGATAAGGACAGGAGCGTCCCGCTTCTCTCCCATCCTTTTTTGCCATCTGATAATCTCCTATGAAATCCCAGCAGATAATCAATTATTACCTTTTGCTTCCTGAAGCAACCTTGTTTAGCTTCAGTTGTAGTAGTTCCTGCTTTTGAAGAAGTCAGCTTGTTTAACATTTATGTATTAGGCCAGATTTACCTGCCTTACGTACCAAAAAACCCCAGTGCTGTACTAGAGACAGCCATATCACTTACAGTTGGTCCTCCACATTTGTGGGTTTTAATTTCCGAGGATTCAATTATTCAAGAATTTGCCATTAAGCAGCCATTCACCATTGTATATATAATACTGTATAAGTACTTGAGTCCACTTATCATTTTATATATAATGACATTCTTCCACAACCTGGCCAAGAAGTCCCAGGGCAGCACCAGAGGTGGTGGTAAGCCCTGGCTGCCAGGTGCATAGTTTTTATGTTACCACCCTACAGGCTTTAGACTCAAAGCATTAGATATGATATATCATATATGGCATAAGATAGTGGTGGCAAACAACAGCAAGTATTCTTCACGTCCTGCCCCCCGGGACTCCATCCTCTTCTACCTTTGCAAGAAATGTGAACTACACAGCACACTGAAAGACAAAAACACATGAGTGAAGCTGGCTATTACCAGGACAGGTGGAAGACTCCCTGGGAGAGGGGAACACAAAGAATGTGCATTCGGCAGCCAGGGCTTGCCACTGCTGCCGTACATCATATAACACACATGAAACTCTTGTCTGAAGCCCAGGGAGGAGGGAGAACATGAAGAATCTGTGCCTGACAGCCATGTCTTACTCCCCCCTCCACTGATGCTCTGGGACTGCTCTCACCCTGGTAGTTCTTTTATGTATTCATGTTTTTCCCCACTTTCATGGGGGACTTGTGCCTCTAACCCACACAAATGTGGAGGGTTAACCGTATATGGAATTTATCATGGCATGACATCCACCCTCTAGTGAGTTCCTCAACACTCAGGATCATAGGTTACTGAGTCTCACTCTACAGGTCACAGTAGTTATTATTTTTAGACTCTTATTTTTTAGAATAATTTTGAGGGGAAATAATGAAAAAAACTGTCAAGTCATTCTGTCAAGTGTACAGTATATCAAGAACAATTGATTGACCTGAGTTACTCTGAATTCTTTCTCTGGATCCTTTTTTCTCATGATTATGTAGATCTAATGTAAATAAATAAACAAAAAAAATTATCTAATTTATGGTAATCTGTGTCACATGTGCTGCATAGGTCCCTTTGAGAAAAGAAATACCACTTCAATATCGAACTATACATGAATCTGGATTCTGTGGAGATTATCAGAAGCAGATCGCTCCCATACTTATCACATACTTATCGTGCAATCGAGCAAAAGAGTATTATACACATCACATTTATTCAGTCATTATTCCATCAATGAAGTGGAATTGTCTTGTCATTTTTGAATAAAGGAAGCTTTCATTAATGGAAAATGAGAGAACAATTTCGCTTCACTGATGGGACAATGATGGGATAAACGTGACATCATCTGATAGCGTTTTGCATGTACACGGATCATTCTATTTCAGTAATGGGACAATGGCCAAATAAGTGTGATGTCATCTGATAATCTTCATGCCGTCGTGTGATAAGAAAGAGAAAAGGACATTCTTTTCCCTGTGCGATAATCTCCTATGACTAGAATTCTCCTTGTAAAATCAGCCATAGCATTTTTTGGTGTAGAGATGGAAATTACATGAGTCTATATTTCTTAGTATTAAATGTTGGGGACAGTTTTGATTATCAGCCTACTAATCTATTTTTTTCTGTTTTTTTTAAAGTATTTGTACCATTACTATGAGCAATAAATATTTATGTGTTTAAAGGAAATATGTATGTATGTTCTGTCTATGGAATTCCAGTAGGAATTTAAGTTTGGCCTTATGTAAATCAATTAAGATATTTGTTTGATCTTCATCCAACTTTCTGATGTGCTGTCCCTCCTTCTCCTCAGCAATTAATTGGGATTACTCAGGGTCAACTAACAATAGTATTAATTTAGATGAGATCTTGACTGTTGAATTGTACATGCTTCCCCCCTCTCTGTATCTATTCTAGATATATGATATAATGGATGGTTCTGTGATTCTCTATATATTTGTCTTCTAAGTCACAAGTGTCTGATTTTTGCTCTCCTGTGATCATGGAGAAAGTCATACACACCACATTCTCTGCTTTCCAGCCTTTGCAGTGCAAGTCCTATTTTTATTTTTTATTCTTTGTTGTGTGTTTCATGGCACCTCAAAATTCCCAGTTTATCATTCATAATACTCATATGGATCTATGCTTTTTTAAACTGTACATTTAAAATTATTTTTTGAATGTGATCTCATATTTAAATATATTTTTGAATATGAATTGATTGTTTTAATATGTATTTGTTCTATTTATTCTTTTAAATTGATGATGTTTATTTCTAACTGATGTTGTATGTTTTAAACTGATGTTGTATATTAATCTCTTGCTTTCCCATGCCTTGATCCACGGGGAGAGGCAGATAAGAAATTAATAATAATAATAATAATAATAATAATAATAATAATAATAATAATAATAATGGTTGAGTCTCTCTTATCCAAAATGCTTGGGACCAGAAATATTTTGGATTTTAATATTTCCAGATTTTGGAATATTTGCATGTGATGAGATACCTTGGTGATGGGACCCAAGTCTAAACACACAATTCATTTATGTTTCATATATACCATACACACATAATAATAATAATAATAATAATAGCCTGAAAGTAAGTTTAAATAATATTTTAAATAATTTTGTGCATGAAACAAAGTTTGTGTACAATGAACCATCAGAAAGCAAAGGTATACTATCTCAGCCTCCCATCTGGATAATTTTGGATTTTGGATACTAACAATAGCAACGGTGATGATGGTTAAATTCTGCATCTTCATCCAAATAAGAAATGGCAAGGCCAACCTCAATGTCCAAACACTGCATTACAGAGTTTGGAAAGACATGTTTAGCATTCTGACATAAATCCTATCTGGCCAAATAATTTTCCCCTTTATGATGAAACTAGGGGCCAAAACAGATGGGCAAAGCTGGATTGAGGTCATGGCAACCACATGCCACAGCCCCAATCCACCTATAAGCCAGTTGAAAAAGGAGTGGCAAAGAAGCCCTCCTTTTTTGGGTACCAAAAGCCAGCTTTGCACCTGTGCTGGAAGCTGCCTCATGACACTTTGGCGGCATTCAGTGTGTAAACGCTGCACCACCAGACCGTCATGAAGCCACGCCTGTGCAAATGGCTGAGTGGCTTCTGGGCAGCTTGGGAGTATGTGGTGTGTAAATGCCACACTCCTAAGCTGCCCGGAAGGCAGCTTAACTTGCCGGCCTGTTCCAGCTCTAGGTGAGGTCAGGCTGAATGACTAAACATTATTTTAACTGGGTTAAACTGCCAATGGGGGACTCCGCTCCAAAGCAAGTATTAGTATTACAGAAGGAGTTATCATCAGGACCTGAAAGAGGACAGAAAAAGAAAGGGTTATACCTTATGCCTCCTATTGTTCCAGTAAATGGTGGTATTCATTTTGTACATTTTTAAAAAGCATAAACTTTTAATATACAGTGGTGTATAATAACACATTCACTATGGCCTGCAGTGGTGTAGTGGTCTGGGTTTTGTACTTTGGTGATCAAGGTTCAAATCCCCACTTGGTCATGGAAACCCACC
The DNA here is from genome assembly GCF_019175285.1 of Sceloporus undulatus. Taxonomy (NCBI): domain Eukaryota; kingdom Metazoa; phylum Chordata; class Lepidosauria; order Squamata; family Phrynosomatidae; genus Sceloporus; species Sceloporus undulatus. The sequence goes on along the minus strand of NC_056522.1, from coordinate 229,608,226 downwards.
TGATGGCCTTGGGCAGATTACACTCTCACAACCTCAGAGGAAGACAAAAGCAACCCCCCCTCTGATTAAATCTTGCCAAGAAAATCCTACAATAGGTCCAACTTAGGGTCAGCATAAATGAGAAATGACCTGAAGGCACATTAACAACAAAATGACTTCAAGGGACCATCATCTGGGGGGAAAAACTTCATATTAAAGTAAGAGAGAAGCCTCTTTTATGGGAACCCGCACTGGATACTGTTAACATACCATGAATGTTTATTTATTTATTTAGATTAAATTTATATTCCACCTTTCTCTCAAAATGAAACTTAAAGCAAGCGTGGGAGGGTTTGTTTTTGTAACAGGGACAGCAATGGGAAGCACAAGATAAACATGGTTGCATAGGGAAGAGTTTGACAAAACTGAAAAGAGTGTGCATGTTAAGAAATTGGAGATCATATTATTTCAAAACCCAAGATGGTTAACAGTCAATTTGCTGGAAATATAATTCGGTTATGCCTGTAAAGTTCTGGAAAGTTAGTAGCCAGGCAGGATCCAGTCTGGATCATCACTGTGGAGCGAGAAAAGAATAAAACTTCTTTCTGTTGTCTTCTATATAGATCATCCTTGCCATGTGTATTTTATATACTGAAAATAGCTTTTGGTATCAATAATGCCACATCTGTTTCAGCCATTATGACTAGAAACCAGCCCCCAAATTGCAGAGAGATAAATGTCTATTCACAAGATTGGTGGTTTTTACAAATCAAGACTTTGGCCCAGTATACAGGGCAGCAAAATGCCACCCCTCTTTGCTACGCAGCTGTAGGGGGCTCCTTTTTTTGCACCATCATAAGGGCTGCAACTCAGCTCTATGACGCTGCCTCTGCTGACAGGCGTCTGTATGTGGCGTCAAAGCTGAGCAGCTGTGGCACCCACTGTGTGGATGGGTACGTACATCTGTGATATCGCTAGGGCTGGGCACGTCTGGACGCCCAGCCCTATTGAGCCGTAATATCACCACAATATGCCTGTCTGTACCGGGCCTTTGTTTTGCATTTTGGTTTCACTGCAAATAAAAGATATTAGATATAAATTAACTGGAGATACTGTGAAGAAACAGCTTCACTGCTCTCTTTCTCTCTCTCTCCACATCCTTGCAATTCTGTCATCTATTCCACTGGTTCCTCTTCAGGACAAACTGCTAGACAATTGATTTAGCTGCCTTTCAGGCTATAATCAAACCTTCCCCTTTATAACAATATGGAGAATCAAGTGTTTATTTCCTTACTGTACAAGTATAGTTCTATTCAAATGTGTAAGGTATCAACCACTTTCAGTAATGCATTGTCTCAGAAGGACTTCTGTAACACACTCTACATGGGGCTACCCTCGTGCCAAGTCTGGAAACTTCAATTGATACAAAATATGGCAGCCAGGCTGTTCACGGACACATCCAGAACTGCCCATATTACATCGGTTCTAAAATCTCTCCACTGGCTGCCTATCAGTTTCCGGGCAAGGTACAAGGTGTTGGTTCTAACCTTTAAAGCCCTACACGGCTTGGGTCCTGACTACTTGCAGGAGCATGTATTTCCATATAATCCTCCCCGTGCACTTCGGTCCTCTGGGAAGAATCTGCTACAACCTAAGAAGACCAGACTTTCAGCAGTGACCCAGAGGACCTTCTCATCAGCCACTCCCGGGCTCTGGAATGACCTGCCGGATGAGATCCACCTTATTACCACCTTAGAAGTCTCTTCCGGCAGGCCTTTCCAGACTAGGTTAGATCCATTAGATCCATTAGACTTGCCTCCCTCCTTTATTGTCACCTCTATTGATACCAATATCAAAATTGATTGATACCATCGCCCCCGTCCCCCCTCCTCTAGAGGAAGACTCATTTCTTGTGCTAATCTGCCAAAATTTCAGTGTATTTCTATTGGACAGTTTTAAATTTTTTGATGTTTAATTTCTTTTTATGGGTTGATCACTGTTTTTATGATTGGAGGGAGGGTTGGGGTTTTGGGGGTTTTAAACTGTAATTTTTAATTGTTTGATGCTTTATTTATACTGTTGGAATCCGCTCTGATTCTTTTGTGAAAAAGCAGAATACAAATAAATATCATCATCATCATCATCATCATCATCATCATCATCATCATTTTGTTTTGCAGTTTGATCATAGAAAGTTTCTATTACATCTAGAACTATGTTCCCCATATAGTGTGCCTTTGATATTTATCACATAAGGCATAAGTGATATGAATTCTGATTATTTCTTCATTTGTCTATTCCTGACACCAAATATTTTGTATCATGCACACTTTTGTCATGTGTAGGTGACTCACATGGGCAACATTAAGTAATCTCCCTTGTCAAGATGTGGCATTACTAAGCAATGTGTTCTCAAAACCAACTTACAGAGGATAATTAAATGCTATTGTACAGTTGCAAATATCTAGGTATCTTATTCCCACACGACCTTAGTTCAGATATAAAAGGTGATCATTTCAACAACAGGACCTCTTTCTATCCTGAATCAATAATTTTCCCTTGGTTGGAAGATACTCCTTTCATCTTCATTTTCTTTGATAGCCTTTTGGTTTGCAAAAGCAGAGAAGCTAAGCAGGGCTGTGCCAACTGCCCAGTAATGATTCCATATGTAAATCAAAGTCTTTAAATCTGGTGATCTACTTGGCTATTTTCAAGGTTTCTTGACTTGAAGTTTACATGGTAAATAAAGCAGATTTTTTACAGAAACATCTGCTCTTCAAATATCTATTCATTAAATAACTGAAGAGACATCATGTATAAGATAACGCAAAAACTTATTTTCTGCTGTTCCAGAGAGTAAGACGCCAACCAGTTAATTCTAATTACAACAAAATAATTTCCTGATCATAGGCGACTGGAATGCCAAAGTTGGAAGCAAAGAAGAATCAAAAACAATAGGCAGATTCAGATTAGGGAAAAAACGAAGCAGGTGAGGTTTTTGTGAAGCTGACAACCTATTCATTGCAAACACATTTTTCATACATGTATGATGTCCATATGTATAGTAGAAGACTATACATATGGACATCATCAGATGGCCAACTCAAAAACCAAAAATTTAAGACCAAGAAGGAATTAAAAGACGTTGAATGCAATACACAGAAGAGTTATATAAAAGAGATGACAGGATGCAAAGAGTCATATGATGGCTTCCCAACTCCAGGGGTTTCTGGATGAAACAGATTATCTAGATCCATTTCAATCTGGTTTCAGACTTGGCTATGGAACAGAGACAGCCTTGATCACCTTGGTGGATGACCTACGCAAGGAACTGGACAGGGTGAGTGTGTTCCTGTTGGTTTTCCTGCACCTCTCAGCGGCTTTTGATACCATCGATCATGGTATCCTTCTAGACCGCCTCTCTGGGATGGGGCTTGGAGGTACTGTTCTACAGTGGCTCCGTTCCTTCCTGGAGGGGTGAACTCAGAAGGTGGTACTGAGGGACTCCTGTTCGACCCCTTGGCCATTGACCTGTGGGGTCCCTCAAGGTTCTGTGTTGTCCCCTATGCTGTTTAACATATACATGGAACTGCTGGGAGAGGTTGTCCGGAATTTTGGGGTGCGATGTCATCAATATGCAGATGACACTCAACTCTACTATTCCTTCCCACCTCAATCCAAGGAGGCTGTCCTGGTTCTAAACTAGTGCCTGTCTTCAGTAATGGACTGGATGAGGGCAAACAAGTTGAAACTTATTCCAGACAAGACAGAGGTGCTCCTGGTCAGTCAGAAGGCAGATCAGGGAATAGGGATCCAACCTGTGTTAGAGGGGGGTCACACTCCCCCTGAAGACACAGGTTCGCAGTTTGGGTGTAATCTTGGACTCAGCTTTGAACTTGGAGGCCCAGGTCTCTGCTGTGACCAGGAGTGCTTTTGCACATTTAAAACTTGTGCGCCAACTGCGCCCATTCCTTGAGAAGCCAGATCTGGCCACAGTGGTACATGCCTTGGTTACATCCCGTTTGGAGTACTGTAATGGGCTCTACATAGGACTGCCTTTGAAAAGTGTTCGGAAAATTCAACTGGTTCAAAGAGCCGCTGCCAGGCTGTTAACAGGGGCAGATTACAGAATCCATACAACTCCCCTGTTGAAACAGCTTCATTGGCTGCTAGTTTGTTTCCGGGCACAATTCAAGGTACTGGTTATAACCTACAAAGCCCTACATGGCTCAGGTCCACACTATTTGGCAGACCATTTCTCCTGGTATGAACCGGCCCAGACTCTGAGATCCTCTGGAGAAGCCCTTCTCTCTGTCCCAACACCTTCACAAACATGGTTGGTGGGGACACGAGAGAGGGCCTTCTCGGCTGCCCTTAGACTCTGGAACTCCCTGCCCAGGGAGATAAGATCGGCTCTCTCCTTGATGGCTTTCCGACGGCAGGTGAAGACCTACCTGTTCAAACAGGCATTTAAGGAATTACTATAAGGACAGGCTGGAATGTTGGACTAGTTTAATCATTATTTTTAATGTACGTCATTTATTTATTTATTAAATGTTTTTAATTGTACTTTTTGTTTGTTTGTTTTTTAATGCTGTGAAGCCGCTCTGAGCCCCAGTCCTGGGAAAAGAGTGGGATATAAATAAATAAATAAATAAAGATGAAGATGAACCCCAAATTCTAAAAAGCTAGGTAGCAGCTGCAACAAGGGAAATGGCAGAAACAAATAACCAAGAATGGACAGTATTCCACTTAAACTGCTGCAATCCATGTTGACAGAGCCAACTCTAGTGCTAACTAAAATATGTCAACAGATATAGGGGTGAAAAACCTGATGGCCAACAGATTAGAAACGATCAATACACATCCTCATCCACAGAAAAGGAGACAAAAAAGACTGCAGCAACTATAGAACCACAGCACTAATCTCCCATGCTCAAAATTCTGCAATATAGATTCCAGTCATACATGGAGAGAGAAATCCCAGATATCCAAGCAGGGTTCTGGAAAGGGACACTAGGGACCACACCGCAAACATAAGATGGCCAATGGAGTACACCAGCGAATTCCAAAAGAAAATCGGCATGTGCTTTATAGACTGTAGCAAAGCGTTTGACTGCACAGATCATGAAAAGCGATCAAACACCCTTAAACATATCTGACAGTCCTGATGAGGAATCTCTACTCAAGACAAGGGGATCAGTCATTTTAGATGTGATCCTAACCAATAGGGAAGACCTGGTTAATGGGGTGCAATTGGTGGGATCCTTAGGTGGGAGTGACCATGTTCTCCTGGAGTTTGTTATACAATGCAAAGGAGTAGCCAGGCATAGTCAGACACACATTTTACACTTTAGGAAAGCTGATGTAAATAAACTCAGGGAAATACTAGGGGTGATCCCAGGGTCAGGAATAGTAAAAGAGAAGGGAGTTCAGGATGGATGAGAGTTTCTCAAAACTGAACACACAATTTCAAACAATTCCAATGAGGAGGTGTCTCAAGAAACAGGGATGGATGACTAAGGAACTTTCAACTGAGCTAAGCTTTAAACGAGACATGTATAACAAATGGAAAAGGGGGAAATCAACAAGGAGAAATTCAAACAAACAGCTAGCACATGTAAGGGTAAAGGAAAGCTAAAGCACAGAATGAGCTCAAGCTTGCTAGAGAGGTTAAGAACAACAAAAAGGGCTTTTGGGGGTATGTCTGTAGCATAAGGAAGAAGAAGGATATGGTAGGGCCACTGCACGGAGAAGATGGCAAAATGCTAACATGGGAGAGAGAAAAGGCAGAATTACTCAACACCTTTTTTTCCTCAGTCATCTCACAAAAGGAAAAGGGTGCTCAGCCTGAGGAAAATGGAGCAGAGGACACAATAGGAGAATTGCAGCACAGAATAAGTAAAGAGGTAGTACAGCAATACCTGGTTAATCTAAACAAATTTAAGTCTCCAAGACCAGATGACCTACACCCAAGAGTATTAAAAGAACAGGCAAATGTAATCCCAGAGCCACTGGCAATCATTTTTGAGAACTCCTGGAGAAAAGGAGTAGTCCCAGAAGACCAGAGGAGGGCAAACATTGTGTCCATCTTCAAAAAGGGGAAAAAGAGGATCCCTACAATTATTGTCCAGTTAGTCTGACATTGACGCAGTACAGACATTGCAAAAGCGCTGTGCTAGCACCATTCTAGGTTTAGGGAACCGCACAGCAACCACACGGTTCCTAACCCTAGTACGTGCTGGTGCCGTAACAATGCTGGTGCCCTGTGTACACGGGTGCCACCACTGTTATGTAAGCGCTGCGTGGCGTCCGCACGTTGCAGTTTACATAACGAGTGTGCCAGTAGCGCACTTGTTATGCTGTCCCTGCGGCTTTAAAAGGACCCGCTTTTCTCTGGTTCTTTTTCCTCCGCAGGGAAGCCACGCGGTTTGGTGGCTGTGGCTTCCCTCTGGAGGAAAAAAAGTCTGCCAACGCTCCGGACATTAAGGAAGGTATGTACTGGGCCATCAACACCAGGAAAGATTCTAGAGCAGATCATTAAACAGAGAGCCTGTGAACATTTAGAAAGCAATTCCATAATCACAAAAAGTCAACATGGGTTTCTGAGAAACAAGTCATGCCAGACCAATATGATCTCCTTTTTTGATAAAATTTCCAGCTTGGTAGACAAAGGGAATGCTGTAGATATAGCATATCTGGATTTCAGTAAAAAGGTCCCCATGATATTCCTGCAAACAAGCTGGTAAAATGTGGGCTAGACAATGCAATTGTCAAGTGGATTTGTAATTGGTTGACCGGCCGAACCCAAAGGGTGCTCAGCAATGGCTCCTTTTCATCCTGGAGAGAAGTGACTAGTGGGGTCCCACAGGGTTCTGTCCAGTGCTATTCAACATCTTTATCAATGACTTGGATGAAAGAACAGGGGGCACGCTTATCAAATTTGCAAATGACATCAAATTAGCAGGAATAGCTAATACCCCAGAGGACAGGATCAAAATTCAAAATGACCTTAATAGATTAGAAATCTGGGCCAAAGTTAACAAAATGAATTTTAACACAGAGAAATGTAAAGCACTGCACTTAGGGGAAAAAAATGAAATGCACAGATATAGGATGGGGGGACACCTGGCTTGAGTAGAGTACGTGTGAAAGGGATCTAGGAGTCCTAGTAGACCACAAGTTGAACATGAGTCAACAGTGTGATGTGGCAGCTAAAAAGTCCAATGAAATTCTAGTCTGCATCAATAGAAGTATAGTGTCTCGATCAAGGGAAGTAATAGTACAGTACCACTCTATTCTGCTTTGGTAGGGCACCATAATTCAAAAAGGATGCTGACAAATTGTGCATGTCCAAAGGAGGGCCACCAAAATGGTGAAGGGCCTTATGAGGAAAGACTTAGGGAGCTGGGTATGTTTATCCTGGAAAAGAGACAGTTAAGAGGTGATATGCTGGCCTTGTTTAAGTATGTGAAGGGGTGTCACATTGAGGATGGAGCAAGCTTGTTTTCTGCTGCTCCAGAGACTAGAACAGAGATCAATGTATGGAAGCAACAGGAAAAGAGATGTCACCTCACCATTAGGAAGAACTTCCTGACAGTAAGAGCTGTTAGACAGTGGAAAACACTTTCTCGGAGTGTGGTGTAGTCTCCTTCTTTGGTGGTCTTTAAAGAGAAGCTGGGTGGCCATCTGTCGGGGATGCTTTGATTGTGATTTCATGAATGGCAGGGGGTTGGACTAGATGGTCCTTGTGGTCTCTTTCAACTCTATGATTCTATAGAGTCTTGAATACAAATTCCTCATCAGGACTATCAGATGTGTTGGCATTCCCATGTCTTTAAGAGCATTCATAGCCTTTCATGATCTATGAATCAGCCATTAGTGAAACAGGATTTTTTTTACAAATGGCTAAAAGCACTGTTAACCCTAGCTTGTTCATGTCATACCTAATTTGATGATCTAAACATAGTTGCATTTCAATTTAAGATGCTTTAATCCCTTTCTCTAAATTTCAATTTCATCAGGTGTAGACTGCTTTTCTCACTTCTGTTGATTTTAGTGTGAACTGATAGAGCAGAATATACCAACTGCACACCTTTAGTGAGGTGAAGCATAATATATAGTGCTTCTAGTCATCCCCAAATGAATCTAGTAATTATTTTTGTTTGCTTTGCTTTGGTTTGTTGTATAGGCTAATTAAGTTGTTAAGCCAGTCACACTCAAGTAAATCAACCATATAGTTACATACTGTAATTTTTCCTAATAAACACTAGTAATTACATGTACTGGGTATTATGGCCACCAGATGCTCTAAAGAAACTTATTTCATCTGTTTTCCAAGAAATACTCTATTCATGTGTGGCATGTTTTAACAAATAAGTTAATTTTTACTGCAACATTACATAGCTCACACTTACTGTATCAAAATCAATGGAGAATGAGATCAGTGGAGAGATTGTAATAGCTATAGTCTATCCCTACCTTGTTCCCTAACCACTAAATATGTAACACAAAAGCACATACGTATATAACACTTAATTTTTAATTTCATAATTTTTTTAAGAAAAAGGATAGCAGAAAGTATTGTAAGAAAAAACTCTGAAAACAAATACTAAATAAAGGATAGCATTGACATTTGTTGATTAAATGTATTCTGAAGAAGTTAGGGTTTATCTTTTTTGCTGAACAGGCTTCAGTTTTGACCTCATAGTCTCTAGACTTGGAATATCACAACACACACAGTAATTGCACTCTGCTTTGGAGAGAAGCAGCCTTCTCTGTCAGCTGTGACTCCTCTGCCTGAATAAGCACCAGAATGTCAAAACTGGAAAAGGACTTCCATCTGTCAAAACAGGGGTTCTTGGAACTAACAAGAAATCATACAATAAGTGGGAAAACTAGGCAGTTATTTCAAACATTTCTGCATTGTCTCCGATCCCACAAGGGCTCCAGAATTGATGAACAAATAAAAACCAATTAAAACAATATAAAGATAAAAACATTTTTAAAACACATTAAAAAAACCTCTTCTAACCCCCCCTAAAAGCAGTTTAAAAACAATCTTAAAATCCAATTTTGAAACAGATAAAATAGCAACTTCAGATGCTGAATGTCATGCAGAAAAGCTTTGTTTTGGCTGCCCTCCAGAAGCTCAAAAGAGATGGGGCCAGCCTAATGTCTTTGGGTAGGGCTTCCATTTGAGGGGCTGCTACAGAGAAAAGGTACCCACCAACCTAACTTCACAGACTGTTGTGACACACAACAGGGTCTCCTCTGAAGATACTGATTTTTTTTTCAGGCTCATAGGTAGATATGCATATCCATCTGTAGTACTGACAGATCCACAAGCACTTCAGAATAATATTTTACTAGCAACAGAAGTCAAAGACCTAGCCATGTTAATCTGGTTTATGAGGTATTTTGGAGTTTCAGGATTCAAGACTATACTGCATTATATTGGGAACACAGGGTTATTCTTTTGTAATGTAATATAATGGATCAAACAGCAGTCTTTTGTGGGAGGTAGGTGAGATGGAAAGGGACCCAGATCTGCTGAGGCTCTTACGGCATGTTCCAGGTAAAATGCAGCAATCACATCATTCAGAAAAACCTGAACTGGATTCCGATGATCAATGGCAGATGCTGGCTTCCGTATCAGTTATGCAGTAAAAATACTCCAGATTTTATCTGAAGTTTTTTTTAAAGGGACTCTGAACCCTATTGATTGATTCAGCTCCTTGGACAGCTATTTTAAAGTTAGCCAAAATCTTCAACCACCCCACTGATTTGGAAGCCACCAACCATCATTTCTGTTGACTGAATCCCATATGTTTTCATTCTTCGAAACAAGCTGATAAGGTACACTACTATATAGTTAATACTTCCTTCCCTTATCTTGTTGCTTCAAGATAAGAACTGCTGTCCTAAAGCTGTTACTTTTTTTAAAAGAATGATGTTCAGCTTATTGGGGCTGCATCTGCACTGCAGAAATAATTCAGTTTGACACTGCTTTAATTGCCATGGCTCAAGGCCACGGTATTCTGGGTTTTGTAGTTAGTTGGGGCACCAGGGCTCTCTGAGATGGAAGGCTCACAAAACTACAAATCCAAGAATTTCATAGCCTTGAGCCATGGTAGTTAAAGTGAAGTTAAAGTGAAGTGCAGTACAGATGCAGAGTAGGGTGCTCACTTTCCTCTAGAAATTGAGCATCCCCTTGACTTTTCTAGAAAAAGCTGACAAGACAGTGTTTTGACACAGTGTTTTAAAATACTTGGCTGCAAAATAATTGTTTTGGTCACAACAGTAAAATTCTGCACTGCTCTGCTTAGTTCCTGTAAACCCATACCTGTGACCTCCTTAATGGGGTCCATCCATCTAGCATGTGGCCTTCCTCTCTTTCCGCTGCCCTCCCACTTTCCTACCATTATTGTTTTTTTCCAATGAGTTGTGCCTTCTCAAGATGTGTCCAAAGTATGACAGCCTCTGCTTTGTCAACATGGCTCCCAGAGAAATTTCTGTCTTCATCTGTTCTAGGACTCATTTGTTTGTCTTTTTAGGTGTCCACAGGATCCTCAGGGCTCTTCTCCAGCACCACAACTTGAATGAATTTATTTTCTTCCTATTTTCTTTCTTAACTGTCCAGTAGTAGTTCCAGGCCTGTAAGATTTTCTGCTAGTATTATGGTATTGGCTGCGTATCTGTGGCGTGTTACAGACTACCCCTTTGGGGCGACCTGTAGGCACTCCTTTCCCCACTGGATCGGGGTCTCAGCTGCCAGAATGGCAGCCTCTGAGGCCCCGATCCGCTGCTTTCCAGGCTGCGGGGAAGCACCAAGGACACCTGGTGGCGGCGGGGAGGAGAAAGGGGCCGCTCGGTCCCTTTCTCCCTTGCGTCGCTGGTGCAGCCGTCTAAAGGCTGTGCCAGTGACGCAAATCATGGAAGGAGCTCTGTTTCGGAGCTCCTTCTAGCGCCGTGGAAAGGGCGCTCTATGTGCCCTCATGCAGCGCAAAGATGTCACGTCCGTGCTGCCTCGTTCATGACGTCGTTATGGTGGCCCCCATGTGGAACGGGCGCCGCCATTTTGTACGGAATTGATCCGTACTAGGGTTAGGGGTGTCCGGAAGGGACACCCCTTTTTAACCCTAGTACGGACCCAGTCCGTACTATTACACCCATGCGGAATGGGCCTTTCTTAGTTGATATTCCTGCCTCCTATTTTCAGTCTTCCTTCCCCTGTGTACAAGCCTCCTTTTCAAACTATAAGTTCTGCATATAAGTTGAACAGGTAGGGTGATAAGATGCAGCCTTGTCTTACCCCTTTGCCATTTGGGAACCATTCTGTTTCTCTGTGTTCTGAGTGACTGTAGTACCTTGTCCTAAGTACAGATTCTTCATCAGAACTATCAGATGTTGGCACTCCCATGTTTTTAATGGTTTTTCACAGCCCTTCATGATCTTTGCAGTCAAAGGTTTTGCTACAGTCTATAAAGCACATGCTGATTTTCTTTTTTAATTACTTGGTGCACTCCATTAGCCATCATATGTTTGCGATGTGTTGCCTACTGCCTCTTCCTTTCATGAACCCAGTTTGGGCCTCTGGGATTTCTCTTTCCATGGTTGGAGTCTATGTTGCAGAATTTTGAGCATGATTTTGCTTGCATGGAAGATTAGTGCTATTAGTCCTATAGTTGCTGCAGTCTTTTGAATCTCCTTTTTGTGGTGTAAAATGGTGTACCTTATCTCTCTGGCTTTGTTTCGCGAACGAAGATTCAGGAAGGACTAGAGAGCAGAACAAAGGAGTCTATGTGCAGATACAAACTGCCGCTTTGCGGCGGTCTGCCACCGCCGCCAGTTGATCCGCGGGGGAGCCGGAGCCTCCACACGGTTCGGCTCCCCTGCGGACCGAAAAAGAAGCTCCAAAATGGAGCTTCTTTTGGAGTCGCGTTTGCGACGTAGCGAGGCGCCAGGGGCGCACTCGCTACGTCACAAAGGACGCGATGCGTACGGACGCTCAGCGTCCGATACGCAAAGATGGCACCGGCCATGTAGAAGGGCCAGCGCCATCTTGTATGGACGGAGTCCGTATTAGGCCCAGGAGCGTCTAGAAGAGACGCCCCTTTTTTAAAATGGGACGTCCTCCGGACGTCCCAAATGCCGGTTTGTTACCGGCCAAAGTAACATTTGGTGTACCTTATATAAAATAGCAAAATCTAGGTTTGATTTCTTGAATTTATATCTTTTTGGAATATTACCAAACTGTGGATGGCTGAATCTGTGGATAGAAAAATCCATGGATATGGAAGGCTGACTGGAATGAAAAACTGTTGCTGCTAACATCTATCATATTTCTCACCCCAATTCACCTGTACAGGAGGTGAATTATCTGGTTTTGCACCTACTTGAGTCTGCTCATTTTCATCATTCATTTTCATCATCCAGTAGCTGAATTATTCAGCCTGAACTCTATGTTGAGTACGTAATTTTTATGTTGAATACATACAAGTGAGAACCAATTAACAGAAGACTTAACAATACTCTGCAGAGGAAAGAAGAGATGACTTCAGAAGAATTTTTAAAATAATCAAT
>NC_056522.1:229564504-229590776 GCF_019175285.1 Sceloporus undulatus | reverse complement strand
GGGAAATTTTGAGAACTGTTCTGAACAGTTCTCAAAAAGCGTCCCCTCTGGAACGGAAAGGGCAGGAAGAGAGGGGGAACGGAACGAGTGAGGGATGGGGTGGTGTGTGCGGTACCTCTGGAACGGATTAAGAACGGAAGAGAGGGGGAATGGAACGAATGAGGGACGGATGCGTGCGGTAAAATACGTCCCCCACTCGTTCCGCACTCGTCCCTGCTCTTTCCGTTCCGTTCTCAGAACACGTGGAAGGAACGCAGTGCGATAAAGTTCTTATTGTGTGAAACAAGTTGTAACGTAAGTTTTTGCAGACTTCATCTACTTTCTCAGATGCATGGACCAAATCTATGAAAGCTTATCCTACAACTTCTCTTACACAGTTAGTATCAAAGGACCTACAAGATCCCTTTGCATACAAATGTGCTGAGTTAGTTCCTGTGTTTGCTATAGCAGAAGCACACAAAGTCTTACAATAAACTTCCAAACTTGGCCTACAATGAGAATCAAGGACTGATTTCTATCTACCATACACTTTACAATTCTGCCCTAAACACAATTTAATCATCTTCCTTGTTATTTATTGTGTAAATCCATTACAAAGAACAATGAACTCCTTCTCAGATAGGTGAAGATGTGGGTTTCCAGGAGTTGGACTCACCAACATGTCAAGGACCAGTAATAGTGCTACAGAATTGAGCATTGACATATGACTGGTTCTTCTTTATATCAGAAAAGATGGTACAGCAGGTGAAATTGAAAATCATACACATATATGCCACCTGCAAATGTGGCATATATATTAATAGAAGTCAAGGAAGTGAGTATATACGACAATTCACAACTGACTGTTGATATGCTTTCACAAACACAAGTTTTAGCAAATTTTGATAATCACAAAAATATTATCATCCTCTCAAAGATGGTGGGGCTTTTAGTTAGTTTTAGTGATTCAGGAGAAGTGAGCAAAAGTGTTTCTTCATCAATGCATTGTTAATGTAAAGCACATGTTGCTAAAATTTATATTAACACTATCACACATGGCTTTTATAAAAGGTTAGATGAGTTAATGAAGGACAGATCTATGGCTGGCTATTAGTCATAACAGTGAAAACTATAACTTCCAAATTAGGAGTGCAGCACAAATAATCAAAGGCTAAAGACAAAATACAGATCAGCTATCTTTTATACCCTGCTTATTCAAAGTAAATGAAGAATGGTTAGATGGACCAACAATTCTTAAGAGTTAGTATCCAAATAACCACTTTACCCATATACAGGGACTTAAGCATGCCCAGTGAGCGGGTGGGAATGATTATGGCAATTATAGATTTTAAAGAATCATCAGCATATCAGTTACCATCAGCGTATCAGATACCATCAGCGTATCAGATACCAAAAGGCCCTGAAGTTTCAAAGGTAGCTTCTTGTGTAACACTGACCAAACCTGAAATCACCTGAATTTACAATTTCTTTGTAAGTTCTTTGAATACTAGCCTAAGTTTTTGTATTCCTTACTTTCTAATTTCTATAATATAATTTACTTAATATGATATATAAAAGAAAATGGCAATGTGCATATTCTGTTGGGTTCCAACTCTAGTTGTAAGACTCATTCATTCATTTTTATAAAGAGAAAGAAAGGAATAGTGAGACTCTGTTTATCCACATAGACCTTCCAACAAGATTCATTACCATTAAGTATAGTATCTGTTTGGATAGGCTGCATGGGTTTGGTGTGGGACGCACTGCTTGGTGGTGGTTCTACGTACTCTTACTTGGGTATTTTTTTCCTAGAGATAGGAAAGCCTGAAAAAACACCAAAAATAACTAGGAAGAAGGTTTTCTGTTTTTTTCTCTGCCCCCCACCCCCCGGCCAGATTCAGAAAACAACTGGAGAAGGGCAGATATTTCACCCAGATAAGAAATACTTTTATTCATTGGCTCATCTACACAGATGAATATTGTTCAGCCTGTTATAGAAGGGGTAATGCTCTACCAAAGGGATCATGTTTGTTTTCTGAGGATGCTTTCTGACACCAATACTGTTGGCAGACATTTAAGTGAGTCTGTGGTTCAAAGGACCTTTCTTGTACTTTAGCTGACCTCTTTGAGTTCCATTTTGGGAGTCCCATTTTGGCAGATCAAATCAATTAATCATAAACTGATGTGTCAGCAACAATGTTATCTGGATGAAGTCAGTCTAGTCACAATTACAGGTTATTCATGTCATTTAGATTACTGAAAAGTATCCCAAATGGAACCACTTTTTAAATGGGTTAGCAACTATTGTGGGTCCAGAATTGATCTCCAAGGTTTATTAACCACACTGGTTCTCAGTTTCTTGGGGGGGGGGGTCTAATTTAAAATGTCAGTTTAACCTTTAAAGTAATAAACTACTTGGGCCTGAAAGACTGGCTTCTTCCTTTATGTACCTAGAAAAACCTAAGATCTTTGTTAGAAACCATGCTATAAAGGGGGAAAAGACAGGTAATTCCCAAGAAAAAGGCCTTTGGGCAGGGCATGCTAGTTCTGGCACATTGTTTGGACCAAGCATGACCTTTTTGATATTTTGGGGACAATATGGATTTTCTTTGTGGGGGGGTTCACACAGTCTTTGAACTAATTAAAGTTGTATGCTTCTCTTTAATTTGTCAGACATATTTTATTCCGTTTTTGTACTGTATGTGGTATTTCAGTTGTGTTATTTGTTCTATAAGCTACTCACGCAACAATATAAATTTAATAAATAAACAAATAAAAGTAATATACAGTAGTAACACAGGACCAAAGTCAGTCTGTGCAGAGCTGTCTACTAACTACAATTCAGTTTCTGAGTCTTTCATTGCATTTAAAACTGCACATTTTGTCCCTATTTTAAAATCATGAACTTCCTTTTTCTTTGTCTCCCCCCCTGCCCACTTTAATTAAGAGGAACCACATGTATGCACACAGTGGACACAGGCAGTGTCCAAACAATGTGTACATTTACAGGGAAACAGTGCTATCTTTCTAACATCACTTTGCCTGAGTGCGTCATCTTGGAAAAATGAGACAGCCTTTTATCTGTATATTTCTGCATTTTTACACTTTTTACAGTTATCTGCTTGATCAGAAGCCTGTGACAAGTATGCTTTTCCCCAAAACATCATGGAAAAATCTGTAGCTTTGGAGATGGAGAGGAAAGTTTTGGAGATGGCAGCAGACAGTTGTGGCCCTCAGTCATTTGCTTAACCCAGTTGCATTTTTGCTGAATGCTATGAGAGAGGTCTTGCAATGATTGAGAGCTATGTAATAGTTGCAACAGGCAGTAAGTATGAGATCTGAGATTTTCAAGCTTCAAAAGATTTTACTGTAAGATTTAGAGAGGTCTATTTAAAGTTTCACAGTGAAGAATGAGGATAGGAAGAAAATCAATCCATTTGAGATGTGGTGCTGGAGAAAAGTGCTCAGGATACAATGGGCAGCTTAACAGACAAACAAATGTGTCCTAGAACAAATCAAGCCTGAAGTCTACTTGGAAGGCAAGATGATCAAACTGAGGCGGTTGTACTTTTGCCACATCATGAGAAGGCATGACTCACTAAAAAACCATAATGCTCAGAAAGGGAGAGGACAGTAGACCAAGAGGAAGACAGCATGCTAGATGAATAGACTCTATAGGGAGGTTATGGGTCTATATAGGAGCTAAGCATCTCCCTGTATTGGAGATGTCTCATCCATAGGGTTGCCATGAGTCAGGATCAATTCAAAGGCAATTAGCAACAAGAACAAACTTAAAGCTTCATCATGTAAGGCCAGCTTAATTCTGGACATGTGGACAGCACAATACAACCAGCCATCCAAGGAAGAATCTGGTAGCTGCTGATCTCCAGGAACGTTTTTTTTTTCATGCCATCCAGACTGGATGAGGATACACATTTTTTTTAATCTTCTTTGGAATATTTGCCTTTTCATTGCACTTGTTATCACTTAATAAAGATAGTAAAATAGTGATGGAATATTCCTGTAACTAGTACCATGGTAAGTGAGACTTCTTTCCATTTTTCAGACTTCAAAAAAGCCCAATAATTGTTTAGCTTTCTATAAATGGGAGGCAGGAATGCACAAAAGATAGAGGACTGTATCCACTAGTATATGGGAACAAGAACATTAGCTGCTGCCTTTTTCTTCTGTTATCTGGAAATACTAGTGAACAGTGGTATTGGATGATGGTTGGAAAATAAGGGGAAGAGCAACACATACTGGTTCAGCTTGTAGATGAGGACAGAGATGGAGTTGGAAGAATGGAATGGAAAACCACACCCTGGAATTTTAGATATACGGCTTGCCAAATTCTTGTTTTAAACATGTTCAGTTTCCGCTGTGTTCACTATTTCACCAACTTTTTGGATCTCAAAGGTATTTAACCATGTTCAAAAATTTTATCTACATTTAGATAATACTATCTGGAAATAAGCTTTTTATCAGCCTCTCTTAAAGAACTGTGCATGCCCTTAGCCAGCCCTAGGAAGAATCTTTTGAGCATAAAGACATTTAAATGTCCTTTTAAAAAATCTGGTTTTTATTACAACGTCATGTTTGTATATGAAGCACCTGAATAATAAATTGTATGCTTTGTCCATATGGATCAAACAACTCTATTTCAAGCTAGCTAGCACTTATAAAGAGAAATTTTATATTACAAAATTTCAAATACATACTACAAAGAGAAATGCATGGTATGTTCAACTTGTTAATATATATAAAAATGTTATCTCTGGAATTTATTAAAGTAAACAAAAATCTTAGCAATTGCTATTTAAAATTAAGAACATTTTCCCTCCCACAGTAAACAAGACTTTCCTCAAATATCAACATAAAAAACTAAAAATATGTATTACATATGCACTCCCATTTAATATAGATGTCATCAAGTACTTCTGAGATATAAAGCTTAATACAGTGTTTTCAAAATAAGGCCAATCTGAGAATTTTCTTGTTATTAAAATACTGTGCTGTCATTCCTTTCTAATAAGGCTGCAAAATGTGCTATATATATATATATAAGCACTGCATCTATATTTTGAATGCAATCTTATGCATTTTTCAATTTAAAATGTCTATTTGCTGGTATTCAGTGTATTAAAGTTGTGACTCATTATTTTAAGACTATGTTTTGGAACATGCATTTTGCCTACGATAAGGGAAATGGGAATAAATGACAGAAAAATGATGGGATTTGTTTGCAAGAATATGGTGAATAGCCTTGATTCGGTATTCACAGCACTGTCTTAAGGAATGGGTCAGAAAATCCTCTTTAAAAAGCACTTTCCTTAATATCAGTACCTACAATTCCCTTACTCTTCTATCCTAATTATTGATATGAAATTGAATAATTTACAAAAATAGAAGAGCTGAGCAATCATTAATGTTACATTTAAACTTTTAAAGCAATGGTAGCTGTTGGTTTTAGTACTGGACAGAGCATTTTGGCCCTTTTTACTCTCTATCCAATTACTATCTAAGTGATTATTGCTTGGACACAGCATTTTTGTTCTTACATGCAATCAGTTTCATGATCTTTAACAAATGATCAGTTATGACAAATTACCATCCCTATGCCAATCCATGATACACAGCTTGAAAATAATAATAATAATAATAATAAAAATCCAAAAAGCAAGCCTTGATTTTACAATTTTATATAAGGGACACCATTTTACTGTATATAATGGGAGTTGAGCATCTATGAATTTTGGTATGAACAGAGAGTCCTGGAACCAAACCTCAGTGGATACCAAAGGCCCATTGTGTTTCCCACTGCCTAGCTATATATACACAATCCATACACTGACAACTCAGTCCTATATATATATATATTTAAGCACTACCGTTGAGTACTTTACTCAGATGCAGTTCTGTTCATTAGGGCTTACTCTCAGGTAAGTGTTCCTTAACACTGCAGCCTCACTGAAATCTTAGTGTAGGTAAACAAGAGTTTTAAAAAGTATACTGTATAATCTTCATTTCATCATACAAAATGCACACAACTATATCCACACATAATACAGTGGATTCTTGTTATATGCTGGGGTTTGGTTCCAAGATCCCCCGTGGATAACAAAATCCGTGGATGCACAAGTCCCATTAAATATAATGACATAGCACCCTTATAAAAAATGGGAAATCAAGGTTTGATATTTGAAATTTATACTTTTTTTGAACGTTTTCAAACTGTAGATGCTTGAATCCGTGTATAAAAAATCCGTGTATAAGAAGGGCCGACTGTATAGAACTGTTCAGTTTAAGGGTGTATGCAGACTTGGCAATTTTGTTCTTAATGGGAGTAAGACAATACTCCCAATGTTTATATGTGTGCATTTAATTTCACACTGTGCAACTACAGACTTCATAAAGTATCTTTTCCCAAAGGTATCTTCCTTTAAAACCCCTTACTTAAAAGGCTGGGTATCATATTATGTATGAAATATCATCAGATGACTACCTGAACACACAGGGTTTCTGAATCCCCTCAATGCCATCTGGCAATCTAACTACTAATTATCCACCTGGAAGTCATTGACACTGAAAAGTATGAGCACACAACTAAATGGTAAACAGTATGGACAGGCAAGCTTGCATGTTGTGCAGGTATTTAATCACTAGCTATATAGTATTACTTTCACATCAATTATATGCAAAAGGATTCAACATATTTGTCACAGCTTACTGAGGTTAGAGCTCTGACAGGCACATCATAGCAAGAAAACATTAAGCATAGCTTTTTCACACTTTACTAGCTTCTGTTCACTTAAGACTCTAACAGTGGAGTCACATCATTTTCCTGTATCTGGTACTAAGGTTTACATTTAACATTGTATTCCTTTATCCCTTTACCTGGCACAAAGGCTCACTGAAGTCATTAATATTTACTTCTGAGCACAGGCAAAAGTTACAAAATACGTAACTTATTTTGATTTATTACTTCATAAATTATTAAAGAAGTAACAATTATGACGTACTTTACTGTGGATAACAAGAATGTACAATTGATGTCTTTTGAGCCATCACTGCATGAAATGTAAATATCTAGAAATACAGAAAATGAACTATTCTCGGACAAATGGTTATATCCTGCATCAGTGAGAACAGGTCTCTGCTTTGTCTCTTTGCATGTATGTTTTCTCAGTAAAAGCACCATTATCCTTCAAAGTGATCAGCACACATGAAACAATTCTTGTAAAGCCACAGCAACAATGTTCAAAACATAAAAAATGTGGACCAAAAACAAAGTCCTGTCGGAGGTTTTATCAGTGCCTTTCATATCTGGCTGATTTTTTTTAGAGGAGGGTATTTCAATTTGGCTCCTTCCTGCTCAGCAACTCTGTAATCCATTTACTGCTTTCCATTCATATCCTTAACCCCTGTGTGGTGTTTAGCTAGAAACTCCGCTCTACGAATGTAAACAGGCCTTTATTGTTCCAAAAAAAGGAAAGCAGTGTGAAAGAAAATGTGTGCCTTATCGCAAGGCTGCAGCTCAGCACTTCACTGCTATGATAAAGTGTTGGAGCAACCGAGAAAGAAAAAAAGAAGGGAAAAAAGCCCCACAACATTACAAGACAAGCACAATCAAAAACCGGATTAGAATTTGACATAAGCTTCCTCAAAAACTAATCAATCAACTCATGCTGTAATATTAGAATCCCGCTCTTAAGGAGGCCGTCTAATCCCTTCAAGGTTTATTACACATTTCCTTATTGACTGTAGTCTCTCTCTCTCTCTCTCTCACACACATACACACACGCACACTTTTAGACTAGAACTGCAGTCATGGGCAACCCCCCCCAAAAAAAAACTTTATATCCTGATGTGGTATGAGCAGGGAAGACAGTCCTGAAAAAGACCGTGATTAAATATAACTGCATTATTATATATCTTGCTTGTCTGAGCAAATTTGGGGAATTGGTGATTTTATGTCTTTTACCACAGCATTCCATATATTTAGCGTCTAATACATTTATTTCTCACTTGAGTTTCATGCAACTGCATTCTGTGCTTAGCAGCCCTGTGTCCCTTGAAGTTCTTTCTCTCTACCTTCAGCACTCTTGGTTTTATCATTTGCTTCAGAGGACCATCCTCAGTCCCATCAAACTCTGCCAAATGAACATATTTAGAATAGGCCTGTAAATACACTGTGTAATCCTACCTAATGTTCACTTACATTGGACAGCAACAAGCACATATAACAATACTTTATAGTTTTTATGAGATACTTTAGGGGATACATGGGATACATGTGAAACTGCACCACCAATGTAGGCTGCAGTCCTATGCGCTTATTCAGCAGCAAATCCATTAACCAAAGTTTGAAGTAAAGATGTGTTGAGCTGCCTGAGAGAAAAATAACTGTGTTTCTTTCCTCTTTGAGCGAGGAGCTGTAACAATACAAAATCCATGTTTATACGTAAATCTTCTCACACCAAAACTGTATCTAAATGTTTTACTTCTAGACTGGAAATCAACTGAATAGTCCTCGTCTACGAAAGATTACACTATAATAAAACATGTTAGTTGTTTGCAACGGTGTCTGGACTACGCAATAAACCATCTCCCTCTTCAAAATATTTTTAGCTTTTTAAAATGATGCCACAAGACTATATACCATGAAAGAAAAGTTGGAAACAAACGCTCAAAGTAAATGAATGCAAGCAAATAAGGCTGTCATACTCTTTAATAAAATCACTCTAGACCAGCGGTTCTCAACATGTGGGTCGTGAGCCCTTTGGGGGTCAAACAAGCCTTTCACAGGGGCCGCCTGAGACCATCAGAAAACACTAGCAAAATTACAGCTATGAAGTAGTAACGAAAATAATTTTGCAGTTGGGGGTCACCACAACATGAGGGACTGTATTAAAGGGTTGCGGCATTAGAAAGGCTGAGAACCACTGCTCTAGACCCTTCCTGCTAAAGAAACAAAGGCTGCAGTTCTGAGAGTGACAAACAATTTGGCTCCGATTAAGGGGTCAGTATCCGCCAGGGCTTATATCCCTATACATACGCTTTTTGGCAACACTCTTCATTTGTTCTCTCTTTCTCTCCCTCCTTCTTTGCTGCCACGGAATAACAAAGTTTCCCTGCTAGAAAGAAATCAGTTCACATCCAAGGAAACACTGTTTCTTGTCATGGAAGATGCTGATCATGCTAAGAACCAAGGGAGGTCCCTAACTTTTTCTGGGCGCATCCTATTCGGCTGTCATTTGTGAGTCGGTCCTGGAGCAACCGAGGGATCTTGCAGCACCAACTGAAAGAGAGAAGTTGGGAGCCTGAGCTTTCCTACAGACTTGAGCCTAGACCCTCGGATGTCAAATGTCCCCCAAAGCTTTTTTGGGTTTGTTTAGCCCAAGCACACCTCACTGGCCTAAGAGAAGGTCTGAGACCCTGGTCCCAAACTCAGCACAGGCCCTCTGGGGTCCAAAGCATCAGCGTTTCGAACTGACTGGACTCTTTCTCGCAATGAATCCCCACATTATCTTCCTCCTCACCGCCACTTTATAGGGAACACAAAGTGTGGACACTGCCGACTTGCAAAAGAACATCCATCCCTCTTTTTATGAAAGGAAAAGAAAAGAAGGTGGCCTCTTTTTCTCTCTGCCTGCCTCCAAAGTTTTCGCCGACTAGCCAAAGCGAAGCAACAGGATTGCCCCAAAGCCATAAGATACTGCAGTTT
Organism: Sceloporus undulatus; assembly: GCF_019175285.1. Taxonomy (NCBI): domain Eukaryota; kingdom Metazoa; phylum Chordata; class Lepidosauria; order Squamata; family Phrynosomatidae; genus Sceloporus; species Sceloporus undulatus. Next base: position 229,581,073 of record NC_056522.1, on the reverse strand, counting down.
GAGCGTTGGACTCCGGCTCTGGGTTTGAGTCAGCCATGGAAACACATTGAGTGACCTTGGGCAAGTCACACTGTCTCAGCCTCAGAGGATGGCCATGGCAAATCCCCCTCTGAAGACTCTTGCCATCAAAAACTCCTAAACAGGTTCACTTTAGGGGTCGCCATGAGTCGAAAACGAAAGCACACAACAACAACAACAACAACAACAACAACAACAACAACAACAACAAGGCATACCCAAACAACGCCTCATGAATCCAGACCCCTCACCGCCAAGAGACACACTGAAAAGATGGGAGAGGATGGAGTTATGCGGTGAGATGGGGGAAATTGGGGGTGAAAAATACCCCCTCTAAAATAATAACAATAACAGTAACAGTAACAGTAACAATAACAATAACGATAATAATAATAATAATAATAATAGCAGCAGCAGCCGCCCCCTTCTTCCCCCTCCTCTTTCTGCTCGGCTCCTGTCCCGGAGGAGAGGGACAAACTCGCCCGGCCCTTCGGTTAACTGAGGCTGGACTTACGAGCGGGAAGAAGGCGGCGGCGAAGAGGCAGCAGCAGCAGCAGCTCCGGAGGGCCAGCAGCGGCCAAGGCGGCGGGAGGCGCCCCATCCCTGCGGGAAAGGCGGCTTTCACCAGTCCGGTCCTGGGCTCTGGCGCATCTCCTCCGCGGCCGCGCAAGGAAGCGGCAGCAGCAGCAGCATCAGCAGCATCAGGGCGGGCAGCGCCCCGGGCATCGCCTCCTCCTCCGCCCCTCGCCCAGAAGGAGGGACACCACCAGCAGCAGCCCCCTCCAAAGCCCTTAGTCCCCCGAGTGGCGCAGGCGGGGCTCTGGGGAAAGAAGACCCTGCTGCCCCAGGTCCCCTGCCCGAGGGGCAGCCCTCCTCCTCCTCCTCCTCCTCCTCCTCTTCAGCCCAGAACCCCGGGAGGAAAGAGGGGAGGGGGCTTCCCTCTCTCTCCCCTTTCCCCCTCTTCCCCGCTTCCCTCTCGCTTTCTCCCTTTCCTTCCCCCTCTCTCTCTCTCCTTTCTCTCTTTACCTTGCTATTTTTCTCTCTCTCTCTCCCTCCTTCCCTCTCTTTCTCCTTTTTCTTCTCTTTCTTTTTCTTTATCTCCCCCTCTTTCTCAATCTGTCTCTGTGTCCCTCTTTCTTCCCTCTTGCTCTTTATTTCTTCTCCTTCTCTCTTCCCCTCCTTCCCTCTTTCTCCCTTTCCTTCTCTCTCTTTACCTCGCTCTTTTCCTTTCTCCCCCCTCCTTCCTCTCCCTTTCTCTCTTCCCCCTCTTCTCTCTCTCTCTCTCTGTTTCCCTCTCTTTCTTTCTTCCCCCTTTCTCTTCCCTCCTTTCTCTCTTGTTCTCTCTCTTGACCTCTCCTTTTCTCTTCCCGCTCTCTTTTTCTTTCTCTCTCCCCCTCCTTTCTCTTTCCCTGTCTTTCTCCTTCTCCTTCTCCCTCAGCAGAGCCCCCTCCCTTCCCTGAGGCTTGGCGGAGGAGAGGCGGGGGTCTTGGCGGGAAAGTGGCCCGGCGGCTCTCCCTCTGAACTGAAGGCGGGCTCAGCCGAGGCAACAGAGGCGTCTGTGGGGCTGGAGGGCGGGAGAGGGACCCACCCGGGGCAGGCCTCTCGGGGCGGGGAGCCCCTTTGGGGCAACACCAGAGTGGGCCTCATGAGGCTAGGCTAAGGAGGCCGAGAGCAAGTGGGCTTCTCCCTTCCAGGCTGAGCAGATGCAAAGGAGGACGAGGCACGGCAAAGTGGAGGACGATCAAGGGGGAAAAAGGGAGGGCACGCCCCCAATAAAAGCCAAAATAACCCCACTCCTGTATATTCATGGCTCATAATCATGCTCAGTATGTATGGAGGACATTGCGGAATTCCTCCTGGACAGAAGACTGAAATCGAGGACATGCCCTGGAAGAGGAGGGCATGTCTGGCCCCCTTTCCGCATGGGCATCCAGGGCAGTGGGTCCCTCCCTGGGCACTGCCCATCCCTCCCCGCCCCCGCCCCCTTCTTCTTTCTCTTATTGCAATGGCATGGAGGGAGAATTGGGGGAGCCAGCGCTTTGGCCCTCTGGATGTTTATGGGAAGACTAGTCACTACTACCTTAGAATAGGCCAGAAGAGAAGGGGAGTGAGCTCCTCTCCTATAAAGTCAGCCCCCCCCCCCACATAGCCACAGATTTTTTTTTTAATTCTTGGATTCAAGCATCCAAGGCATTTAAAAATATATGAATTCCCAAAAGCAAACCTTGATTTTGCCATTTTAGTTAAGGGACACTATTGAACTATGCCATTGTATTTAATAGGACTTGACCATCCATGGATTTTGCTATCCACATGTGAGAACATTGAAGTATGCCAATTGCTTTCAAAACCAGCATTTTAGTTGCCCTCCTTTGGACACATTTTTCAACATCCTTTTTGAATTGTGGTGCCCAGAACTGGACACAATATTCCAGGTGGGGCCTGACCAGATCAGAATATAGTGGCACTATTACTTCCCTGGATCTAGACACTATACTCTTATTGATGCAGCCTAAAATCGCATTGGCCTTGTTAGCTGCCGCATCACACTGTTGACTCATGTTCAACTTGTGGTCTACTTGGACTCCTAGATCCCTTTCACGTGTTGTCTCCTTTAGCCAGGTGTCCCCCATCCTATATCTGTGCATTTCATTTTTTCGCCCTAAGTGCAGTACCTTACATTTCTCCCTGTTGAAGTTCATTCTGTTAGCTGTGGCCCAACTTTCTAGTCTATTCAGGTAATTTTGAATTTTGGTCCTGTCCTCAGGGGTGTTAGCTACTCCTCCTAATTTGATGTCATCTGCAAATTTGATGAGTATGCCCCCAGTTCTGTCATCCAAGTCATTGATAAAGATGTTGAACAGTACTGGGCCCAGGACAGAGCCCTGTGGGACCCCACTGGTCACTTCTCTCCAGGATGAAAAGGAGCCATTGTTGAGCACCCTTTGGCTTCGGCCAGTCAACCAATTACAAATCCATGTAACAGTTGCCTTGTCTAGCCCACATTTCACTAGTTTGTTTGCAATAATTTCATGGGGAACCCTGTCAAAAGCCTTACTGCCCTGGTGGCGCAGTGGTTAAATGCCTGTACTGCAGCCATTCACTCGAAACCACAAGGTTGCGAGTTCAAGACCAGCAAAAGGGCCCAAGCTCGACTCAGGCTTGCATCCTTCCGAGGTCGCTAAAATGAGTACCCAGACGGTTGGGGGCAAATTAGCTTACTTGCTAATTAGGTTACTTGCTGTTCACCGCTATGATCTTTGGAATAGCAGTATATAAATAAAACAAATTATTATTATTATTATTATTATTATCAAGATATACTATATCCACAGCATTCCCTTCATCTACCAAGCTAGTAATTTTATCAAAGAAAGAGATAAGGTTTGTCTGGCATGACTTGTATCTCTGAAACCCATGTTGACTTTTTGTGATTAAGGCATTGCCTTCTAGATGTTCACAGACTCTCTGTTTAATGATCTGCTCTAGAATCTTTCCTGGTATTGATGTCAGACTAACTGGATGATAATTTTTGGGATGATGAGGTATGGCATGGGCCTTTATCACATGTGGGGGGTTTGCAGCTCAGATCCGCAGTCACTCCTGTCTAGCAATGCAAATTCACATTAAAACGTGATGTTTTACCACACCTGGTTGCCTTTCCGTTGCCCTTCCGAATCGAGGGGGAAGCGGACTCAGTTCGATACCAAACAAGTCACGTGATGCAGATTCAGGCAAAGTGGAGTGAGTGCACATTGTATTACCACACCGGAGGGTTCAACGATTCAAATCGGTACCCTTGGACATGCTCAGTGGGGCTCTGGATGCTGACATCCTTCCCTGCCCCCCCCCTTAGCTGTCATCCTTTATCCGGGTGAAGAAGTAGTCAGGGGATGATGGGATAGGTCGCAGGGGGTCACTGGAGCCAGGATTTGGATGCAAGAGCAGGCAGGGGATGATGGAATGGGTGGCAAGATGGCAGAGAGGATGAGATGAGGATGCAGGAGCAGGCAGGGGATGATGGGATAGGTGACAGGATGGCAGAGAGGACGAGATGAGGGATGAAGAAACAGGACGCAGGGGGCCAAGAAATGTGACATCGGAGTGATCTTCCACACCAGACCAATTCGAAGTGAAATCGAAGTGAGCTTCAGTGCGAATTCTGTGAATTTACTTTTTTTCCGAATTCATGAAAATGAGGAGTCAGTGCGGAAGCAGCACGAAAGGAGTGCCCATAGAAAGGAATCACATTCACGTTATGACGTGAATCTGTATCGTTGGACCCGCAGTCACGTGAGAACTGAGCTGCAAAAGCTCTAAAAATCTCCGTCAGATAAACCTCATGGTCACTTGTGATGTTGCCGCATCTCTATTTTGCCATAGCACAGTGGTGCGATAAGACCCCTAGAGTCCTGGATTGGTTCCTTGTTTGACCTGGTTAGCAGTCCACAGACCAGGCAGGCAGTATGAGGGCATGCTTATCTCATGTGGCCAGAGGCCTAAGGGCCAGTATGAATGAAACATCAGGGTGCCTCTTGAGAGCAGTGTCACTTTAAGTCTCATGGAAATTTACTTCTCAAATGATCATATTGAACACTGTGCTAAAATGGAAATAGCATAACTGTACACTAAGTGTGCAGGTTTCACAGTAACACCATGAGGGGAAGATGTAAGTTAGTGTTCTGGATCTACTGGTATATGTCTAAGTGATTTGCAGAAAATCAGCAAGGATATCTGAGTACCAATTGTTTAACAAAGGCATCAAGGCAATGGCTGTCTCCTACTTTAAATTATACTGCTGAAATTAAAAAGAAAAAATGGGGGACCCTAGTCTTTGGGACAAGTGTGAATGTTTGCTTTCAAGAAATGTGAATTTTATTAATTTCTAGTCAAAGCAAATTCATGGACTGAGAATTCTTTTAAGTGTGCAGTTCTTTTTAGTGGATCTCAAAGTTGTGAAAATAAATAAATACATAAATAAATAAAGTATATCCATCACACATGCAGATTGTTCAGTGCTGACACCTTCACTTTACCATATCTTTGCTGATGGAAATTACAAAATTACCTCAGTAGATGTGGGAGTGGGCTGAATTATTTGTTACAATTTTGTCCAGTCTAATAGTTTTGTAACCATAAAAAGAGCTGAAAAGGATCAAATTGGTTAGACCCTTTTGTTAGTGAGAATGGTACCATTAAGCCTAAATATCTGGCCTTCTCATGAACAAGCTGGTGTCTATCATATAGACTCCCATTCCTCTTCTAAGGAGGTCTAAGTTATAGCTGAAAGCCAGTGTGGTGTAGTAATTTACTCATTGGACTATGACTCTGGAAAACAGGGTTTGAATCCCTGCTCAGCCATAGAAATCCACCAGGTGATCTTAGGCAAGTCATGCTCTCTCAACCTCTGAAGAAGGCAAAGGCAACACCCCTTTGAACAAATCTTGCTGGGTTCATGTTATGTTTGTCATAAATTGGAAACCACATGAAGGTACACAACAGCAACTTGTTAATTTTGAAGCAGTGTGGCAGAATCTGAGCTAAAAATCTGGAGGGAGGAGGGTTATGACAGTTCTGGGTGCCTCCCTCCCCACTTCCAAACAGATAACAGAGCAGTAAAATTTGGGACTTCTGTTAATGTGGTTTAAGTTGTGGACCTCTTCTTATGCCAGGGATGTGAATTGGTGGTCCACTAGATGCTGACAGCAGCTTCCTTTATCCTTCCCTATTGGATTATACTGGCTAGGGTTGATCACTATTGTAGCCATGAATCTGGGTTACTCCATCCCTGACCTAGGATCAATCTGTATATTTGTAAATAAATCACTAATATTACAAAGCTTCAGTGGGTCTCCAGGAAACCAAACCTAGCAAAGTTAGTAGCTTCATGAAATGTCACTAATTAACTCTTGCCAATATTAACAATACAATATATTATAAGGCTCAGATATTTTGAAATAAGAAAGACTGTGTATTGTATTTTAGCTCTATAGGGTAGAAGTATATTGGAATAACAAGGAACAATCTTTCAAAAAGGGCGGGTGGGTTTCCAGCCACAGATTTTTGAAAAGCTTTGCAGCAATTAATGATTTTCAGAATTATTTCCCACTAAGGAAAACATTAATGTCAGAATCTATGTAGATTTCTCAGGAAAGAAATATGAGCAGCATAATACATCCTTGGTTGCTCCTAGATTAGTTCAGTATCCATGTGGATTTTCAATTAGAATGTAACCTTTCCCTCATCTAATCCTCTAGAGATATCATTTCTAAAGTATATCTGTGCAGAGCAACTGAATTGGTCTGGTTTTTTGTGATGTGCTTGTTCATTGATCTCCTATATTTTAAAGCCTTTATTTAAAGTGGAAAATATTCCTCTTGGAGTGGAGTTCATATGTGTTCCTCTGTTCTGCATAGATTCTGGAAGTACTCTAAATAAAATATCTGTCACTTAGAGCAACTGTTTGTGTTTTCTTTCATCAAGGAATTTATTTTCTTGTCCTTCCTTTTTAATAGCATAAGCATTTTCAGGACTTAATAGCTTTCCACCATTGGTGTGGCTAAGGAGAAAATCAGAGGAGAACACAAGCCCAAACTGCTGCTGCAAGGAAATGCATCACATCAGTAGTAGACAAGTGAATTAATATGGGACTAGATTAAGCAAGAGTTAGTTCTGCCTTAAGAGGTATGAGCAAGCACATTAATAAAACAACAAGGGACAGCAACCCCTGAACAGAATCTTTAAAGAGAAAGGAATCTGTAATGTTTGCATTGTGCTGTGCAGCTATTTGTCACTAGATCAAAGATAAGCAGTGTTTCCCAAAGACTGTGATTCTGATCTAACTATCCAGAAACCTTCATTAAATGGGGGGAGGGGGTGCATCTTTAAATGTATACGTTATATTTTTTCCAATGCTTTTCTCTGACCTTTCCTGCATGGGCCAGGGTATTTCTGCTGTTTCCCTCTTCCCCACATTGTCTGTCAATGCCACAGCAGCAACAGGCAGTTGCTCACACATACACATGCACCCCATTCTATATTTCTTATCCTTGCTGCCACAAGACATGTCCTTTGAAGGCAGAAGGAGGTGCCTGGCTTCAGTCCCATGGCTGGACACTTCTCTCTGACATCAGAAAATAGGACTCTGACAGCGATAGTGGCAGAGGGCAATGTAGCAGTGTGCAAAGTAGAACAAGTGTTTGCTGCCGTGTAGATCTCTGAGTTTTCCTGGAAATCCGAGAGCAAAAAAGCAAGTTAATTTAAACTGTTTGATTGGGTGGAAGGGCTGGGTTTGGTATGAGAACACCTTCAAGGCATGTAAACAGCCTGTACATGAAGCTGGGTTTTGATCATGTGTCATCTGAATTGGATACTGCCAGAGTGGTGGTGGTGGGGAGGAATAAACCTTTTGGTCTCTGTGGACAAGACCTCTGAGCCATTGGGTGCATTGCATGTTGCCAGTTTTTCAGATAACTTTCTACTAAGTTCAAGTGGTTCCTTGCTTTCTGCTTTCTAGAAAGAATATCTATGTTGTAGTAAGAATATCTGAATTCTAGTATTAACTGTGTGGATGTTGTAATCATACTGACAGTGCTTTTGTAGTATTAATGCAGCATCCTTCTTATGTGAAGGGTATAAACCACTGTATGATTTAAGACACCCCCCCCCCCAATACTCATTGCTGATGCATACTGGGGGAAAATTACTAAACAGGTACTATATATATATATATAGAGAGAGAGAGAGAGAGAGAGAGAGATCTTGTAGTTAAGAGATAGAAGAGTCCTGCCAGATTGGACCAGATGTATCTAGACCAACATCTATTTTATTCAGGATTTAATGAGCAGACAGATGCTTCTGGAAAACCTATTTATCTAGTCCAACAATTTCTGTTCCACATTGTAACCAAGGTCAGTTTACAGTGGAAAGAAAATCCTCAGTCCTAATGATAATTGAGTAAATTCCATAGTTTTATCATGATATTCTTTCTGTATCAAAACCAGTCTGTTTCCAAATATCCAATAAGATGTACTTTAACCCGATCTGTGTTTTGTGGTATAAAATGATGTATATATTAAGGAAACAGTGAGATTCAGGATAAATGCCTGGTGGCACAGTGGTTAAATGCCTGTATTACAGCCACTCACTTACAAACCACAAGGTGGACTGCTGGGGTCCAACAACCCTTGTCAGCAACTCAAACGAGTCCTGGGGTTAAATCAGACCCTTGTAGCAGAGCTGGCAAATTTCCAGAAGCCGAAGCGTGGCTCCAAAGTCCAAGTTGGGATGACAGCAACTGGATGTCTTCCAAGAACTGCAGCAATGCAGGAACCTCCAGGGACACACAGCAAACCGATGCTATAGCTTCTTCTGATAAACCACCAGAAAAACAAAAGTCCCCAAAGTGCTCTTTATTCACAGTGCTATAATACAAAACTAGATCTCTAAAACTCCAAAACATACCAATCCAACTCCTACTGCAAACCCACACCCACCCTTGCAACCCCTGGGCTTATATAGTCTCCAGACCATGTGGTCTCTCAAACCCAGTGAGTTCAGGTGTGTAGCCATGTCATGTGTCTCCTGTGCAATCCAGACACATGTTTCATCATCCATGGCTACGTGCACTTGGACACTGAAGAGTCCTTGAGACAATGAGCTTCAGCTGTGCTGATCAGCCTTGCCACTCTGCTGAATGCTCATGGCCAAACACACACACATCAAGCATTTCCCTGTGTGCTGTGTTTTAACCCTTCAAATCCTGACATATGCGTTCAATACCAGCCAGGGCTTAGGGTTGACTCATCCTTGCATTCTTCTAAAGTCACTAAAATGCGTACCCAGCTTGTTAGGGGCAATTAGCTTACACATTGTAAACTGCTTGGGCTTAAGTGCACTGATAAGCAGTATAGAATAGCTATTGCTATTGCTAAGTGCTAGGGTTGTCATCCAAGAGGAAAGGGGGAAGTAGCCCAAAAAGGTTTGGGGATCACTGGTCTAGTTAAAGTCTGGACCTAAAATCTCCTGAATAATAGTGGCAGGCCTGAAGGAAGCTGTTCATTCAAGGAAGCCCACAGATGGGACAAAGCTGAAGCAGTTGTGTAAGGAGGAATGGCCCCAAATTCCTCAAAACAGATGTGAGAATCAACAAAAGTTATTGCTGTTTATGGGGATTCTACTGTTTCTCATACTTTTTTTAAATTCACACAGAAATTGACTGTTGAATCAATTGTAAATAAACACATGTTAAAATGCATCATGCTGATAAATCATTTCTTTAATCAAGTTATCTGTTTTTCTTTTTCCTGTCCTTGAAAAACTATGACATAAGTGCAAGTTGTATATGGACTGCATACAAGAGAATGTTATAAGACCCATCTTTGAAGTTAAACATGTGTGTATCCCATTTGGGAAACAATAGGATAAGGCACAGGTGATAATCTCCTAAAACAAGTATCCTTTGCATAATTGTATGCCACAGCTAGATCCTAGGATATATTGCTGGTATGGCACACCAGAAGGGGTGGCCAAACAAAATGGCATTCCTCAATGAAAGTGTTTACTGTGTTAAAAACCCTAATGCTCCTATTATTTCACCTTAATTAGTTGCATTTTCTAAACATAAAATCTCTCCAGAATGAAGGTAGAAGATAATCTGAGGACATTACCGTATGAATGTTGATTTCACTGCAGTCGTGCTAATAAAAGAAAATGGAAACATATCAGTTTGGGAGCAGTCATTATCACACATCTCTGCAATAGCACAACTGGGATGTTTTTACCATCATTGATCCCTCATGCTCTCTTCTGCATTCCTCCTTAATCCCTCCTTCCTGCCCTATGCTCTGCCCAGTGTGCCTTTGGACTTTACTTTTATTTTTTAATGCAATTCTGAAGTCATGCTTATGTGTTTTAAGAATAGAAATAGGGGGGAAAAAGAACACAGGAAATACTGAGGGGTGGGGGACACTGATACCATATTACTGCCAATACACAAACTGCCAAGGAAGCACCATTTTGCACCATTTTACTCCTTGCAGTAATGGAAAACCAGTGAGATTGGGAGTTTATTGATGGGTTTTCCCATCAGTGAAAAGGGATATTCTAACAATGCTTCAAAGGCACAGCATCAATGAGACAGACACAATGTTGTTCAATAAGTATTGCCAAAGATACTATTCTCCAAATTTATTGTGATATTGTCTGTGTATAAGAGCCAAGGGGGGCGGGGAAGCATATTTGTCTTACAACTAAAGATGAGATTAGTCATGCTGGATTCTGTTCTCTGTAAATTTATGCAAAATTCCATTCCAGGTACAAAGCAAGGATTGTTGTATACTGAGCCTTTAAGAAGCAGGGCCAGGGGCCTGAGCATTGGTGGGCCATGTTAATTCTCAGTTCTGAAGGGAATATTTTTAGTTGGGCAGAACCTGGTAGGTCCAGTTGCGGTCTGTCAGGAGCAAAGGACAGCCCTAGGACTACTGTGCATGGCTATCTGAGCAATGAAAGACATTTACTTAGGAAATAATGAATATTGTAGGTGTCACAGTGAAAAGAGTGCTTCTCTGACTGAGCAAGAGTAACACAAGAGATCAGGGGATCTGGAAATCATATGATGAAGACCTAGGCATATCTGTATCTTTGGCAAGCTCAGTTCACCCTTTAGGTATGTTTTTAAAATAGAATAGAATAGAATAAAAAACAACTGGACCTATCTATTGAGTATGCAAGCCAGAAAGGTAGAAATACCTTCTCAAGCTATCATTTCCATTTGAAGGGGTAGTGATTTGAATTGTTGACATGATTACCTGTATTATGGAGCATAAATAAGCACGTGCGCGCACACACACAGTAACGTCTCATTTAGATAACAGCCTTGTTTTGTAGTTTCATTTTGAGCACAAGCAAACACAGACCTCTAAATCTTACTATGGATCCTGCTCCTCCTGTTGATACCTGAAATGATATCCCTAGTCCCTTTGTCTCATACTGCTACATCTCTCTCTCCTGTCCATGTGGCATTTGTATTATATCAATGAGCCTCTACAGACTGGCCTGAAAGGCCAGCCTGAGGGTCTGCATGCTCGACGCCATAACCCTGCCCCATGGTGCCATTTTGGCATGTGCCCGTTTAAATGGTGTGCGTCATGATGATGCCACTCTGGTGCTGCATCTACATGATGTAGTGCCAAAAGGGTGTCATCACACCATGCTGTGCTGCGCCTCGCCACACCACGGTGGATATAGCACAGTTTAGGAGAAGCAAGAAGGAGCTGCGTTTTGCCACTCCTTTTTGTGTCCTCCAAAGGCCGGATTGGGGCTGTGGCGTGTGGTTGCCACGGCCCTGATCTAGGGTGAAAAGAGGCAGCTGCAGACCACCCCAAAGGAGGGGGGAGTCTGTACAGCCTCAATGTCTTTGCACACCAAACACAGCTCATTCTTGCTGGAGATGCCATACTATGGCTTCAAGATAAACCTTATATTTAAAATATTCACTTTTATTAGCAGTTCCTGATTAGAAGCAACACACTTTTCTTTCTATATGAGGGGGTATTGTAAAGTTTTAATTATCACCTAAAAAAAATTGACAGGAAGTTTATTTTGATTTGTAATTGTTAACTTTCTCTATGTAGTCACCATCCAGATTTACACATTTTCCCCAGTGTTTCTTGACCCTCCAAATACCATTATTGTAGAAGTCTGCAGATTGTGCCTTAAACTACTCTTCCACTTCATGAATGACGTCATTTGTGTTGTCAGATTGGCGGCCTCGCAATGGATTTTCATTTCTGGGAACAAGAAAAAGTAACTTGGTGTGAAGTTGGGAGAATAAGGCGGCTTCTGCAAGATCTCAAAGCCACATGCCTATAATAAATAAATAAATAAATAAATAAATAAATAAATAAATAAATGCCGCGTCTTCCGATTGAGGATCGAGGCAGGTAACAACAAAGAAAATACAATATACAGTACAACAATAAAAACAACAAGCCCCACTGGAACTGGGTGGGACATGTAATACTTACTGTGACCCAAAGTAGTGACGAGAAGAGGCTATTACTTCTTCCCCTTCATCCAAAGTTTGTTCTTCTCATTTCCCAACAAGGATGCAAATAAGAGAAAGCAAAAGACCCCATATAAAGTGCATTTAAAGGTAGTTTCTCGTATCACTTAAAAAAAAATGATACTAGTGAATTCCGAAGAATTATGTCTGTCATGCAAATGTCAGGAAGAATAATGGCAGGACTATAATATGAATGTGTGTCTCTAATGGAGAACTTCATTACAGTGCAATCAGTTCAAAAGTTCATGAAACCAAGTGGAGGACCTTGCCACACATTATGTCCTTTTTCTTTAAACAGTGAAAACACTTGGACAGAGTTACATATATTAAACTGGTATTTCCTACACTAATATTACCACAGCAAGACAAAATAACAATATGGGTTCTGTCTCTTAAATAAGATATATTGCACCTTACTCATTATGCTTCAAGCATCCTCATTTATCCTGAGAAATTAAGCCTTTTCTTTCAAATGTCAAGAAAGAAGATGGGAGATGGGGAGGCCAGGAAAATAGTTCATCCCTGCTTCCACCCCAATGAATGCTTTAGTGAACTTTAGAGGTAGGGCATGGCTGGGGCCCACTTTTAGATGGGACAGGTATTGGAGAAGTGGCCTAAGTGGAAGGGGACAGAATCTGGCAGGCTTTTAAAACAAACCACCTCTCTAACAAACAGACAAATAAAATAAAATAATTGATTTCTCTTTGTATTTTGTTTTACTATTTGCCTCCAATTTTCATCATTAACAAATACAATCCCCACACCTGTATTTTGTAAATTAGTCAGTGGGAAGATTAATTCCAGTGTCCAGAATCCTGTTGTGAATTTAGGTATGAGTAAACACCCTAGTTACAGTTCTATGCCATAAATCCCATCCTGACTTCCCCATCCCCTCTTACAGTACTAGGAAACAGCTGCTGAGATCAGTTGGGTCTATTCCCCTGTCAATAAAAAGCATCTTCTCTAGTAAATAATCTCCAGTGCAACAGGCAGAAGAGGGCCCCCTATCACAATTCCCCCTAACACAATCCCCCCTGACACTTGTATGAGTGGTGGAATGAGACTGTCAACCAACTGCTTCCCGATCAACAGAGGAACAGACTCCTATTGATTGCAGCAGCTGCTTTTCAGTAAGGGGAGAATAGGGGATTGTCATATTCCCTATGTTGCCCCTAAATTAGGGGCTATATACCAAACGTCAATATAAAGAAATCATGCAGGCATAACTCGAGGTTATGCATTTGTAACTGCTCAACAGAATTCCTGCCATTATCAACAAATAAAACCATCCCCAGGCAGGAATAATCCTACTTGATTAATTATTATGATATTTATAAATATTTTCAAATATATTGAAATGGGGTTAACTTGACTTTAATGTGCTGTTGAGCATGACATCGTTCATGGGCTATATAATCAATAAGTCAGTCAAGATCATTTCTTTCCTAACTGACTATAATGCATTTTGGGGAATGTTGGGGAAAGTTCCCTCTGTGGGCTGCCTACAGCCCCAAGGATGTTTTTGCAGTCCACAAAAGCCCAAGTGTCCCATGAGTGAGGAAATAATATTTTCGAACCCAAATGGTAAATAGCAATCTCCTGGCCAGGCTGTGGGGGGTTGCTATTGGTCATGTTGCCATCTCTTTAGCTTGTCCTCATCTATTTAGAGGCCTATACAGAGTTTTTAACCTAAGTAGGAAGTGATCAGCACAGGAAGCATTTTTTTTCATGGTTTGAAATATGCCCTGCATAGGACCATGAAAGGAGACAAGGGGGCTGAGAACACTTGCAGTATGACGAAATAGCCAGTGACACTTTAAGTGGCGGCGGGGGGGTATTTGCCATTTGGGGGCAAAAGTGTTCATCTTCCAAATGTTGTGGGTGGTGTTGTGATGTGGGGATGACAATGAAGTGTATGACCTCACAGTATATGGGGCAGGAGGTGATACAACCCCACAACTCCTGGTGATTGCACATTAATGCTTTTCTTGTTTTTCACCAAATTTCAGTAGCAAACTGAATGTGATGGAATCCTTTGGAGACTTATGCTGCTATAACATGAAGGTTTTGAAGTCTTTAGCTGCCTTGGCCAAAGAGTGCTGATGCCAAACAAAACTATAAATCCCAGAATTCTGTAAGATGGAGCCATGTCAGTTAAAGTGGTGTGAAACTGCATTATTTCTACAGTGTAGATGCACTCTGATTCTGCCTAATAACCATTTTTGAAAATAATTATTTTTTTTCCAGAAGCTGTGCAGAATCACTGGGAAGTTTTATTCATTGACCATGTGTAAGTGGATCTTTGGCAGCAAACAGAATTTCATCATTTGTTATAGCTGTTGTGTGCCTTCAAGTGGTTTCTGATTTATGATGACTCTAAGGTGAACCTATCGTGGGATTTTCTTGGCAAGATTTGTTCAGAGAGGGTTTGCCTTTGAGAGCATGTGACTTGCCCAGTAAGTCTTATGGCTGAGCGGAGAATTGAACCCTGGTCTCCAGAGCCATAGTCCAACACTCAAAACCTACCCTACCGCATTTTAAAAATTCTCATATATTCTATATTTTATTGATGTGACTGCATTGAAATTGGTAGGACTCACCTTTTCTTCAATTCACGATATTGTACATGGTGTGACAGCGAACCTGACAGTGGTAAGATGTTGTTGTTTATATGCGCCTGGGAATAATTTTTCATATAGCTTATCTATTATATGTCTAATAGTTTATCTTTTGTTTCATTCTGTTATGATGTGCTGCCAGTTTTGAAAGACAGACAGATCCCAAGACACCAGTCTCTGAGCCATTACTATCTTATACACTGGCATTTGACTTTGACACTTATCTCATTTGGTTCCCAAGCCCACCTTCTAGTTGTGAATTTTAGGATCAGCCCTAAATATTTTTCTGCTCATGTCAGAGCAAGAAATGGACTGCCCTTCTCCCCAAGTCCAGGTATATAATACCCAATACTAGCCAAGTTATTTTGCCATATGAAGCAGGGAACCCCACAAACACCTTTCCCCTTTTTAGTCAGAAAACTACAATAGTAGTAAATCAAATAACTATCTTCCCCCTCCTTCAGGACAACCTAAACTCTGCTCCCTGTAACCTCAGGGTGCATCTACACTGTAAAAATAATGCCATTTGACATCACTTTATGTATCGTAGCTCCATCCTATGGAATCCTGAGCTCTGTAGTTTCACAAGGTCTTTATTGCCTTCTCTGCCAAAGATTTCTGATGCCTCACAAAACTACAAATCCTAGGATTCAGTAGGAGGGAACCATGGCAGTTCAAGTGGTATCAAACTGCATTATTTGTATAGTGCAGATGCACACTCTGTCTGCCTAACAACATTGTGTGTGTTCCTCCTTATGAGCTTAGAGATGTGTGATTTACCAGTGTGCATAAAAAACAGCACTAACAATCTGAAAGGCAGTTGTGACAAACATTGCCGTGGTGGTGTTGTCAGTTATGTCAAATAAGAAACACTGTGGTGTTTGTCACAACTGCCTTTCAATTATTAGTGCTGTTTTACTCATGCATGAACCACTAGATGGATTTGAGACAATATGTGCCTCTCTGTTTGCCCTTGGATTTCAAAGATTTAAGTGGGGTGGGCAGGGAACATGATTGTCACGTTAAACTCCTCCAATGAAAGGAAGAATATATGTTTAATAAGGGGGCTGTATTATATCTTTAAAATTTATAAAACCATTCCAAACTAAACATTTTTTAAAAAAAAAAATCGAGATAGCTGGTAAAAAAATTTTTTTTAAACAAATGGTGGTCACAGAAGTTGTTTAGAAGAACAAGGAAGTCAAGTAAAAATCCCACTAAACCAGGGCAAGTTCCTTCTTCTCTGTTAGGATTCCAGGCCAAACATCTTTGGAGACTAGGCAATCTACTCATTTTTTTTATAACAGTATATCATTCAACTCTCTATAGTTTAATAATAATAATAAAAACTTTATTTATATACCACCTTTCCACAGTGATCAAAGTGGTTCACAAGACTATCAATACAATTGCACAGTACATCAAATATAAAATAAATAAAACCACAAGTACATATATAATTAAACAAGCATCCTTAAAATCACGAATCAAAACATTAAATAACATCTGTCAGTCATAAGAGCATCTTTCAACAAGGAATAATTTCTACAGAGAGTCAGGAGGATATGCTGACCGGAAAAGATGGGTCTTTAAGGCTTTCTTAAAGGCATCTAGAGAGGAACTAAGCCTTATCTCCTCCCGGAGTTTGTTCCAGTGTGGGAGCTGCAGATGAAAATGCTTTTTGGCAAGTTGATGCCAGTCTCAGATTATTCAAGTAAGCATTTCCCAGTAGTTCTGAGAGTGCGGGGCGGATTGTATGGGGAGAGGCGTTCCCTCAAGTAACACAGGCCCAAGCCATGTAGGGCTTTATAGGTGATAACCAACACTTTGTATCTTTCGGCCGTTGAGGGAGAGAGCAGGCCGGCCCAG
>NC_056522.1:229414416-229564404 GCF_019175285.1 Sceloporus undulatus | reverse complement strand
CTGAGTGCCCTCCCTCCATAACTGTCATCTTTCGGCCGTTGAGGGAGAGAGCAGGCCGGCCCAGTGTCATCAGGGGCTGGACTGAAGACAGAGTGCTCTCCCTCCATAACTGTCATCTTTCGGCCGTTGAGGGAGAGAGCAGGCCGGCCCAGTGTCATCAGGGGCTAGCCTGAAGATACAGTGTATCTTAATTGTAGATTTTTCTTGTACTGTTATATAATTTTCTTGTACACCGCTATGATCTATTTGGAATAGCGGTTTATAAATAAAACATATTATTATTATTATTATTATTATTATTATTATTATTATTATTATTATTGTATTGAGCCCAGAAGCTAATAGGCAGCCAGTGGAGAGATTTTAATACCGGTGTTATATGATCTGATCTAGAAGTTCCGGCGACCAATCTGGCTGCAGCATTTTGAACTAACTAAAGCTTCCGAACCTGGTACAAAGGTAGCCCCATGTAGAGCGCATTACAGAAATCCAAGCGAGAGGTTACCAGTGCATGTACTTTCGGTCGAGGCAGGGTCGCAGTTGGCGTATCAGCCGAAGCTGGTACCAAGCACTCTTGGCCATTGCATCTACTTGAGATGATAACTGTCGAGATGAGTCCAAGAGTACTCCCAAACTGCGAACTTTGTCCTTTAGGGGAAGCGTGACCCCATCCAGGACAGGATGACAAATTTCCATGTCTGGACTTGGAGTACCTATCACGAGTACCTCTGTTTTCTCTGGATTCAGCTTGAGTTTGTTTTCCCTCATCCAGCCCATTACTGACCCCAGGCAGGTATCTAGAGGAGAGGTCCGTCCTTAGTCACTGTGTCAGTCGGAGACATGGAGAGATAGACTCTCTATAGTTTAACAATTTATAATTCAACTCTGACACATATGTTAGGTCCATGCCTGTTAATTTCACTGAAATAAACTGATAATTTAATATATAAAAATGCTTGTTAAAAATTGAATTAATGTAAGGATAATACTGTGATCCCTTACAGCAAAAGGAGTTTACACAATGTGCTATATCTTTGGATCCACTAGAATCTCAAGTGTTCTGTGGCAATCCAACAGCAAAGCAGCCACAATAATGCTGTCTTCCATTTTTGTAAATACAAACATCTTGAGCGCTATCTGCTGCACACAAGCAGAATTACCGGTAGAAACAGAGTGAAACACTTTCAGCCTATTATTGAGAGATCTTTATTTCCAAGCAATGGCGAAGACAGGAACCAGACTGAAAAGCCTATTATATTATTAAAAAGAAAGGAGGGGAAAAAAAAAAATAAGAAAGCTAACTTCAGATGATGCATTTGGTTAGAGAGACTTTTTAAAATGTAAATCTCATGTGCCATAAATTAAGGCAAAGCTGAATCCTATCCATTGGCTTTTAGGAGAACAATAGGACTTAAAGTAGAGAATGAAGCTCTATCCTATTACACATGATCATACTCAAATTAAATGGTATTAGATTTGTCACACTAGTGATCAACATTTGGCCTAACATCGTACTTTTTGAGATTAAGTTAAAGAAAATGTTTGTAAAATCCTTGGATATGTGTTTGGGGGAGCATTGAGCACAGACAGTATATTGCTGCTATTTATATTGGCCTCAATAAAATCTCCTCTCCTTAAAATCTCTTTCTCTTCTCTTTAGTAAAGAATGAGGATGGGAATCATGTGGTCTTCCAGATGTTGTTGGACTGCATGTCCCATCCCTAGTAAACATAACCAGTAGTGAGGAATGTAAGACATTTTAGGTCTAACCTGCCCTGAAGAATTAATTAAAGCTTGTTACTACTTTAACTGTTCAATTCTATGGAATCCTGTGATTTGTAGTTTGTTGTGGCACCAGAGCTCTCTGACAGAGAAGGCTAAATAGCTCACAAAACTACAAATTCCAGAATTCCACAGCATTGAGCCATGACAGTTAAAGCGATGTCAAACTGCATTAATCCTACAGTGCAGATTAGACCTCAAGTCAACCCATATCTAGAGGACAACATTGTTCCCACTCTCTAACTAAACCTTTTGTAGCAGATTATTTTTTCTTTCTACTGGGACTGTTCACAGAACATGTCACCCTTAAGTAATACTCTTGTCACTGAGACTCAGACTTACATTCACACAGCCACGCTCACACATGCCACTCTTGAACCCTCTTTTTTCTTCACTTGTTGCCACAAATCACACAACTCTAATATGTTTATTACACTGAGGTTTAATGCTTTTTCATTTGTTGAATATTTTAAAAATGGTAACAAACGTTTTATGATATTCAAAATGACCCTCTAGCTAAAACCCACCATCCAGCTACAGTGTTTTATTATTCTCTTTCCATAGTGTGACTCCTTGTGCGCTACTAATGGGAAGAGTGAAGAATAGCAGCAGAAGTTGGGGTACAACATAGGACAAAAGAGGGTGAAATATTTAACCCATTATTTTATGTATAATAGTGAAGTAAATCTTTGTAAACATCATTCTCATGAGCAAGAATGAATAATGCAACATTTTTTCTCCCTGCTGTGAAAAAGTCATCAAACTAATTGCAGTTTGAGATCTGTTCTGTGAAAAATACTTTTTTGGGGGGGTAAAGTAGCATTTTAAAGCAGCAAACACCATTATTTTGAGGGGACGGTGGGAACACACACACGTTTTCCACACAGAATAAATCATCCTCCTAGGAGTCTCTTCATGTTTTGTGACACCTGGGAAACACCTTTGTTTTTTTGCTCTGGGATTATAGTATTCATGCATCCCTTATTCTAAAGCAGGGCTGCACAAGATGCGGCCTGGGGTCCGGATGTGGCCCACCAAAGGATTTCTGGAGGCCTGGGGCCCCATTGTCAGGAGGAGGGGGATGTCCTGGCTCCCAGAGTCTGTGCCCGGTTGCACAGAGCTTTGGAGGATGGGAGCAATGGTCTCTTCCCCCAGAGTTTGCCTCTGCTTCCCGGGGGAGTTTTGCTGGGGACAGGCTTACAGCTCCTCTCACCCCTTTGGCCAGGCAGACCCAGAGGGAGCAGCTTTTTGCAGGCAAGTGGGAGAGACAGCTGGGAAGGCAGAGAGAGAGCAAGAGAGCAGACATCAAGAGAACTAGAGATCATGAGAGAGCCTTGAGCCCTTCTTCTGGTGGGAGGATGGGAGAAAGAAAGGAGGACGTCCGACCACCACATTGTCCTCCTCCTCTACCGAGTCGTTAGCTTTTGAGTGGCCTAGAGGTTTTGCCTTTGAGTGGCAAGGCTGCCTGCCTGGCAAAATCCCAAGGCCACTCAAAAGCGAACAACTAGGCAGAGGAGGAGGAGGACAAGGCGGTGGTTGGGCATCCTCCTCTCTTTCTCCCATCCTCCCCCTCCTCCTCCTCACAAGGCTGCCTGCCCAGCAATGGGGGAAAGAGACAAAAGAGGATGGGGGAAAGAGACAAGGTTGCCCGTCCACTGCGTTGTCTTCCTCCTCCTCTGCTGAGTCATTCACCTTCAAGTGGCAAGGCTGCCTGCTCAAAGGTGAATGACTCAGCAGAGGAGGAGGAGGATAATGTGGTGGGTGGGAGTCCTTGTCTCTTTCCCCCATCCTCTTCCTTGTCTGGAAGGAAGGAAGGAAGGAAGGAAGGAAGGGAGGAAGGAAGCGAAGAAGTGGAGAAGGAAAGAAAGGAGGGAGGGAGGGTAGGAGGCAGAAAAGAAAGAAGGGAGGGAGGGAAGAAGGCAGAAAAGAAAGAAAAAGGAGGGAGGGAGGGAAAGGAAGACAGGAGGAAGGGAGGAAAGAAAAAAGCAAGGAAATGAAGGAAGGGAGGGAGGGAGGGAGGGAGGGAGGGAGGAAAGAAGCAGGGAAAGAAAGAAACAAGGAAATAATAAAGGAAGGAAAGGAGGGAGGGAGGAAGTAAGGAAAGAAAGAAAGAAAGAAAGAAAGAAAGGGAGAGAGAGAGGAAGGGAAGGAGAGAGGGAGGGAGAAGGAAGCAGGGAAAGAAAGAAATGAGGGAGGGAGGGAGGGAGAGGATGCCTTGCCCCCTGGTTGGGTGACTAGACTTTCTATCCTTTTCCCAGACATGTCCCCCATCTTAGCCTTCCTGTCCAGGAGAAGGGATTCCACAATGTCCTCTATTTTGATCATGGATAAGAAGAACAAATATGCATTTTGCTTCCAGCTTTTATTTGGTCAAGCCCCCCAATTTTAAAGTCCTACATTTCACATAAATGTCCTGCACTTCACCTAAAACTGTTGGTGGCCTGAACAACCTTAGCTGATCTTAATTTTGGCCCCTACCTCCTTCCAAGTTGGGCACCCCTGTTCTAAAGCAAGTGCATTCTCACCACTATTCCACAATGCAGAAATAAAGCAGTTTGACACTACTTCAGCTGTCATGCTCCATCCTGTGGAAGCGTGGGATTTGTGGGTTTTTTAAAAAAAGGTATTTAGCCTGGTCTGTCAGAGAGATCTGGTGCCTCTCCAAACTACAAATCCCAGGATTCTGTAGGTTACTGCTATGGCAGTTAAAGTGATGTCGACGTGCTTTATTTCTGCAGTGCAGACATACCCTTGCTCTCTTTTCAGTCTAGAAATGTGTCATTTAAAAAAAAAGACATAAAATACTGCACAATCTCCAGTCAGCAATACAATGCAAAAACCGTTTGCCCCTCTGAAGCACTATGTGGGACATTGCTTTTGTAACTGCTGGTGTTTTTAGGTTGTTTGAACAGATGACGCAACATTATAACTCTTAATCATTTATGAGCATATAAGAAGCCGTTTTGGTGCTATTGCAGAGGGGAATTGTGTCTAGCTAATATACAACCAGACAAAACTTTATTAGCAAATAAAACCCCTTGAAAACATGGGCTTCTCCTTAGATATGCTGACCCAGCTTCAGACAAAGTGGTTAGAACAGGCCTCTAATTAAATGTAGAATAGGTGCAATAATGGTAATCAATGCATTCAAAGCCTTTCTATGAACATGAAAGGAGAATAAAAAGGAGGTATAGGAAAGGTAATGAACAATCAGCTGAAACGTAGTATTGGAAAAACTACTTGAGCAAATAGTAAAGAAAATTCAGTGAATTTAGTGTATGGACAGGAAATCTAAAAATAGAGTGAGCACTGCCAATTGGAAGGGTACAATGAAGTTGCCCCTTTAAAAATATTGCACTGGTAACATTGTTAAGCATGATTCACACCTGTACTGATATGGAGAAGAAGAAAAAATGCAAATTATTGTAAGTGTGTGTGTGTATCCAATAAGCAATGTTAGATTAGCCAGGTAAGATCTGTTCTATTGTTTGGGAAAATAGTAGAGGGTTGACATTGAAATGATCCAGTACAGAGAGAAAATCCTGCAAGTGAGAATGCACATGGAGATATGTAGGCACTGGATACACTCTTTCTCACAATCAGGGGCCCAGATTAAACATCACTTCTCAGCAACAGGGAAAATCTGATGGAATTCTCACCCAGGCTAGCTTTTGGGTTCCAGTAACTCACCTTGCTGTTTTACCCTTAGGATTCCTCTCTTAGTCTGATACTTTGGCTGCAAGATGACTGCTATTCTGTGAATGTATTGATCAGTGAGTGGGTCAATGTGGTAAAGCTAGCCCAGTTCTCCCATTCAGTTCTTAACTGAAAACAGACAGACCAAGTTTAAGAAATTAAAACTAATGAAGATTTATTATATAAAAATTAAGTTTAACATCAATACACTGAACTTTTTCCACAGTCCCAGATCCCAAAATCATATTCAGATCTTATTAATTCCTCTCTTCCTAACTGACTTCTGTCTCTCTTGAAAAAAGTTTCTGCAGACAAACTTCTATGTTACAGTCTTTGTCCCATGTTCCTCCTTCACAGCACTCCAGGCTGTGATTGCCTGGTTCTACCCAGGCTTAACCAGCTTCTCACTACACAGAAAAGCATACAGACACAGCAGCATGTACACTGGGTTCTTTCTCACCACTGTTGAATGCATGGCGTGGAGGTTGTGGCCAGTGCATGTGTCAGAACTGGGGAGGTTATAGAGGGAATAATCCCATTCCTCCTGCCCACACACACCTACCCACTGAATGCAGGGGGAGAACATTTTATGATTACCCTACTGCTTCATGTAGCCTGAGCAGAGCTTAGAAATAACTGGTTAGAAATTATTAGTTCCTTCCAATTACCAAGTTATATCTAACTTAAATTACACTGGAAACAAAAGAAAGATAATGCCACTCCTCCTTCTGTGATGCTACTATAAGATTTGACCATATAACTCCTGTTTTAAAATCACTCTACTGGCTGCCAATCAGCTTCCGGGCACAGTATATGGTGTTGGTCATTACTTTTAAAGCCGTATATGGCTTGGGCCTGAGTTACTTGCAGGAACGCCTCTCCCGACACAATCCGCCCCGCAATCTCAGAATATCTGGGGAAAATCTACTGGAAATACAATCTACCAGATTGCACATGACTTCCCAAAGAACTTTTACTGCCGCTGACCCTAAACTGTGGAACAGCCTGCCAGAAGAGATCCGTCTTATCACTACCTTAGATGCCTTTAAGAATGCAGTCAAGATGGAGCTCATCTGGCCTACCCTCCTGAGCTTGATTAGGACATTCCCCTCAAAGAAGACTCTTTGTATATAACCACTGATGTACTTATTGGAACTGGATGTATTTATTGGAACTGTTGGATTTTATGATTGCACTGTATGTTTTTATCAGGTTGTAACCCTGCCTCGATTAGTAGGGAGAGGTGGGCCAATATAAATAAAAAATTTATTTATTTATTTATTCATTTATTATAACATTTAGCATAATGGAGGAGTCTAGTGTCACTAAACGGTGGAGAAGGAAAACCACATGGTGCTGGCTCATGTTGTGCTCTGTATCATGCTCTGTTCTGAGTACAGAGGTAGCAAGGAGGTAGCCAGGAGGAGACTGTGTTTTGTATAACAGGCCTGCACTCTATAACATTCAGATTGATTGATTGCTTGCTTGGTTGATTTCTCCTTCCTTCCTTCCTTCCTTCCTTCCTTCCTTCCTTCCTTCCTCCCCCCCCCCCCCTTTTTTGGGAAAAAGAATAAAGTGAGAGCCACTGTGGTGTAGTGGTTACAGTGTTGGACTGGGACTTGGAAGATCCGGGTACAGGTCCCCACTGGGCCATGAAATTTGCTGGGTGACCCTGATCCAATTGCTGTCTGTCAGAAAGATCCACCTTAGAAGGTGGTTTTCTGGATAATATGGAGAATCATAGAATCATAGAGTCGTAGAGTTGGAAGAGACCACTAGGGCCATCCAGTCCAACCCCTGCCATGCAGGAAATCCAATTCAAAGCATCCCTGACAGATGGCCATCCAGCCTCTGTTTAAAGACCTCCAAGGAAGGAGACTCTATCACCTTCCGAGGAAGTGCATTCCACTGTCGAACAGCCCTTACTGTCAGGAAGTTCCTCCTAATGTTCAGGTGGAATCTCTTTTCCTGTAGCTTGCATCCATTGTTCCAGGTTCTGTTCTCTGGAGCAGCAGAAAATAAGCTTGCTCCCTCTTCAATATGACATCCTTTCAAATATTTAAACAGGACTATCATATCACCTCTTAACCTTCTTTTCTCCAGGCTAAACATCCCCAGCTCCCTAAGTCATTCCTCATAGGGCATGGTTTCCAGACCCTTCACCATTTTTGTCGCCCTCCTTTGGACACGCTCCAGTTTCTCAGTGTCCTTTCTGAATTGTGGTGCCCAGAACTGGACACAATATTCTAGGTGGGGCCTGACCAGAGCAGAATACAGTGGCACTATTACTTCTCTTGATCTAGACACTATACTTCTATTGATGCAGCCTAAAATAGCATTGGCCTTTTTAGCTGCCGCATCACACTGTTCACTCATGTTCAACTTGTGGTCTACTTGGACTCCTAGATCCCTTTCACACGTAGTTTCATTCAGCCAGGTGTCACCCATCCTATATCTGTGCATTTTATTTTTCCGCCCTAAGTGCAATACCTTACATTTCTCCGTGTTGAATTTTATTTTGTTAGCTTTGGCCCAGCTTTCTAGTCTATTCAGGTCGTTTTGAATCTTGATTCTGTCCTCTGGGGTATTAGCTATTCCCCCTAATTTGGTATCATCTGCAAATTTGATAAGTATGCTCCCAATTCTGTCATCCAGGTCATTGATAAAGATGTTGAATAGCACTGGGCCCAGGACAGAGCCCTGTGGGACCCCACTGGTCACTTCTCTCCAGGATGAAAAGGTGCCATTGTTGAGCACCCTTTGAGTTCGGCCGGTCAACCAATTACAGATCCATTTAACAGTTCCTTTGTCCAGCCCACATTTTACAAGCTTGTTTGCAAGTATGTCATGGGAAACCTTGTCAAAGGCCTTAGTGAAATCAAGATATACTATATCCACAGCATTCCCTTCATCTACCAAGCTGGTAATTTTATCAAAGAAAGAGATTAGGTTTGTCTGGCATGACTTGTTTCTCTGAAACCCATGTTGACTTTTTGTGATTATGGCATTGCCTTCTAGATGTTCACAGACTCTCTGTTTAATGATCTGCTCCAGAATCTTTCCTGGTATTGATGTCAGACTAACTGGACGATAATTGTTGGGATCCTCTTTTTTCCCCTTTTTGAAGATGGGGACAACGTTTGCCCTCCTCCAGTCTGCTGGGATCTCTCCTGTTTTCCAGGAGTTTTCAAAGATTATTGCCAATGGCTCCGATATTACATTTGCCAGTTCTTTTAATACCCTTGGATGGAGTTCATCTGGTCCCGGAGACTTAAATTCATTTAGATTAATAAGGTGTTCCTCTACTATCTCTTTACTTATTCTGTGCTGAAATTCCCCTATTCTGTCCTCTGCTCCATTGTCCTCAGCTTGAGCACCCTTTTCCTTTTCTGAGAAGACTGAGGCAAAGAAGGTGTTGAGTACTTCTGCCTTTGCTCTGTCTTCTGTTAGCATTTTGCCATCTTCTCCACGCAGTGGCCCTACCGTTTCCTTCTTCTTCCTTTTGCTGCGGACATATCCAAAAAAGCCCTTTTTATTGTTCTTAACCTCTCTAGCAAGCCTGAGTTCATTCTGCGCTTTAGCTTTTCTGACTTTACCCCTACACATGCCTGCTATTTCTTTGAATTCCTTTTTTGTGATTTCCCCCTTTTTCCATTTCTTATACATGTTCCGTTTCAAACTCAGCTCGGTTGAAAGTTCCTTAGTCATCCATCCTGGTTTCTTGAGACACCTCCCGTTTTTCTTTCTCACTGGAACTGTTTGAAATTGTGCCTTCAGTATCTCTCTTTTGAGAAACTCCCATCCGTCCTGAACTCCTTTATCTTTTAGTATTTCTGACCATGGAATTGCCCTCAATACTTCTCTAAGTTTACTGAAATCCGCTCTCCTAAAGTCTAGGATGCATGTCTGACTATGCCTGGCTTCTCCTTTCCACTGTATTACAAACTCCAGGAGAACATGGTCACTTCCACCTAATGATCCCACTACTTGCACCCCATTAACCAAGTCATCCTTGTTGGTTAGGATCAGATCTAAAATAGCTGATCCCCTTGTTGCCTCTTCCACCTTTTGGACCATGAAAGTGTCTTCCAGGCAAGTGAGGAATTTGCTAGGCCTTGAGGATTTTGCTGAGTTTGACTTCCAGCAAATATCAGGATAGTTGAAGTCGCCCATCACTACTACATCTCTCTTTTCTGACTGTGTGGTCATCAGTTCTAGAAAGATATCATCCAATTCCTCCGTCTGACTTGGGGGTCTGTAGTAGACTCCCATCGTAACATCCTTGTTGTTTCCCTCCCCTTTGATTTTTATCCAGATGCTCTCCACCTGGCTTCCATGATTGATGTCCAGGATCTCTTCAGTGGTGTAAATATCTCTGACATATAGTGCTATTCCTCCTCCTTTCCTGTTTGGCCTATTTCTCTTAATAAGGTTATACCCCTCTATTTCCACATTCCAATCATGAGACTCATCCCACCAGGTTTCAGTGATGCCTATTATATCATAAGATGAGAACCAACTTCAGGAAATGTATAAATGTAACAAATAAGTAATAAATATTTACTATTAATTAATTAGTTAATTAAACAAATGTTTACTTCATAAATGAGAAATATTGATTTTTGAAATGGTAATTAATTTAGAAAGCCTTTTTAAATATAGGGCTTTGATGAGGCTAGCAAAACTGCATTTCAGCAGGATAAAGACATTTTTGGGCAGTATTTGTCACACAACGTCATGTTTCTCCTGTTGCTGCTTTGCTTTTAAATCATTGGTAGAGTGCCCCTTTCACTGATGGCCAAAACTCATCAATAGCTCCCAATATCGCTGCTATTCCATTGGTCCCTCTTGTGCAATAAATCCCTTCTGCTGCAGTAACAATATGATGTATGAGGGAGCACAATTCTCCCTTTCTGCATCTCTCCCCACTTTCCTGCTAGCTATTACCAAGCACGCCAAGGTTGTTTTTACTCTGTGCCTTTTGTTTTGCCTGTGATTGTGTAATTACATCTAAATGATAAAATATTTTATTGTTTCCTCAATATTACAGAGTCACAGCATAAATTGAAATTACAATTAAATTAAATTAAAACATTGAAAGGCATATATGTGCTGAGTAGGTATTCATAAGGAGGAAGGTGGAGTTATGGAGCTGGTGTGGAAGGGACCATGGATTGACAAAGCAACACACGCGTGCAATTGCAAAGAAGTGTGATTCTGAACATTTTCAAATCAGCATGTTCCCATTTGCTTCGTTAACGTGATTGTTGCATAAAAGAGGCTGGTAGGATAAAGTCCACAGGGAACTATAACTGTAACTATTATTTTTAAAAGCAGCATCCCAAGCTGTGATCAAAATCCTGTAAACTTGGATAAGAAAAACCTCTCTGGGATCTCAGAACAATGTTTTGCTTCATCTTGCTACATGCTATTCTTTAGGGCCAAAAGAGACATTTACTTAATGTGCATGCAGCTACCTATCACACTAGTTAATTTCATTTTAATTAATAAAGGCACAAGGGGCACATTCTTTATCACTTCAGCACAGTGCTTGGGTAAGGAAAGCCATTCTTTTTGTTCCTCAGTACAATCACAACAAATATCACACAAACACCTACACACAAGCTTGGAACATGGAGAGAAGATCTTTCCTTTTGGCACCAATGGGATTTTTTTGGTAAAGCATTGTAAAGCATTCTAACTTCATGAGAGCGAGGGTGATTTTTGATTTTCCTGGATAGAGATAAATGCATCTCAGTATAGAGGGCTAGGAATAACAACTTCTGCATCTGTAATTCATTAAAGTAAAATTGGAGATATTGCTACATGCCTTGACATTAAACATAACATCTAGTTTTGTCCTTCCTCAATCTCGGCAGCTGAGCTGGCAAAAAAAAAGTTCCCTGCCCCTTTTCTATTCACTACAGCAATTCCAGCCCTCTGGAAATGCTACCAAAAGGACTGGGGAACCCTACTGCATGGTCTGATTTGTCATGGGGCAAATGAAGGGAATGCTCTCAAAGTAGGAAAAACCTAGCTTTCATTAATGGAAATCCTTAGCCAAGAGGGGGGATAACTGGGGTGAGTCTGTGGAAACGTTTTGCCCTGGGATTTTCAGAGGGCAGCTCAGATCTCCAGAACTGCCAAATAAATAAATACATAAATAAATAAATCTCAAAAGCAATACAAAACCAGAAATTGCCAGATGTTCATTTTTGTTTTGAAAAGCAAAACAAAATCAGAAATTGTCGGATGTTTATTTTTGTTTTGAGAAACAGGCATATTTTCTCCTGTTAAAACAATGAGGGGGGTGACTTATAAAACTGACCTGCTACTCTTTCAAGGCATCTAGGAGAAATAAGCAAAAAAGAAATGGCCAACTCTGTGGAACTAGGAGGGGTTAAGGGCTGCAAAAACAGCCTTGTGGGCTGCACTTTGTCCACACCACCTTATCACATCCCATTCAGGTGATCCTTAATCTTATCCCCTGAGAACTGAATTTGGGTATGTATATGTGTTTGATGAGGTGAAAAGCCCATCAAAGACTGAAGATTTAGGAGTGCGACAGACAGGTGGCTCAACGCCGCCCCTTTCAGCCCTGGAAGCAGAGTGCGGCAACCAGACACTGCACCCTGCACAAGGGGCAAAAGGAACCCACGAAAAAGGGCTTTTTTTTTTTACCGTAGAAGGGGTGCTGCTGTGGTGTGGTATTATGACACCCCTTGTGTGCAGAGCTGTTTGAGCACTACACATGATGGACATCATCATGGTGCACCCCGTGTAAACAGGTGCGTGCCTAGATGGCACCCCAGCAGAGGAAGAAGAGCTTGGAGTGTGTGAATGCTCAGCCCTTCTTCATCCCTAGTACTCAGTCAGGCCAGCACAAAGTGCCGGTCTGTACTGCCTTTTAGATCCTTATCCTAATATTTGTCACTGCAGAAGTGTGTGTGTGTGTAGCAATTCCTTATGTTTAAATTAAGAATGGAACATTTTCTATCTGCAAAATTTCTGTACTTTCTTATCTTACTTTCTCCATGATTAATTTTTACAGGTCCAGATGCAATTCTGGGCTGATGTCTGGCTGAGCTACCCCTGTTCTCATGTGAAAGATTCCTGTTTTTCACGTTGTTCACTCAGTTTTGAATTGTCTTTACATTTTTCCTTGCATTTTTTCCAGAAATAATATGTGGTTCTCTCATCATAAAAGACAAAGCCTTCATCTTCCTCCTTTTGCTATAAAACTGGAGCCAATTAAGTGTTCACTCACCCCAGGAACATACAAGCTTGTAAGATGTAGTTTATCAGCAGGGAAGTCACAAATTACCAGTCTGGCTTGACTGTAGACATCAAGAAGAGATCTTAGACTGGCATCTCGTTACCGGTTCCTGCTGAGTTTCTGCTTTCCCCTCCCTGGATCATTCATCAAAACTCATTGTAAGCACTTTGATACTATTATATGCAGGAAATTAATTAAGGTAAAAGGTAAAATGCAAACTGATAAAATTAAAGGGTTTGAAAGTTATACTGATATCCTACTGCTCACTCATATTACTGGAGATGCCTCTGCATGAGATAAGTATGAAGATTTAAAACTTCAGATGGTCTTATATGTATATTTCTTTATCAAAGCATAGTTTTACTTCAATTTATGCTTGATGTATGGAGAACTTTTCCTAAATAGTTACACTGTGCTGAAGTACCAGCTGGCAATAACTTGGATTTCTTTCAAAAGTTTGTTCATAGGAATCAACATATTCAGATCATAAATCCAGCTTAATTTTCAACATTTATTAGCTGCATCCTACAGCTTCCTTATCTACAAGGATTTCAGATTGGTCTGTTTGGAGGCTACATCTGTGTACTCATCATGAATTAAACTCTTGTGGTGTGCTCAATATATGATAGTGTATATGTAGGACATTATTTCCATACAGAATTATGCGATCTACCATATGAAATGGCCCTGAGCAAGAAAATGTGAAATATTTACATGGGGAATGGAAGTCAAAAGGAGAAAACAAGTGGAAATTGTTTTGCTCACAGTGGGTCCATTAATTACAATTACAGCACTATGATTCTACTTTAATTACCATGACTATGTCCTACAGAATCCTGGGATTTGCAGTTTAGGAAGGGGCATTTAAAATTCTCAGCTAGAGAGCTCCTCTGGTTCCTTTGATCAAACTACAAAATCCCAGGATGACATACGATGCATCCATGGCAGTTAAAGTGAAATCATAGTCTATAATTAAGTTGTGTGAAAGGGTTATCTGTAAAAACTAAATGAAGTACAGTGAGCCCGCGCCATATGTGGACTCCTTATAGCGGGGTAGGCAACCTACAGCCCGTGGGCTGAATCCGGCCCGGCAAGCCCTTGGGACCAGCCCCAGCCCAGTCCTGCTGCCGATTGGCGCTGGGGCCTTTGGCCTCTCGTGCGAGGGGGCAAGGGGGGGCAATTGTCTATAGAAGCCTCAGAAACATGCATTTATATTAACATTTTTTTAAAAAATCAACAATTTTTTTGCGTATCCTCCATTTTTAAAAAAAGTGTCCTCCATTAGAAAATTTTGTCCTACATTTGTTCCAGTTTATTTATTTATTTAATTTTTAAAAATTATTTAATTACTATTTTTTTGCCTCCAGCCCCCCAGTTGTCTGAGGGACAGCAACCTGGCCCCCGGCTCAAAAAGGTTGCCTACCCCTGCCTTATAGGCAGCTTTCAGCATACGCTGAAGCCGCCTAGGAAATGGGTGAATGCCCAGCACGCGTGCATGTCTGCGCAGCAAGCATGAGCCCCATTATATCCAATGGGGCTTGCGAATGGCATGCATGGCCACACAGTGAGTATGAACACCATTCGATATAATGGGGCTCAAGCATACAAGTTTTTTGCTTTATGCGGGGGTGGGGTGGTGGTGGTGTTCCGGAACAGATCCCCCGCATAAAGTAAGGGCCCACTGTATAGAAATTTCACATGAAATGCCCCATGTGGAAGCAGCTCTGGTATAAGAGAAATGACAGTAATTAGTAGGCCTTAACCTATGTCATAAGATTCTCCATAGCATTTGGTTGCTTCCACGTTGGTGGAGTGATGAATCAACTCTGATTTTCAGAATGAACTTTAAAGTACCTGCGGAAAGTACTGAACCCATTTTGAGGATTCAACATCCTGGATAGCTCCATTAAAGTTTAGCGTGGATTCACTGATCTACTGATGTGGAAACCATTGAGGATTGCCTGTGCATAACTTTCATTAAAAAAAACCACAACTCTAGTCTTCAGGTGCATTTTGATCCATCATTGTTCCTTGGCAACCTCCAAGTGGCATATTAGGAGAAGGTCTAACACTGTTCCTGTCATGCATGGTCTGATAGTGTTCTGTAAACATTTCTGTACTAAATGACACATTTTTACATAGTTGTAAAGATGACCTAGAAGCCTCTGCTGTAACACATTGCACCCACTCATTTATTACTGGCTCAGTAACAGTCCTGGCTTAGGGACAGTTAGCTTGACCCCACTGGCTGCTTTTATGGGAGGGATGAGGAAAATATGGCATTTGGGCCACACATACCCCTCATTTTTGCTTCCGGCAGCAGTTAATTTCTAAGCAATTTTGTGTTGAGAAAAGTCCAATTTTGGGCCTAAAATGGCCCAGAGAGGTCCCAAGGTGTAAAGAAATCGTCCTTTATGTGGCATTTTTTGGGGAAAGTATTTTCATATGTGGGATGGGGATGTATATCCTTCCATGGTCTTCTGATAGCTGCACACCTCTAATTTATAGAGGAGCCCTAATGTATGTGATTCCTATTTGTTTTAACCATAGGATTAATGCAACTTCTCTGTGTGTGTGTGTCTGTGTGTGTGTGAGAGAGAGAGAGAGAGAGGGAGGGAGAGAGGGAGGCAGGAGCCATGTAATCAATTATCACGTATGTCTTCTTCCTCTTCTCCTCATCCTCTTCCCCCCCCCCCTTTCTCTTCCTATTCTTCTTCCCTTTCTTGTCTATTATACATTTACATGGCATTATAAAATAAACACACACTTACAATAATGCAATTGAAGAATTAGCTTGTTCATTGTTGATTTATACCAGTGGGGCTTCTGCCTCCTTTCCTCTTGGGTGACAACCCTGATGTCCTCCAATGTCTGCTTCTTGATATTAGGTCTACTGTTTGGGCAGCGGGCAGCCAGCCAGCAGCATCTACCTCAGACATATCCAGCTCTCCACCACCTCCGTGTTACTTTACAGTAAAAGGAAGGCTAGTTGGCCAACTGCTTGGTTGCTGCTCCCAGGTAAAGATCCAAGCAGCCATTCAAGCAACAATTGGACAGCTGTCACCCTTGCCACAAGGCTGGAATGGGCAACAGAGCAGCTGGATATGTTGGCAGTGACCAAGAGGTCTCTCACTCATGCTGGCCTTGTGGCAAAGGCTGGCATGGGCAAGAGGCTTCTCACTTGCTGTTTCCTTTACACCTGGTCACCTTGGGAGCTGCAACTGGCCACCTTGAGTCCCTATATTGGGAGAAAGGCAGGATATAAGAAAGCATAATAATAAAATAATAGTAACTGAGCAGTTGGCTGAGCAGCAGCTGAGAAGCCTCTTGGCCACACCAGCTTTATGGCAAAGGCTGGCATGGGCAAGAGGCTGTTCTGTTCTGCTCCCAAGGTGACCAGGGTAAAGGAAGAACTCTCAATCTTTCATTGGGTAGAGAGGGGTGCTCTTCCCGGCAAGGAAGGACACATCAGAGAGAGGTAAGAGAAGAGAAGGAATCTTTAAAAAAAATATTGTAAGAGGTTTTTCCCGGAGGATCGGAGTGTACGGGAAGGATTATATGGGAGGAGGCGTTCCTACAAGTAGATTGGACCAAGGCCATGTAGGGCTTTATAGGTGATAACCAACACCTTGTACTGTGCCCGGAAGCTAATAGGCAGCCAATGTAATGATTTTAAAATAGGTGTAATATGGTCGAACTTGGATTTTCCGGCGACCAGTCTGGCTGCCATGTTTTGTATCAATTGGAGATTCCGGGCGTGGCACAAAGGTTGCCCCATGTAGAGCATATTACAGTAATCAAGGCGAGAGGTTACTAGAGCATGTACGGCTGTTTCTAGGTCCCGCTGCCCCAGGAGGGGTGCAACTGGCGTATCAACCGAAGCTGATAATAGGCACTCCTGGCTGTCGCATCATTCTGAGAAGACAGTTGAAGTGACGAATCCAGGAGCACCCCAAAGCTGCGGACGCGGTCTTTCAGGGTAAGTGTGACCCCAACTAGAACTGGTGAACTTATCTCCATACCCTGTTTGGGGTTACCTATCACAAGTACCTACGTTTTATTTGGATTCAGCTTAAGTCTATTTTCCCTCATCCAATCCATTACCAACTTCAGGCAGTCATTCAGGGGGGGAGATGCCCTCCTTGGTCACTGAAACAGTCCGAGACATAGATAAATAAATTTGGGTGTCATCAGCGTACTGATAACACCCCGCCCCATGTCTCCGGATGATCTCACCCAGTGGCTTCATGTAAATGTTAAACAGCATGGGGGACAGAATGGCGCCCTGAGGGATGCCAGATGTCAGCTCTCTCATAGAGGAGCAGCTGTCCCCCTGCATCACCATCTGGAATCTGCCCGAGAGGTAGGAACGCAGCCATTGCAGAGCAGAGCCAGCAATTCCCAACTCTCTCAGGCGTTCCAGAAGGATACCATGGTCTTTGGTATTGAAGGCCACTGAGATGTCCAAGAGCACCAACAGGGCCACACTTCCCCTGTCAACGCACAAACGGAGATCATTGACCAACGCGACCAGGGCAGTCTCCACTCCGTATCCCGACCTGAAGCCAGGATCTTTGTTAGGACAAACAAAGGGGCATGAGAAGAGAGTATGTAAAAAGTGTAAATTTCCCAATATTCAAGTAGCAAAATCCTACTTCAGTGCTAGATTTGGGTAGAGACCATAATGAGGGAAGGTTAACTGAAACTTCCTACCTCCCAGCAAGGTTCTGATCCCGATCAGCCTTCAGTTCACAGCTGAAAATTAAGAAAACAAAAATAGTGACCCCAGATGATTTACAGAACTTTAAAGTAGACAATGAAGACATTGAAATAGTTCAAGATTGTTCATACCTTGGCTCAGTCATTAATCAGAATGGAAACTGCAGTCAAGAAATCAGAAGTGGACTAGGACTTGGAAGGGCAGCTATGAAGGAACTAGATTTGACTAGACATCTAATACTAAAGTTAAGATTGTCCATGGCATTGTACTATCTGCCCTTCGTAGCTGCAGGGGGTCCAATTTGGACACTCCCATGGATAAGAAAAATGTGGGACTTCGAGTCCCATTGTCTTCAGTGGCAGGCACAATGTCCATACAACTACTAACACGGCTGTGTGCCTGCACCCCCATTGGAATTAACGGGGCTTGCTGTCTATGGATGCTTAAATCAAGCCCGTGGATACTGAGAGTCTGCTGTATTTCTAGTTTTTATGTACAATAGTAAAAGCTGGACAGTGAAGAAAAAAGGTAGGAAGAGAATCAACTAATTTGAAATGTGGTGCTAAAGAAGAATTCTGCAGATACTGTGGACTGCTAAAAAGGCAAACTGGAGCAAATCAAGCTTGAACACTTCCCAGAAGCCAAGATAATTAAACTAAGACTGTTGTACTCTGGCCATATCATGAGAAGACATGACTCCCTAGAAAAGATAATAATGCTTGGTAAGGTAGAAAGCAGAAGGAAAAGAGAAAGACAGTATTACAGGTGGATTGACTCAATCAAGGAAACCACAGCCCTGAGCAGGGCACCTGAGGATAGGTTGACATGGAAATCTCTCATTCACAGTGTCACTGTAAGTGAAAGTTGGCTTGATGGCAATTGACAACATTAACAATAAAATATATCTTAAATCTTGAAAATTACGTTTTATTTTTAATGGATTGAATGGATCAAAATATGAGAAACTGCATAGTCAAGTGCATGTACTGTATAGCTATAAATCTGTTATAGGGTTCTTTAGTGGATGTATGTTCACTCAGGAACAGAGTTGGATCCATCTGTTCAGTGTGAGCTTGAATAGTACATTTTTCTGTTGCTTGTCTTCCTCTGCTCTTTGAATGAATCCTAGCCCTTCATAAATTTACAATTTGGATGCATTGCTGCATTTCAACTGGGATTATACCAGATGGTTGACTTTGTCTTAAGGACCAATCACAGTTTTTGTAACCTGTTCTGAATTCAGAACCTTGGTTTGAAGAAACATGGACCATACTGTAAATGTTGAATCGAACACATTATAACAATGTTCTATTTTTAAAAACAACACTATATTCTTATGTCTTCCAGTTGTTTCATTTGTTTCCTAACTGGGTCAACATACATTCATGAAAAGGACATACATTTCATCAATTATTTGTTGGACTTGCATGTTTAGTTTTCATTATTTTTTGGAGGAGCATCTTTTTTAAAGTACTATTTTTTGCTGTAAAAATAAATACAGTCATCCCTCCATTTTCACATGGGATCCATTCCAGACCCTTTCCCCCCCCAAAATGGAAATTCACAGATATTCAAGCTTCATTGTCTTGAATGGCTTCATGCAACATGGGCGCGCGTGGCATTTTAACCCTCTCCACTGGCCAGTCCGTAAAGGATCGAGACTGCAGACTAGAAGTCTGCGAAAATGAAGGATATACTGTAATGACATATTTTATTTTATAATGCCATTTATAATGCAATAAATAATTAATAATAGCAGGAGAGGTGACATGGGCCAAGATCTTACAATGTTCTTACATGGAGGCTTACTCTGAACCATTTCTGGGAAGTGGCAGACTCCACAGAGCCAAAGTTATACAAGGGGGTGGCTTGGTCAATAGGTGCACTATGAAATAGGTGTTTATCCAGGCCACCCTCTCTCCCAGAGCCTTGGCTGTGAGGAATCAGCCCTTTGACCCAGAGTCACCCATAGACCCAGAGACAGCCAGCAGTCTTCCTGCCCCACCAATATCTTCTCCTTTACTTTCGTCCCTGTCACCTCCTTTGGCTCCACCATTGTGTGTGTGTGTGTGTGTGTGTGTGTGTGTGTGTGTGTGTGTGTGTGCTTCAAGTTGCCTGTCATTTTATGGCCCCAGGGAGCCCTAGTGGTGCAGTGGTTGTATACCAGTACTACAGCCACAAGGTTGTGAGTTCAATCCCAGGCAGTGCTTCAAGGTCCACTCAGCCTGACATCCTTCTGTAGGTCACTGAAATGAGTACCCAGCTGGTTGGGGGCAATTAGATTACACATTGTAAACCACTTAGGGGAATGCTTAAGTTCACTGATAAGCAGGATAGAAATGTACTTGCTATTGCTACTGCTATGGTGATTCCATGCACTTAGGCACACTCAGAGCTTGTTTTGCCAGTATCTTCTTCTGAAATATAGCCTACAGCACCTGATATTCATTGGTGGTCTCCCAATCAAGGACTAACCAGGTTTTAACTTTGTGGAAAACCAGGAACAAAAGACAAGTTTTTAAAATGCAGGACAAAGGGTGGAAATCCTGATTTAAGTCTGGGTATTATGTAAACTTAGACTTTTGGGGCCATGTAGCATGAACAGCATGCAGCCAACCCATAGGGAATGCACTGTGTATTGGGCAAGCCCTCAGTTGGGTAACTGAGGGATCCAACATAACTATATGCTGGCACGCAGTTATGCTACACTAAAAGTGTTTTAAAATCTTGGCCTTGTTGTTGGGGTAGAAAATGTATGTTTAGAGCTTTTCATACCTGAAATCATCTTTTTATTTTATTGCTTTATGTTAAGCAAAGTGTAGTAATTACATTCTCTTCCTTGAGCTTTCTTCTGAGCATGTTCTCAAGAACACAGCTAGGTTTGGCTATTGCCTTCATAGTAACATCTATTGCAGTCCTGCTGAATGCTATCTTTTACATTTGATTCTTCCTCACCCAAATTAAGGCCTAATTTCAGAGTTTTGTTTTGGTTTTGGTTTTTTTTGTAATTTTAGATCAGTTTCTGACTAGGATTTGTATTTGTTGCTATTGTAAAGATAAACTTAAAAGGAGAAAAGTGGGAAATAAATAGCAAATTGGGTTATTTTTAATCTGAGCAGGCTACATTATTGCAAAGGTTAAACTGTGCTAGAGAGGTGATGTGCTAGAAAACTGGCACCTACCTTTAGTAACAGGTGGTGGAATTTGGCATGCATCTTTTTGGACTCCCTTTACTTCTTCGTGGTTAAATGGGTAGTTTGAGAATGTTCTTTTTGATAATTAGATTAGACAAAACCAACAGCTACATTCAGAAGAAGGCTTAGAGAAGGTAAATGGGAAAAAAAAAGACAAGATGTTTGGTGAGATAGCTAAATTGTATGCTGTGAGGAGGGGTTTTTTTCCCATTTTTGAGAGGTTTTTTCGTTGTTGTTTTTTTTGGCAGCATTATGATCTTGAGAAAGCAGAAGTGATTGAGCAGCAATGGGAGTATGACATATATTGGCATAAAAACCATTTAAGAGTTGAGGGTGGAATTTTATTGTTGTTGGAGTGGTGTTGTTGCTGCTGTTGTTGTGTGATTTTCAGTTGTTTCTGACTTATGGCACCCTAAAGGAAACTATCATGGGGTTTTCTTGGCAAGTTTCCTCAGAGTGGGTTTGCCATTGCCATCCTCAGAGGCTGAGTGACTTGCCCAAGATCATCCAGTAGTTTTCCATGGATGAGCCAAGATCTGAACTCTGGTCTTCAGAGTTGTAGTTCAGTGGAATATTGTATAGTAAGGTGCTATGTATGTATTATCATATACATATATGTGAATGTTCACCTCACCTTTACTAATAACACTAAGCTGTATCCACAATGCACAATTAGA
Organism: Sceloporus undulatus; assembly: GCF_019175285.1. NCBI lineage: Eukaryota > Metazoa > Chordata > Lepidosauria > Squamata > Phrynosomatidae > Sceloporus > Sceloporus undulatus. The sequence goes on along the minus strand of NC_056522.1, from coordinate 229,543,059 downwards.
GCACTAGGATTCCAGTGTTACTGCTATGGCTCCATTCTACAAAACTGTAGGATTTTTCATTTAGTGAAGTGTTGAGAATCATCTCACAGAGAGTTCTAGTGGTGTAGATCTGTGAAGTGGACTAGAGCTCTCTAGTTAAGAATTCAAAGTGCCTCAAGAAACTGAAGATTCCAGGATTCTGTAAGCTGGAGCCACAGCAGTTAAAGTGGTGTAATACTTTTGAAATTGTGTTGCGTGGATATATTCTAGTAAACCTCAGCATTAATAATTTAATAACAGTTTCTGTATTTCTCTGAAATGTCTTACAATCTCATACAGCTATACTGAATGCTCGCTACAGTCACCTGGCATTTTTTTTAAAGGTTTATTTGATTTATCGACTTGACTGGTACTTTCAGGTGCTGCATACTTTTCCAGCATATGTTATGGTTCCTGTAACTACATGACTGTTTCACTTATCCATGTCCAAAAAATAATGTCCTCTCTAGGCATTTTCTATGATATGCTTCCAGTAGTTCTCAACCATAAAGTTGTGCTGAAGAACCAAGAAATGCCTAGAGAGGTGTTACCCCTGGGAATCACTAGGTCCTCTGGTGTGAATCTATTGTCAGCTTCCACCAGAAGTTCATTCATTCATTCATTTTGGAAGTCATTCATTTCAACAGGGTTCACTATTATCCATGGTATCACATTTCCATGATAAATCCATGGATGCCCATGGATATTGGGGTCATAATCTACATTTATCCACATGGCAACATTGCTTTACTGGGACTAGCTCTCTTAGGTGGCTAGTGCAGAAAAATTGGATGGAAATTTAAATAAGTGATAAACAAACCAGGCATAGCACAAGCTACTACTTCAGCTACTTTCACAGCCTTTTATAGCTTAGTTTGTCACCCTGGGGGACTAACATACTTGGACATGGATCAAAAGATTCCATGATGCAAAGTAAACATATTTCTATTCAGTCAGTGTATACTTGTGTGTAATACTGGAGCAAACTCACTTTTCTCCTGTCTTTATTCACATTCTCACTTGGAATCTAATTTTAGACGGCCAGGAGACATTCCCACCAGAAAACTGGAGCCACTGGGGTTGCAAATGGGGGGAAATCAGTGACTTGCCCCTTCATTTCATATTTTTGAGTCTTGGCTTTAAAATGGAGAACAGAAAGTAACATCCATTTTCTCTCCTTATCTCTCATGTCTATACAGTTAACTAATGTCCCTGGTCTCAGCAAAATGACCCTCTGAATTAGTTACCTATTTTTGCAACATTGGTTGAATCCTTACACTGAATATTGTCTTGTTGGAATAATATATAGTAGTGATAAGCTGTCTGGTGGCTTCAGGTTGGAGTTCACCATTATTTTTCATAAACAGCAGCTGGTAACAAATCTCGTTGCCTGGCAGATGGACCTTTTCAAAGCTAATGATCAAGTGAGCTGCAATGGCTAAGCCTTTTAGTCTGTTTGCTCCTTTGCCAGATGCCCCAGTATTAAGCCAAGAAATAGCTATTTTGAACTGAGGATGGAAAGAGCATAGTGATATATATATATAAGAATTCATCACAACAAGAAAAGAAAGAAAGAAAGAAAGAAAGAAAGAAAGAAAGAAAGACTTGTCACAGAAACTCAGATATATGACCACATTATTTTGAACTTTTGCATCTGGTATGCAAATATAGAGTGGGGGAAAACATGCACTGTTGATGGTGCCATGTGCCTACACAGCTATCGCTGATGTCATTACAGCTGCTGATTTATTTCTAGTGATTTGTACTAGTTTTTAAGATTATTTTCCCCTCTTCCCCAACAGGGACGTAGCCAGGATTTTGGGAAGGGGGGGTTCCAGACTATGTGCCACCATTATAACGAGGGCTTGGGTGTGGAGGCACAGCAGCTCATGCCATTCATTATATCTAATGGAAGGGGGGGGGCTGGACCCCCCCCCCGGCTATGTCCCTGTCCCCAAAGTCTGCAACAATCAAAGCTGGAAATATTTCTGCACAGATCACAGATTTATCCAGAATACTTTAAGGAGGGATTTAATTCTTTACTAATTTTATCCTCTAAGGAAGCAATGAGTAATTTTAGCAATTTTCTTTTCACTGTGAGACTTCGTAAACCACCCAGTGTCTGATGCCTATTTGCTTTTCAAGACTTATACTATGCAAAATTCACATGTAGTACTTTTGCAGAAGAATCACATTTTTCTACAGAGGAAACATACTTTTCTCTGAAGAAAATATATTTCTACAGTGACTTATCATTTTCTTTGCAGAAATTGTTATTTTCTTTGCAAAACAGCCATGTGCCATTTCCTTCCTTCTTTTCTTCACATGAGTTTTCAGGAACCTATCTCTTATAACAGACAGAGATAGGGTTCTAAAACCTCAAGACTGATGCAGGATATTTCACATGGAAAGAAGCCAGCATAGTTTGAATGCTGGCCTCCAACTCTGGAGCTCAAGGTTCAATTCCCTGCTTGGCTGTGGAAACTTACTGGGTGACCTTAGGCAAGTCACAAACTCTCAGCCACAGAATCTCTCTTGATAGGTTCACCTTAGGGTCACCATAAGTTGGACATGACTTGAAGGCACATAACAACAACAAATTTCAGATGGGAAAATTATTCCTTGGGAAGAATGATTGGCAAAATTAAGGATTTTAAAGGAATAAAAACAAGTTATGAAAGAATGGTGTTTTCCTCTTTGTCAGCTGCTTCCAGTGCAGGCAAAATCTTAGGAATTTTACCTGTTTTGAGAGTGGCAAAGGTTGAAGATGAGAAGGAGAAAGAAAGACAGGTACCGGGGTGGTGATGTGAAAGATCCTCTTTCACAGTCACTTAGCCTTTCAAGTTGCAATCCAGCCCATATTGACTTAACCAGGGGGTTGTAAACTCCACTGATTTCAGTGGGAGTGCAGAGTGTAGTCCAACACTCAGAGCACTACACTATACCGACACACTAGAAGGGTTGGGGGAATGCAAATACAGCCTTTGTCTCCCACATCTGGCCTCAGGGCCACACTTTGTACATTTCTCCATGATAGTAATGAGTTCTAAATCTGAATCATCAAATCAGTGTCTTCCCCACAATGGTGAAAAAATTGCATTTTTTTTGTTTCAGTTTCTTCAGTCCTGTCTATATTTGCATATATTAATTTAAATTAAGAGATCCAGCATGACATAGTGGCTTGATGGGCTATGACTCTGGAGACCAGGGTTTGAATCCTGACTCACCCTTGGAAACCCACTGGGTGACATTGGACAAGACAGTCTCTGTCAGTCTCAGATGAAGGCAAGGGCAAGCTCTCTGAACTTTCTGTTAGAGAAAAAGATGTTTGGGATGGTTGATGTCTCTTGTTACCGGTGGTTCTGGACGGGTACCAACTGGAAGAGATGCAGTCTTCTCAGCTACTCAGGATCAAAGTAACTTCCACACAGATTTTCACTCAAATGAGGGTTTATTAACTTTGTTGCTATTTACACTTTACGGCAGACCACTATACATCTATTCTCTTTCAGAGTCCATGCTAGAAGCTTGAATGTGACATCAGTCTTTTTTCTCTCACAAGATCAACTTTCCCATCAAGTGGACACTCCTATTTCTCATGAAGTCACCATGCTACACAAAAGCATAACAATAATACATTTGTTTATATTATGTCTCAGCAAATGTCCTTGAAGACTTGTTCTTCCAGGCCTAGGCTTTCTGGCCTTCAACAGGAACCATTTTAAACTTTAGTTAACCATTGCCACATCTGAACATTTTCCATACAAATTAGAAATATATTTTAACAATCATGCTAAGAAAACCCCAAATAGATTTGGCTTAGAGTAACTGGAAATGACTCGAAAGCCCATAACAACAAAAACAAAATTAAATTACTTCATTATATTTTTATGCATATGTTGTCCTTTTTGTGCAAAGGCCACCGTATCCCAAAGTAAATAGAGCAGGGTTATTTTTTTAAAAAGGAAAAAGGATCCCATATTTTTTCACCCAATGTAAACTAAACCCAGAATTCCTTGTCTCTGGAACTTCCTGCCACTGAATAAGTAGATCAGTATTTTTTTTTTCTGTTTTGTGAAGGCAAGCATTGCAAATATTGCCAACCGTGTCAATTAAAACCTGACAAATTGTGCTAGTGCTTAGGCGTTTGTGTAATCTGTACACAACCTATGTGCAAATATAAGATAATATAATAGGGCTACAAGTAGCCAGCATGGTGTAGCAGTTTGAGCTTTGGACTATGACTCCAGAGACCAGAGTTCAAATCCCAGCTTGGCCATGGAAACCCACTGAGTAACTATGGGCAAGTCACATACTTTCAGCTTCAGAGGATGGCAATGGCAACCTCCCCCAAAATTTGCCAAGGAAACCCCATGAAAGGTTCACCTTAGAGTTACAGTAAGTCAGAAATGAGTTGAAGGCACACAACAGCAACAACAACAACAACAGGGGTACATGATAAATCGTTTTAATAGCCAAATAACATTATATTTCAGCCATCAAAAATACATTCAAATCAAATACTCACTACTTCAAAACCTTCAGATACTATGACATCAAATACTATTGCATGTCAGCAAATATCTTCACACGTCTCCCACAGAAGTGCTGTCTACTGCCAAATTTCATTCACTTTTAAAAAATTCCTCAAAGCAGTATTCAGAAACAGAACAATGTTTCATGACAAAGATGAAGATATCCTTGATATAATTCCAAATAACATCCACTCAATACATGGCAAATATGAATATCACCAATGAATAAAAATGCATAGAGGGAGGAGAATTTTATTGGGAGAAAATGACCAAGGCAAACTTTATTGACATATATGTTTCTTCTGGAAAGAGTTGATGCGAATTTGCAAAGCAACAATTCAGGGATGTTGGTAGTATTTTAACTTCTCCATACTTCTGAGAAATTAACTGGTTATGTTGGAAAGTAGTCATACTCTTCCCCTGCTGAATACTAATGGGCAGTAATAGTGGTCCTTCAAAATTTTAAAACACAGTTTATTTTAAAAGAAGAGAATAAAAAAAATTGAGTAAGGCATTACAAATTATTTTATTTTATTCCATTTTCTGTTTTCTCTATAGAACCCCTGGCAGCCCAACTCAATTGATGTTGTCCTTTTTTCACATACACACAAAAAAATTATCTAAACTCTGTGGAAGCATGTTGGTACTAACAAACAAGTTAGTTCTGTCACTTTACTGTTTTCTCTTTAGGTTTGATTTTTAGCCACAGTAGATGCAAAGCAGATTCATGCTGCCATCTACTGGAACATTTGTGTCATACTTTATCTGAACTATTTAAACAATAAATGAAAAAATGCACAGAAAAAAGGATGAATATTCTCTTAAACAAGACTGAACATGATTTCCAGTTTGGAACAAACAGGTATACTTTACATCTGTACAATCTCTGAAGAATTATGTCTCATAGGAAGGAGGAAGGGGAACAAATTTATCTGTAATTTCTCTGTTTTTGAATCCAGAGCAGTTTAAAGCTCTGGAACATTAGTGCACAAGGGAAAAAAACCCAGCAGATAGCACAGATGATAAAATAATCATATAATACTAAATAATATAGACTAAAACTGGCATCACATTCTCTATTAAGTTGAATTGGTGGAGGCTGGTGGATTCCATATCAGTGGGATAGTGAACCTGCTCTTAGGGTGCATCTACTCTGTAGAAATAATGCAGTTTGTGCCATCCTGTGGAATTCTAGGATTTGTAGTTTTACAAGGTCTTTAGCCTTCATTGACAGAGTGGCTAATAAAACTATAAATCCCAAGATTATGTAGGATGGAGCCATGGCAGTTTAAGTGGTATCAAACTGCATTATTTCTATAATGTAGATGTACCCCCAGTTTCAGTCTATATATTGAAGGAACTACTGTATTTGGAGTGCTAAGTTCTGTCTGCAACATGGGTTTAGCAGTTTGGATAGCTCCTTTAAAGTGTGGAATAAAAGATGAGAGCAGTGCGGACCCTACTGACATGACCACTGGCATAGTCCAACTGGTTTGGAATATAACCCACTGAACTCAATGTGTTTAGGAGTATATATCTACAGGACCACTGTAAAAACAAATAGTCCACAGTCTTCTCATTATTGAAGGATGCTTCCAGGTTAAGCGCCCCCCCCCCCCAATAAATAAATAAATAAATAAATAAATAAATCCAGGCATGCTTTGTATGTTATCTGTGAGTTCTGTTTTCAAATGTCTTCACGTTTACTCATTAAACATCAGTTTTGATTTTGAATCACCCTCCAGTGGGTGGCATGTTTGTCTAACAAGTGGCTCAAAACCTAATGAGGTGCTTCTGAGAGCATAGATGAATGAAGGGTTAAAATCAAATATTTTTCTTGAACTAACCTAGGAATTTTTAATACCTTGTGTGAAATACATGCATTTTTGCACTATAACGTATATTGATTGAATATCAGAAATATGTATCCTTCAAGCCTGTGCAATGGATTTTTCTGGTGGAGCGCAGTGTGCACAGAACTGGCCTCACCCTTTAAACCAGAGGTTCGTCTGCTGAGGCCTTGACAAGCATGGATGGTAGCAGCGAGGTCCTCGGGTCATAGGTTTGGTTAGAGTTTTCCTTCTCCTAGGATGGTTGCCATAAGGCTAGAGAGCCCATCCTGCCCTTTGGTGCTCTTGGTCAGACCCTTCGGTTGTGACCTGTCTGGCATGGGAGGCCCTGCCGGTGGCTATTATACCACCACCAGCATAGCTCACAACTTCATTAGGGTGCGCAAGCCTCTCCCCCACAACAAGGGGGCGTCAATGAAGGACCATCGCTTCCCCAAAATAGTATTCTATGGTGAACTCACCATGGGTCAGCGTAAGAGGGGCACCCCAAAGAAGAGATACAAGGACTCCCTGAAACAACATCTCAGGCTTGGCCAAACTGATCATCAACAATGGTCCGCCCTGGCCTCGCATTGGGAGGCATGGAGACGCACTATCCACGATGCTGCAGCTTTTTTTGAAAGCTCACGCCAAATGAGTCTCAAAGAGAAACGACAATGCAGAAAGAACCACAACCCAGAAACATCACCCAAGGAGACTTTCCTCTGTGCTTTCTGCAACCGGACCTGTTTGTCCCGGATTGGCCTTTTTAGTCACCAACGCGCTTGTACAAAGTACGGGATGAGTCCTTCCTGAATCTTCGTTCGCGAAGCCAAGCCAGAGATCAGAAATATAACTGAACTCTTTTACAAATATACCTGTATAAGGCACACTATCTTTTGCAATTGTGTGTTTATTCCAAAATGAAGTATGTGTAAGTCTTAAAAATGTAAGGTGTAATTCATCCCAGAATAGGCATATATGATGTCATATGTCCTACTTAAAAGGCAAATCCATTTCCTGAAGTGCTGTTGGGGTACAGCTGTCTGTCAAGATATACCATTTGTTTGAAAGGCTCTCCTTTCCAAGTCCAGTTCAAACATTTAAAAAATAATAAAATAAAATAAAATAAAATAAAGGAACAGTGTTTAACTAGGAATCTGTGAGATTGGGGGCCATGGAGAGTCACTGGGTGACCTTGAGGTCACACTTTCTCAACCTTAGAAGTCAAAGGTAAGTCCCATCTGAAAAAATCCTCATAATAAGTTTTTCTTAGCGTTGCTATAATTCAGGAACAACAGTGTTCTTGACATTTCCTGTCAACTATCAGACAGGCATGCTAGTCACTGGATCACATTCTCCCACACAACAAGAGATGTGTTATATTTCTAATTATTTGGATATGTTTTAATCCTGTGTCAGGCCTGGTTTGAACAGAAATGGTCTTGGTAACTTACTGTGGAGAATGCATTAGGAGAGTGTGATGCTATTTGTTTCTCTGTACCTCTCAGCAGTACATGGCCAGTTTGGCTTTGGAGGAGATATCAAGTGATGTCACTAGGGGTGTGTGGAAAGTGTAGACCACACACCTTCCTTCTGGCAGAAATGGGCTGCGGCATTCATCTGCTTCATTTTAAAATTCTCAAAGAGATGGTAGCAGTGGGGTGAAGCTCAACAGAAGGAGAAAGGAGAGACAACAGCATTTTTTAAAATTAAAATTGCAAATTGCAAAATTGTATTTTTAAATTAAATTTTGAAATTTTGATTTTATCACTATGTATATATAAATACATTTAGGTTGTGTATATGATATTGTAATTTGACAGTATAATTTTAATTTTGCTAGCTCTTTATGTCACAACTATTAGCATTACATTCAGTGCTATATGTGAATTACAATTTATGAGTAACATTAGTGCAAAACAGCATTACTAAGGATTCTGTATGGTGTGAAATGGGAGGAGGTCAATTGGGGAGGGTGACACCAAGAGTTACCACACCAGGTGACATCAACCCTAATGACACAAATGCTATTATCCATTTCCATCTCCTGGGTTCAACTCAGGACTTTATTACACCAGCCTGATGTCCCAGCACAATCACATTAGTTTAAGAATGGAAGCATACCACCTTGGCATTATTTCTTAATCCATGGTTGCATGATCTGTTTTCCACATTGCCAAACACTGCCTTCCAGGAGGAAGGATTGGAACAAGCAATCATGGCCGCCAGCCTCCTCTTGAAGCCAGCTGCTGTATGAATGTGTACTCAGCAGATAGCTTGAGAAAGATGTTGGCTGCAGCAACCACCATGAGGTGGAAGGGGAAAGGAACAGAATCACACTGTCTCACACCACAAGTGCCTGCGAAGTGTAACTACAGCAGACAGGACCTATCACACAAAGACAGAATTGCTGCAAAATTGAGAGTCTACTGCCAGATTTTGCCCATCAATTAAAAGTAGGATGAACGTGATGTCATGTGATAAGTACTGGCCAAAAACACCTGTATCCTTTAAAATTCTGCTTTTTAGCCTTGTGTGATAATGCACTCAAAAGGAGGTGTCGGAGGACTTCTGCTTTGTTCCTATGATCCTTCCTGTGCACCATGCTTTGTAACATCGAGCTGCTGGGGAAAGCCCCCCACATGTTTGGACTCCATCAACAATATTTATTTTATGTATACTGCCCTATTTTTATGTCTCAATATATTGATGACATGCAGCTCTTCTTATTTTGCACATGCTGATTCCAAGAAGCCTGTGAAACCCCTGAATGAGTATTTGAAGGATCTTTTGAGAGGAGGACAAACAAGCTAAGTAGACAAAAGTATTGAAAGCAGGGATTCAGCTCATACTGGACAGGACTGCACTTGCCCTGAAATAGCAAATTTGTCACCTGGCAGTACTTAGGGAACCTATGCTACCTGTGCCTAGCACAGAATGCCTTTCGTCAATTTTGGTTGGTTTTCATAACAGCTAGAAAAACTTTTCTTTGTTACCAATTTTTCATTGATTATATTTAAGCTTTCCAGGCTCTGTTATATTTAAAAGTATGCCTTATCATGGTTGTCAGGGATGATGGGAGCTGTAGCTCTTCACCTCTGGCTCTAACTCACCACCTTGTTATGCAGCGGTGCTGACCAGCTTTGGTCAGTGGTTAATGCTTTTCTTCTAAAGCAGCAGAGTTTCAGAGAATAGGCTGAAGACCCTGACAAACTCTCCAAGCCTTCTCACTCTTCTTACTCAGAAGTCTCCAAACTTCTCCAGGATTCTGCTGGCTCTTGTATCTTCACTCAAGACACCAGACAACTCAGTAGTCTTATATAAAAAGATCTACTTTATTCTACTATATACAAATACTAATGCCCTCTACAATCTCCAAAACACTCCAACTATCCACAACTACCCACAAAATACATTGGCAAACATAGCAATTATTATAGCCATTGTTAATCACCACCCACTAGTCAGTTTCCACCCAGTGGGCGTGTACATTCATTCTGATTGGTTCACATAGTTCAACCCATACTTAAGAATTTCATCATCTCACCTTGTACACTTAATGAATCTCAGGTGTTTCCAATTGTACATTCTATAATTCTGTCCTTGACATTCAAGACTACTAAATTACATTAGCTTTTTCACCTGTGTGGCTTCTTAATTGCTCTTGCTTAGTCATTGTGACTTTCACATACATGTTTTATTTCTACTACTGTTGCATGTTGCATTTTCCTTAACATTTTTCAATTCATTTTGTTAATAGCCATTTGTAGCTTTCCTAATTGCTTATCTTGGAAATGATAGTGTTCTTGAAAGGTAGTTTAAAAATATTTAGAAATTAGTACATAAACTAAGTATTCTTTCTACAAAAAGAAACCACAAACACTTATACTGGAATTGGTACCGACTTACATTTGTGTGTACAGTCGACCCTCAATAGCCATGGACTTGCCATCTGTGGATTTAAGTATCTGCAAACAGCAACCCTGAGTTGTCTCCAATGGTATCACATGCATGTGGCTGTACTGCCATTAAGGATAAGGGGACTTCACCTGATGCCACATGTATGTGGCTGGGAGATTCACATGGGGAGATCTCTGGTCCCCCGAGTGAATCTGGGGTTCCAGGTCCCTCCTGGAGGGCGCCGTCATTGTCATGTGCCTGTGCACCTCCTGCTCCTGGCTTCCTTTACATGTACACGTGTATCCTGCTCACCCCAGCTCCTCTTCTCTGGCAGAGGGAGGGTGCCTGAAGAGGCATCTCTCCTCCAATGGGATGGATGGCAATGCCTGTGGACTTGTCCTCCCTCTCTCTATCAAGTCCGTGGGCACTGTCATCCATCTTTGGGTTCCCTCCTTCCACTGCAGAAGAGGAGCCAGGGCAAGGAGGATACACGTGTACATGTGATGGGGGCCAGGAGCAGGAGGCACACAGGCTTAAGATGATGAAAGTGCCCTCCAGCAAGGACCCAGAGCTCAGGGGGACCAGAGATCTCCTTCCCACATGAATTTCCCAGCCACATGCATATGGCTTCTGGTGAAGTTCCCTTGTTTCTAATGGCAGTGTGGCCATGTGCCCATGCTATCATTGGGGTCAATGTAGGCTTGAGCATCTGCATATTTTGGTATCGGCAGGGGGGTCCAGAATAGATCCTCTGTGAATGCTGAGGGCTGACTGTGTTTGTGTGTGTGTTTAGTGTGCGTGTTTGCAGAAAACTGAAATCATTGACCAATTTCCTTTCTTATATGCAGGATGCCTTACAGACCTGAAAGCTAATAGTTGACAGTTAATGGGAAAAGTACTCTGTAAAACAACTGAAAGAGAATAGAAATGGAGAAATTACATCTGGAATCTCTGGGGTACTATTTGATTTCACATACAAGGCAAGAAAAATGTTAACTGATAAATCTTGTCACTCAAAAGCATGGGAAGTGGTCTCTGAAGATTAGAGCAGGGACTGCTATACATTCTTATCATCAAGTCATCATAGGTGCAAAACACTTCTACTAAAATAAAACTCCTACCTACCTTCTCCCCCCCCCCCCCCCCGCGCTTCTTCTTGTGTTAAAAACACAATCTGAACTTACATTATGTCTTTCAAACAATCAGCTTCCCTCTACATGAAATGCACTCTGGGACTGCAATGTATTTCAACTCCATTTGGAAGTTTTGGCAAAATGTTTCCCACTCTGTTAAGATCAAAATGTGTATTATTCATTGTGTTATTTTAGTGAGCTGCTTGATATTCATCAATTAGCCATTACTTTAAAATGGGATGCACAGAAAATCTGCATTCCCTCTTGTGGGCCCTTTCCCCTTTGTGCTGATCATTTTTGATTTTCTCCTGTCCTCCTTCTGTTGGAGAAGCTTTTGTGCTTTTAGGAAAGCTAAGACTAAGGGAACGGTAGCAGCAAGCAAGCTGGCCATAAAAAGATCTATCATAAAAGAAAATGTATACATGTAATCTATACACATAGTGTGAGATCCAACATTGTCTGGCGTTGTGTAAGACTTCTGAAGACAACATTCCACCATGTCTCCCTACTCATCACCTCCAGGACTCACAGTTTTCCTGTGATGGTTCCCCTGAATGGCCATACCATGGCTAGTGGAGAGGAACATGAGGATCAGAGAACCATCTGGATATGCCCCATACCCAGGGTCCCATACCCATACCCAGCTCCAAGGACTCAGCAATCATCCTGGTTGTGGAGACATAGCAGGGCACCTTTCTGATACCTTTACCCACTCTCCATCAGCCACAGTGGCCATGCAGGGGATTATTGCAGTAAAACCACGAGTCCTGGGAGGGCTCTGGTTGTTTTGGTGGATATGAGAGAATACCAACCTTAGTAATGAAAAAAAAATTGTAAAGGCTAAGATGGGCTTATGCTTGTCTATGTTGCCAACAGGATGCCAGTCAACATGAAATACAGAACAAGTAGTGAAATTCATATTTGAACTTGAGAAACAGAAATGTCTCTAGGACCAGGAAGAGCTCTAACTTCAAATTCTCACTCACTCACGTAGCTCTATGGGTGAACTTGAACCAGTCTCTCTCTTTCTCTTCCCTCCACACATGAAGATGTAACCTATTTCATAGGATTTGATATTGTTAACTGCTATCAAATCGACTTTGACTTATGGTGATCTATGAATGAGAAACATTCAAGTCACCCTATCATCAAGAAACCCACTCAGATTTTGCTGGCTCAGGGCCATGGCTTCCTTGATTAGAGTCTATCCACCTGGAATGGGATCATCCTCTTTTCCTATTGCCTTCTACTTTATCAATCATTATTGTCTTTTCTAGTGAGTCATGTCTTCTCATGATATGTCCAAAATATGATAGTCTCAGTTTAATCTTGCCTTCTAGGGAGAGTGTTACCCAAAATGCTGGGATCCCAAAATGGCACCTACAAATTAATATGTTTATAGGGGAATTTTAATAATAGCTCAGAGGAGAGTTATAATATCGCTTGGGCAACAGGCAGCCAGGGACAGCAACCCAAATGTTTAACAGGTTCAAATCACACGGAACACCAGAAGCAAATGCAAATTAGTTGTAGTTTATTAAGGGAATGAACAACAACAACACACACAGGTGTGAGAGGTGAATAGATTTGATGCTTTGCTAATGACAATACTTCCCAATGATGAGTCTTGCTTCCACTTGAAGGAACAGAAATTAACTCAATAGCTGCACTGGAAAGTTGGGTGCTGCTGACTTTTTAAGGAGACTAGATAAAAACTGACAGCATGGCTGCCTGCTTGCCAACTAAACACAAAGAACAGGGGAGACTAGTGCCCAATTGATATAGTGAAATGTGCTTTGAGGGTGGACATCAAAGGCATCAAAGACTTGAAAAGATTAACTATGTGCCAAAATGTTTTCCAGGAAGGAACATTAGATGGGAACTGCAGTAGATGTGTCCATGATTGTCTGGATAAAAGACTGATGGCTACAGCAAATGTTCTCATGCCAAAGCCGAGAGCTGTAAATCTTTAGAGATAGGTATAACATCCTAAAACAAAGGGCACACTCACACCTTGGCAAAAGAGATCTTTGTTTCTACAAATACCACCATCTTCCTCTGCCGGCTCTCAACAACTCCCTTTATTGATCAAAGGTGATGTCTTTTGGTGATCTATTGTGATGTGTATCTAAATCACTCCCTCGCTAGCTTCAGGTCCAGGGACCTGCTGCCTTCTCTGGAGCAATCCTATGCAATGGCTCTATGGTTACTTCGATTCCCAGTGTCCTCTGTATTGAGTGTTTCCAGTCTGTGGGCTATTCTTTTGTTTTCCATTTTGTTGAGTTAATGTATTGTCAATGTTTTCTGGTGGTTAGAATCATAGAGTTGGAAGAGACCTCAATGGCCATCCAGTCCAACCCCCTGCCATGCAGGAATTCTCAATCAAGATGTTGGGCTGCCTGGTTCAGGTTCCCACTCACTGGGTAACCTTGGGCCAGTCCTGTATCAGCCTGACAACCTTCAAAGGGTTCTCATTTTTTTTCTTTTTTTTTGGCTAACTTTATCTGCCTCCTTTTTCTTTGGGTGTCTAAATGGCATTTCTAAATGTTCAACTAAAGTTCTAAGATGCTGTAATGCTAGAAATTTGGGGACTCAAGGAGAATTTCATTAGGGAGATGAATTGTGAACTCAGTGGTAGTTTGGCTCTGCTTTAATAAGCAAACACAGTCAATTAGTTGAAACAGAATTTCAGCCACAACTTTATTACTGTTGTTAGGCTTGGCCCTCTACATTGGTTTAGATCCAGGCACTGGCTGACCCAACTGATGGCAGACTGATGAGCTGTGCAAACCTGCCTGGTCTATCAGGCAACCACTTGGGATGGCAAATATGGATGCCATAAGATGATAAATCATGATTTCTCCAAGTCTCAACAGATGTTGAAAACAACAGAGAAGTTTTTCATCCATTATCTTCAAGGCACTCAGGAATTTATTTTCTTCCAATGAGAAGTGTGCACCTTACTCTGAAAACTGGGCAGCTTTTGATATAGAAAGGACTGCTTTCAGGCAGCCACATGTGTGTTGCACTTTTACATAGTAAACAGGAATGTTGCACAATAAAACCACATAGCTATTTGTTGTGTAACATTGTTGATTTTGCACATTTGATTGGGCAACATTGCTGTTTCTCTGACACTCACCTTAAAAATATATAAGACATGCTGCCCTAAACTGCATAAATGGCTTTCCAAGGCTTGCTTCTGTGGGCATCATTCTACTCTCCCAGTGAATAAACTCCATCTTCATGAGCATAAATTTCATTTTCTATTGAACCACTTCTAAAATAGTGGAACTGAAATAGTTGAGTAACTAAATGAAATATTTCATTCAAAAGTATTAGAAGTTCATATCTCCCACCCCTTTGATTATATTAAGACTCCATGTACATTAACTAGAAACAGAAGATAAGCTCTGGTTTCAATTCCTTGTAGGAGAGAACTAAGAACAATTTATTTGCTTGAAAGAGTCATTTGTCATAGGGATTTGGAAGAGTGACCCTGGTGTCCTGGGACATAATCAGCATTCCTGGAGAACAGAACACAGAATTATACATAGAGATTAAAGTGAGGTACAGAAACACTTTAAAAAGAGAGAATACCTAACATGTCACTGGAGGCCTAGTCAGGACCAAACTCCTTAGAGATGTTCTAAACCCATCTTTTTAGTCTTTTCCTTGGCCCAGTTCTATTGAACACATATATCCACATGTGTATACAGTGGGCCCTTGCTAGAGTTTGACTCCAGGACTCTCCATGGCTGCTCAATTTCCATTAAGTATAATGGCTTAGTAAAATGGTGTCCCTTATATAAAATGGCAAATATCAAGGTTTGATTTTGGGTTTTGTTTTTTGAATATTTTCAAGCTCTGGATGGTTGAATCCTTGGATAAAGAATCTATGAATACAGAAGGCTGACTGTATGTACATATACACACATATGTGTATGTTACAGACAGTGTGCTTGTCTACTCCACATACTTCATATGAGACATGAAGCCTCTGAAAAAGAGGCATGCATGGATTATCACTGAAACCATCCTACAGACTTTTGCTGCAAGGCAAAAGTTTGCTTCTATATTGCTCTGACCAGTTCTGCCACTGTTACAACTCAGTGATTGGTTTCAATTTTTGGAATCTATTTTTGCTACACTGATTAGAGTATGTTCATATCTAAGCTCTTTCCAGGCAGCTGGGCTATCACATTGCCTTAGCCACTAGGAAATGTCATTTATCCCCTATGAAATTAATTTCTGGCCTGCATCCCATTTAATGAAATATTACTGAAATCAGAAATTGCTTTGAATTGCATTGCATTGAATTTTATCAATCTGGACATGTGCCATGGTGATAAATGTTAACATGGAAGTACTTACGATAGCAATCCTCACAGCCATAATTTGAAGAAACAGTCCAAAATCTCAAGACAGCTAACTGACAAAATAATTCTAGCAATTTTTATTCCAACTAGAACATATCTTTTGTAAACCCAACATATCTTAATTGCTTAATCAGAATCAAGCCACCCCCAAAACATTTTACATTACGGCATGGATAGCTCACAATGATATATTGTTGCTAAGAAAAGAGAGGGGCCGGGGAGAAAGAGAGAGATCACACTTCTCTGGGGTGGCAGATGATGCTATGGAGTTTGTTTTTAGTATATCACTATATTATTTTAGTATCTTAATATTTTATCATCTGTTTTTTGATTATATATGTCTGACATTGCACCCTTTGGTGGAAAGGGCATTATAAATAAACATTACTGTTGTCGTTGTCATTGTCACTGCTAATGAAAAATCCTGGAACTTCAGCCCTGCAAGCCTTGGTTGCTTCAATACACAGGCTTGCACTTCCAGTTTAGGAAACTAAACCAGGCTGATTAGCCATGCAGCCCATGGGCTGAATTTGGTTCCCCGCACTCCCTGGGTATTCTCCCAAATGGAAAGTGGAAATCCTTGTCAGCAAATTTCAAAGTGCCCAAACATACTCCCTTCTCTTGTTTCCCTAAATACAAACAACAATGATCATCCCCACTACCTTTATTGGCAGTATCCTCATTCTCTAGCTTCAGTTTTGGACTCAAAGCTTCCTACTTCAAAAAAGTCTTTTATTTGGCAAAACACACCCATAAGTCTCTTGCAGGTCTTTATGGTTTGGGTCACCTACTTAAACAATGTCTAGAATCATAGAGCATCTGTTCATTCCTGTTGCTTTGGATAACACCATACCACAGTTATTTAATGACTGATTTAATGACACAATATATCATTGTGAGCTATCCCTGCTATAATGTAAAATGTTTTGGGGTGGCTTGATTCTGATTATTTAAAGTTATTTAATGACTGATATAGAGAACCAGCTGCAGCGTGGTGTGATGTTGGGCAAGTCACACTCTCTCAGCCTCACAGGATGGCAATGACAAAACTCATCTGAAGAAACTTGCCAAGAAACCCCTTGATAGGTTCATTTTAGGCTTGCCATACGTCAGAAAATGACTTGAAGGCACGCAACAATAACAACAGCAAATGTATCACTATATTAAAATGTATATATATACACACACACACACACACACACATATATATATCATCAAGAATGCCTGAAAAAAAAGGGAAAGGGGGAATAATAAAGTAATAGTAAGCAATAACAATGAATCCATTTAATTAAAATAATTTAATACAATATTAATATATAGAAACCCTATTTTCAGCTTTGAGGGCCTTTCACACTACACATTTATAATACTAAGATTCCACTTGAATTGCTATGACTGCTTTTCTATGGAATTCTAGGATTGGTGGTTAAGGGAGGAGCATTTAGAATACAAATGAGCATGAAAGCTAGAATCATACAAGCCATTGTATTCCCCATTACCATGTACAGATGTGAGAGCTGGACAGTGAGAAAAGTGTATTAAAGGAAAATATATTCCTTTGAAATGTGGTGCTGGAGAAGAGTGCTGATGATACTGTGGACAGCTAAAAAGACAAACAAATGGGTCTTAGAACAAATCAAACCCCAAATCTCCCTGGAAGCCAAGATTATAAAATTGAGGCATGATATTTAGACATATCATGAGAAGACATGACTCATTGGGAAAAGCAACAATTCTAGGGAAGGTGGAGGGAAGTAGAAAGAAAGGAAGGCCACATGCAAGATGGAGGACTCTATTAAAGAGGTCATGGGTATGCATTTGCAGGACCTAAGCAGAGCAGTATGGAGGACAGGGGTTTTTGGAGATCTCATCCACAAGGTTGCCATGGGTCAGGATTGATTCAAAGGCGGCTAACAACAAATTTATAATTCTCAGACACGGAGCCCCTCCAGTACCATTAACCAAACTACAGTGAATCCTCCATATTGGTGGGCTGGCAAACTGTGGATTTGGCAGTCTACAAATGGTTGTATCCCATATTATTCAACCGTGGAACATGCATGTGGATATGGCTACCACCACCATTGAATAATATGAGGCATGATTATCTGCATTTTTGCCATCCATGGGTGGGGGTAGAACCAAACCCCTATGAATGGGAAGAGTCCACTGTACAAACTCTAGGATTTAGCAGGATGCAGCCATGCCAGTTAAAATCAAACCATGGTGCTGTAACAGTGCAGTGTGAAAGGACTTGTATTATGGGCCTGCCTCTATTAAATGTGTAGCCCTGACTGTAGCCCAAGACGACCAGTGGCCCTTAGCTTCAGCCTCTTATATGTTGCTCCCTGCTGTCTTAAGCTATGGAGTGGAACTTTGGGCCCCTTTTAGTCTGCCATACTATGTATATCTGAAACATGTCTGGCAATGTAAGGGGAAATGTTGCTTTAGAAGGAAGGATGAGCTAGAACACTTAACACAGAGATCATGACAGCAGCTTTGAGAATATGTTTCTGTAATTTGGATTGTGACACTCTTAGTGACAAAGAGGTATAATCAGCTCCCTGTTTACAAAACTCATTACATCCCTCTGCTTCTCTTAAAACACCTAATACAACATTTATGTAATGTGGAGGATCTTTTTGGCATAAAGAGCTCACTTTCCCCCAAAGCCTCTGTAATCACTTGCCGAAGTTCAGAGATCAAAGTACCCTCAACTATATATGCCTCTTAGAAGGAATCATTAACTCACATATTCTAATAATAGTAATCTGAGGTTTTTTAAAATGTCAAGATTGATCTGATTATGCAAACAAGTTAAAAGACAGCCTCTTGAACCATAAATTACTGACTAATGCAAAGTCCTGCTTTCTGGAGAAGGAATTAGAATTACCTGCAAATATTTGAACACATAAGTGCCATTCAAGTAGTTGCCTCTCATTTACAATTTAAAAACCTTGCAAAGATCAAAGGAACTTGTGTGCCACCTAAAGATTTGCCTTCTTAAAACCCTACCTGCATACATTTGCATTTTCCATACATTATAAGATTTAGAATTGTCACAGGGCTGGCATCAAGGTATTAATACATATTAATTGCTGCAGTGTTTGTGGATATTTTTGTCAGCTGCAATTGATGGCCCTTTGTCCATTTCTCTTTGCATATATTTGGCTTGCAATAACTTCTTTAAATCCTACTGTGAGTACTATTTTCCACAGTTTGCTTCAACAAAAGCTGTTTTGTGTGGAGTTAGTAATGGACAGAACAAGGGTACTTAAAACATTTTTTTAAAATCTCCTTTTATGTTCAGGTGACTTGTAGGAATCTTCCCAGTATGATAAGGCACTTGGCAGCTTTCTGAGGTGATTCAGAATTCACAGTTTCAGTCACATTGTATGTTTGTGCGTGTAGAAAAAATATATAGTGCGGGAAGGAAATTTGGAAAACTCTCATGGTGTGTTTCTGACTTTTCTTGATCAATCATCTTGCCTTCAATGTCATTTTTTGTAGTGAGGTTACATGAGCATGCATCCTTTTTTTTTTGTGGGTTTTTCGGACTATGTGGCAGTGTTCTGGAATAGTTTATTCCAGATGTTTCACCAGCATCTGTGGCTAGCATCTTAGAGAAAGCTGGCATGGAATTGAATGGGGTATATTTACAGTGTGACCCTTGGTTGACAGGAAGTGATTTACATGTTAATCTGTGTGTTGGTCTGTTCTTGAATGGCAAGGCCGCAGGGTGTCTTTTAATTAATGATCCTCACCCTGGGTGGTTTTCATTTGCATTTGCTGGGTCTTGATTTTGGTGGTTTTCAGGACTAGTTGCCAAACTTTGTTTACTTTAAGGGTTTCCTTTTTCCTGTTGAAGTTGTCTAGGTGTTTGTGGATTTCAATGGCTTTCTTGTGCATTCTGACCCTATAGTTGTTGCCATGATCCAGAATTTAATGTTTTCAAATAGCATTTTATGTCCAAGGTGGTTTATAATGTGTTCTGCTACTGCTGATTTTTCTGGCTGGCCCAGTCTGCAGTGTCTCTCGTGTTCCTTGATTTGTGTTTGAACACTCCATTTGGTGGTCCCTTTGTAGACTGGTCCGCAGCTGCACAGTATGTAGTAAACCCCTGCAACCATGGGAGGGTCTCTCATGCCATTCACTGAGTGCAGCATTTGCTTGGTTTTCTTGGTCAGTTTGTAGATCATTTGGAGTTTGTGTTTCCTCACCAGTTTCCCTATTCTGTCTGACTCCTTTGATGTATGGTAAAAATACCTTCCCTTTGGGTGGTTGTTTGTCTTTACTCCTCTGGGTTTTTCTGGGTCTGAGCTGGAGTAACCATTAGCCAGTCTAGGGGCTTCAATTCATCTTCTAGGAAGTGGGGTTCACATATCCTTTTTGCCTGGCTCTATACCGCTTACCAATGCACTTAAGCACTTCCTAAGCAGTTCACAAAGTGTAAGCTAATTGCCCCCAACAATCTGGGTACTAATTTTAGCAAACTTGGAAGGATGCAAGCCTGAGTCAAGCTTGAGCCCTTTCGCTGGTATTGAACTCGCAAACTTATGGTTTGTGAGTGAGTGGCTGCACCACCAGGAGTTCTTGTGTAGGTATTTGTCTATGAGAGAAGAAAATCTGACTGTGTTTCTGAACCATCCAATCAAAATCCATGCGAACATCCAGTTCACGATGGAGAAAAAAAAATAGGAAGGAACATTGGATGTCTTGGTCATCCGCAAACCGAACAAACGTTTGGGCCACACAGTATACAGAAAAACTGCACACAGAGACAGATACCTACACAATGATGTCTTGCATCCAAAGTGCAAACCTTAAAGGGCTCATTTGAACCAGGCTATGAAATCAAGATCAGACTATTTTAAAATAAAGTTGGGAATGTATGTGTGTGTGTACATATTGGTTTGTGTATGTGTATCTTCATATGATTCATAATCGATGGAATTCATTGCTTTAAGATGAGGAGGTGTCCACTAGTATTTTAAAAAAAGGTTTTAGCATGGACAGTGGAACTCTATCAATGGCTACTAGCAGTCATGCTTTATGCTTTGCTTCCATTTTCCTAGAGATATTTGGTTAATCACTGTGATGAGAATTATTACGAGTGATGATGGATCTTTGGTCTTCTGTAGGTAGATTCTTCTCATATTCTTATGTCAACCAAATAAAGAATGTCAATAAGTAAACCTATCTTTTAAGTTAATGGATCAGTCAAGGCTAAGTCAGCATTTAACCCACATGTGGGCAACTTCAGCAGATCTGGAGGCCAGTTTCCACTTTGGAACACCACTCCATAGTCATATTTAGTTTTCAACCATGTTTGGCAGTGAAGTTTGGCTGGGAAGAGAGATAAATCATACAGAGGGGGTACACAGTTCCTAGGGATCATGTGTTTCCCACCCCAATATCACAAAATCTCAATATCTGCATATTTTTGACATATTAAAGAAAGCATATGAAGATGTAAATTTCTCTCAAGAAAAGTTCAGTCTTACAAAGTCTTTCTTTAATATTTTCTTTTTCATTCTCTATGCCAGTGATATGACGAAAACCAAATACCCTCAATTAAAAACAATATGTTTAACCTGCTGAACCACCAATTGTCAGGTTGTCCCTGGATCAGAGAAAAGGTTAATCTTTCAGGGGCTGTTTACTGGTGGTGCTGAACCCACCAATAGTCTTTGCTGATCATTTGCAGAGAGCTTTCGAAATTAGGACAAGGGATGCATGAAATCAGGCTGAGCACTACAGGTCACTCCCCCCCCGCATCAAACTACTGACTTTATTTTACAGCCCTAATACTAAACTGTTGCCTGTGGGAAATGGTAAGAACAATCTTTTATTTCCAAGAAAACCTGTTTTATGATGAAAGCATTTCACTCTGTATTCCATTTCATGAACATTCAGTTTTAATTTGACATATACTGGTGTGCAGTCAATTATAAAAGTGTATACAGACTTCAAGGAAGTGGGCATTCTTCTTGAGGCATCAGTGATATCCTGTTGATCATGAATATGGATGGTTACATCTTTGTCTCTCAGGTATCTTGAGTGATTGGTTCAATAAAGATGATTCTAGTGGGTTCCATGCATCTCAGAATTCATTGCTTATTATTCTCCCACCCTTCCCGCAGTTTATTTGGCCTTCTATGGGCATTCTTTTAGAGCTTTCACCTTCTTGTACTGTTTCTCTTCTCCCTTTGGATACGCGTGGAAAGCAGCCATTTCCTTCTGTTTGATTTCCTCCTACGCTCTTTGCATCTTTTGGAAGGAAAGTGTTAGCCTGGGAATTTGATATTAAGACAGCCGCTCAGATCCCTTCAACCACCCCTGATCTGCTATAGTTAATCTTAATCTCCAGGGTCCTTCAAAATAACAGGAATACAACTGGACAGGAGAATCAGATAATTTCCAATGAAGCAGAACACCCTGTATAACTTGAGAGAGTCTTGTGTCTGAAAACATCTACTAAGTGTTGATTAGGGACCAGGGTATACACTGAGTAAGCCATGTGAGAAGGAGATAGATGTCACTGTCCATCCATCCAAGGTGTGTGGAGAGTCTTCAAAAATTCATCATTTTGCTCTGCAACAGTTCTTTCTCCCCCACCCCCCTTCTGCTTTCATCTATCTCTATATAGCTTGCTTGTCTCTCTTTCTCACATCCTATTCATCTTAACAGGTCGCCTTAATAATGTCAAAAAATGCAGCAGTGCAAGCAATTTCTTTGCAATTGCACCAAGAGGAGGAAAGAGGAAGCTGTATCTTGGTTCATTTGTCCCACCAGAATAAATTTTAAAGACATGCTTTCTTCTGACCATAATGCATCTCAGGACCTTGGGGGAAGAAAGAAGATAAGAAGTAGGCACATCTTTAAATTCACAATCCAAGTAAAGAGTTTTCATCATCATTTTTCTTTCAAGCATGGCCTGCCTGAAAGGAAAGCACATTCTCTCTTTCAGAGAAAACAGAACTATTTCAGGAAAGGAAAGCAAGTTCATTTTTTTTTAAAAAAAGATAAAATCCAAGCTAAGAAAACCATGTATTTAACACAGTGCTGTGATATATGAAAACCAGACATAGCTTTTGTTCCAAGAATAAGCTAACATTAAAAAGGTAAGGGTTTTTCCTTGACAAGATTGTCTTGTCATTACTGACTGTAGGGGGCGGTGTTCATCTCTGTTACTAAGCTGAAGAGGCAGAGTTGTCAAAGACAACTCTGTGATCATGTGGCTAGCATGACTGCACAGAACGCTGTTACCTTCCCACCGAAGTGGTACCTATTTATCTACTTGCACTTTTTCATGAGTTCGAACATCTAGGTTGGCAGAAGCTGGGACGAGTGATGGGAGCTCACTCCATCATGCAGTGCCTGGGCTTCAAATGGCTGACCTGTTGATCTTGCAATTGTCAGAGTTAGCATCTCAACCAATGAACCACTGTGTCCCTAACATTAGTGCTTCTCAGTATCATGCAGGGCTAGAGACCATGGGTTGGATCTGTGATATGCTTTTCACTGATGGAAGGGTTCCAGAGCCACAGGAAAAATCCATCTGATTTGAGGTGGGGAAATCTCCATCTTCCCTGCTGCACACAACTAAGGGTATTCAACACAGGCTCTTTATAATTTGTGGAGCATTTTCAGGAGGCTGCCCAGCAGATGTGAGGATAGGGAACATCCCAATAGCATCCCACTTCTGTGTAGATTTTCAGGGCTGGGTGGAAGGTCTGCCCAAGGAATGAAAGAGTTTGGAAAATTCATTTTATGAGTCCTGGTACATCTAAATCCAGATCCATCCAACAACATGGATAGGACTGAATAAGAGAATTAGGAAACTGAGATTACAAAACAAGACAAGTCTATGTGCTATGTGTTCACAAATATTGTTCACTTAGTATTTCTCCACTTAATGATTGGTAATGAATGTGTAAATGGACTGTAAGAGATTGGGCTTAGGGAGGGCTGACGGAGTGAGGATAGAGGGGCAGGAGGACCCAGAAGGAGTGGAGCAGGCAGGTTCTGGAGAAGGGCGCCAGGTTGGGAACCACTGCTCTAGTCCATCTGCCATGGTCCAGGCCTTGGAGGGAGAGAAAGACCTGTCACCTTCATCAGGCTTGGCCTAAAATAATAATAAGAGCCATCCCTCCAGTCTATCTGCCATGGTCTAGGGCTTGGAGGGAAAGAAGAACTGCTGGACGTATTCCCCTTCCCTACTGCCATTCCCTTAAAATAAATAAATATTTTTTATTTTCATCCCACCTTTTGCCAAGCAATCAAAGTGGCGTACAACAGACTAAAATATATACATATATACATAGTACCCCCCTTTAAAACAAGATTAAACATAAGTTGGGAGTGGCTTGTGGAATGGCCTGCTGGACGAGATCTGTCAAATTACCAATCTAGAGAGCTTCAAAAAAGTCATTAAGACGGATCTCTTCCAGCAGGCCTTCCCGGAATAAAATACTCAGCCACAAATAAGACTTCTCCTTTTGTGTCATGTCTTTTTAGATTGTAAGCCTGAGGGCAGGGAAATGTCTAATTAGCTATATATAAGCCAATGAGAGCTTTTGTGGCTGAAGAGCAGGGTATGAATACGGTAAGTAAGTAAGTAAGTAAATTAATTAATTAATTAATTACTTCTCTATTGAGAATTATTGTCATTTTTATCATAATATGATAAATATGATAATTATAATTAATACATATGGGAGCAAAGTGGTGTGGATAATTCAAGGGTTTTTTGTTTTTGTTTTTTGAAGACAGTTAAATTCACAAGTAATTGACTTGTTGATGGAAGCAAGCAGACTGAAGGAAAAAAGTAAGCAGCAAGATGTTGGTAGTGGTGTATTACCAACCCAAGAGAAAACATGGTGGAGAATCTGCAGAATTAACAGCTAAAAAAATAACTGATGAATTAGGGAGTCTTAATATTTTATCTTCTCATTATCCACACCTTCACTATCAGTAAAGCTAGAGTGGATTGAAACAAATAGGTAA
The DNA here is from genome assembly GCF_019175285.1 of Sceloporus undulatus. Taxonomy (NCBI): domain Eukaryota; kingdom Metazoa; phylum Chordata; class Lepidosauria; order Squamata; family Phrynosomatidae; genus Sceloporus; species Sceloporus undulatus. Next base: position 229,518,253 of record NC_056522.1, on the reverse strand, counting down.
TACCTCTCTTCTGCTCAGGTTCACATTGCTCACAGCAATTTTGGTGCTTTGGTTTTGGCTTTGGTGATTGTGCTAATTATAGTGTTCAAGAGCCAATTGTTGCTTTATGAATAAAATTGTCATTTGGAGGAAGCCAGCCAAGAAGCCAGGATAAGCTCTGTCCAGGAAGCCAGCCATATAGCTGCCAAATCATTATTTGGTGAGTGCAAATCGAAAGTCTGAGTTACTCAGAGCCTGGAAAAGCTGGTAACCATGCTTCTTGGGTAATTTTGGGATCTGGAGTAAAACAACACAAAGAAAAACAAAACAAAACAAAGAGAAACACCCTTAACTTTCCCAAGTGCTGAATATGCAGCCAATAATTTCAGTTTGGACTAAGTTCAATCACAGGAACAGCTGCAGCCATTTCCATCCCTTGTAGCATCTTGAAAAAGAGAAGCTGCGGTCATCGAAAGAGCACCGGCTGTCCACTATACATGGATGATTCACACAGAGATATTTCTACTAGTGGTCATATGTCTGAGCACTCTGTCAGATAAATATTCAGCTGCATTGCCTCCACAGACTGGAAACTGAGAGAAACTTATGTACAGTCATTTTCAATTTCCTCCTTGAAAAACTTTCTTCCTATTTTACCTATCTGCCCTGCACTCCTAAATGTTTTAGGAGTCATGGGTGTGCCTAAAAAGGGCAGGGAAGAAGTAATCTAGCAGAATTCTCTGATTTATTTTAGTATGTGTTTTCATGAATTTCAGTCCACTTTTTCAGGGGTATTTGAAGAAGTGAACTGAAATGAATAAAGAATCATGCTCAAATAGTTTTGTTTCTAAGGTGCTCTTTGAAAGCTCATCTTATTCCTTTTTTTAAGCTGAAACAAATTGTCATGGCTGTCTCCTTGGGAAAATGTTTTATATGTTTATCTTCAAATAGACCAACACACCTGGGAAAAGAGAGGTGGAAAATACTATCTCTGGTTTAAATTATTCATGTAGCAGCTATGGCGATATATAAAGCTTATCCTCTTTTGTTTCTGTGTTTTTGTAGTTGTGATTTTTGCCACATAAGCTTACCTGACTCTTTAGCTAGTAAGGGGAGAGCTAAGTGAATGATTACACTAACATGGTTGAAACTGAGGGTATTTCTATGTTACTAATTTAGGTGACTGGCACTTTGTGCCAGCCTGGGACCGATTTTAGGACTCAGGAGAGTGGAGCATCCGCATGCTCCGCTCCCAAGCCCTACCATGCCATTCAGATGCCATCTTGGCTCTCCCCGTCCACATGGGGGACACCATGATGATGTATGTGCAGTGCAGCATCCAAATGGCGCCGCACCATGCGGACACCATCAATGCATGCAAAGGTGCCAATGGCACCCAGCTCCCAGAGGCCATGCCATTTGGTTGTTGCGGCTTCCATCAGGGGCAGTCTTGGCGCTCCTTTCTCCCAGTCTGTATTCCCCCTTAGTGTAGAATTTATATACTTCATTCACTCACTTTAAGACTGGAAAAACATTGCGTGTCAGTTCCAGACTAAATGACTGTTGGGAAGAACCCTATTTCATACTCACATCTACCTTCATAGCAACCATATAAATGCAGAATTTGAAGGAACTGCAAGGGCAAGATAGTCCAACCCCCTACCATGCAAAAATTCCCTGATAAAGCACCTATGAGAGGTCACCATTTAATTGCAGTTTTAAAAACTTAATGAAAGGAGAGTGTAGAAGCTCTCCCTGTCAAACAACTCTTATTCTCAGGAGGTTCTTCCTAATGTTTAGTTGGAATCTCTTTTCTTGTAATTTATATCAATTGTTTTGGTTCCTGCTCTCTGGAGTATCAGAAAACAAGCTCACTCCATTATCTATATAACAGCAGATATTTAAAGATAGCTATCACAGGGCCTTATTACATTACAAAAGAAAGATGAGAGCCAGCAAAATAGAAGGAGCTTTCTGTATCTTCCCACATGTCCATGAAGCAATTCCATTGTATTGTCGAGGGAGGTGATTGTAAAACCATGCCTTTTGTCCTGCTGGAAAAATCCATTTAGCAAAAGTCATATTGTAATATGACCAGCTTCCTTTACAGGGGAAACTGAAATACTATGGCATTATGCGGGAATATGAGCAGAAAGCTCAATATGGATAAGACCAAGCTACTTGTTTTCCTGCCAAAGCCAACTCTGCATTATTCATTTTCAGTCACAGTTAGTGGCACTAACATTCAACCTGTGAAGGAAGCGTGTACTCTTGGTTTCATTTTCGATTCTTCCCTTTTATTTGTTCCTCAAATTCAGGCCATGGCAAAGTCATGTTGTTTCTTTCTTTATAATCTTGCGAGAATCGGGCCTTTTCTTTCAGTTTTTACTGCTAAGACTTTGGTTCGTGCACTGGTCATTTCTCACCTGAATTGCTGTAATTCTTTGCTAACTGGGCTTCCTCTTGCCTATCTTGCCCCCTTGATTTCAGTACAACACACTGCCGATAGGATAATTTTTTCCACCCACAGTTATGATCATGTCACTCCATTATTGTTGTCCCTTCACTGGCTCCCGATCCCATTCAGAATTCATTATGTTGTTATTACTAACTTTCAAAGCCCTTCACGGTTTGGCCCCCACCTACTTGTCAGCACTGGTTTCCCCCTCTCTTCCTGTTTGTGCTCTGCGCTCTAGTGATTCGGGGCTGCTGATTCAGCCAAAGATTTCCTCCGCCCCTTCTCAGGTACGCCCCTTCTCCCACACTGCCCCCTATTTTTGGAATCTTCTTCCCATGAATTTGCAGACCACCACCTCTCTAGACTACTTTAAATCTAAATTAAAGACTATGCTATTTAGGGAAGTGTTCCAACTTTCATTTTGATTTTTGTCCATATTATTTGTATTAATTTATAATTTTACAGTATTTTTTTAACCTTGTTATAGTAATATTTTATTAATTTTATAATCGTTTGGTTTTAGATTGGCAGGCTTTTGTTTTTATTTTGGATTGTTTTTCTCCTTTGTAAAGTGCTATGTAAAGTCTATGGCGCTATATAAATAAATGTAATAATAACATAATAATATTAAAAGCTGCATCTCACCGCCTCTCATTTTTCTTTTGTAATGTAAGAAAGCCCTCTGTTTTCTCTTCTCCAGACTAAACATATTCATATGTTCCTCACAGAGCTTGTTTTTCAGCCCCTTTGCCATCTTGGTCATCCTCCTCTGAACACATTTGAACTTGTCCAATAACCTTCATGAACTGTGGTGGCCAGAATAGTCCAGGTGAGACCTGACCAAATCAAAATAGAGTGGTACTGTTATTTCCTTTACTCTGAACACTATAGTTCTTTTGATGCAGTATAAAATTGCATTGACTTTCTTTTGCTACCACATAACATGTTAATCTTGTGATCTTTTTCACATGCACTACAGTTCACACCATGGCCATAAATTTGTACTCAATTTATATTTCCAACCAAAATGCAGTTTCTCACATTTATCCCTTAAAAAATCCTCATGCCCAAGCAATTCTCTTATTAAAGAGTTGCACACCAGGGATGCATTTACTTCAGACATCTTCATAGTCTGGTATGTCTTTCCTAACTTGGATTTGAAATTTTCAGTTAGATGGCTACTGTCCAATAGTGTCATGGAAAATAAATTTAGAATATGTCTCTTATAGTTTGAAATACATCTTTTATTTTCCTCATGAAAAGATTTATTTTCCCTGGTTGGCTACATTTGATTAAAACTTCTGATAAAAATGTATTGACTCAAAACCAGTACATTTTAGGACAAAATATATGAGTTCTCCATGGAAATTATCAGTTGGGATATCTGCAAAGTTCTACTAACTAGATGTTCTCAGTTCACATACTGCCTGACTTTTCATTGTGTCAGGGATGGGTTTGTTTTTGCCCTGTCTATAATGACCTTAGAAGGCCAGCATGCATCACCTGTTTATATAGAACTATCATTTCATTCTCTATTTATAACTTTCTATACTTGAACAAAGTGTTGGAATACTGACCTTTGCTGGGTCACACCTGTGTAGATCTGTGAGCAATATCTAGTTTGCTGTTATAGTTGATAAAAGTGTGGCCATTTAGAAAACACAAATCTCAGTATTAAAAAAAACACAGAGCCAAAAAAAGTTGTGTAGGGAGATCTCATATAGTGGAAAGCAAAAGACTGCCATATGATGCAGAAACTAGATAATATGGTTATTAGAACATCCTAGTCTGTTCACACTTATACCTCAGTTTTCAGTCTCTTTCAACTTCAGTGTTCACTTTTACTTGTATTTTAGTTCAGAATATTCATATTAATGCCATACTTATAGCGCAGATACCTATATCTCCTATGCAGTGGAAACAGGAATTTGGGGGGGAGGGCTTTTGTTACTGCAAAGCTAAAAAATTGGGGGCTGAAGGAAGATTTCATTTGAGGGTGCAGAATTCTTAACTTGGGGGCAATATCCTCATTTTGTCCTGGTCTAATAGCTACACCCCTGAGTGGAATTGTTAAGAATATTTTAGGTATCTACAAATTTTAGCTTCAATTCCAGAAGGTAAAAATATATATATTCAAATTTATATTATGACAAGAAAATAGTTCAGTCATTGCTCACTATTCATTTTATTCCAAATCTGTATGTTGGAGAGAAAGAGAGAGTGATCTGCACCTCAAAAGAAATTGTTTTAATTCTTTACATTATGATCTAGTCAAAATGAGAGTGTTTTAAATCTGCTTAGCTTCTGTGGGATTGTTAAATGTGAACTTAAATCTCTCCCATTTAGATGAAGAGTTCTTAAAACTGCTTAAATCTGCTTGAATTGTGTCCATCCTTATTCAATCAATAGTAAAAACTAATAGGAACTGGTATATGCATACTTAAATGTAAATGCTAAAATTAGCCATAAAATACCTACACTTTACTGAATGGGAATTTAAATGTGAATTAGTTTTTAGATGACATTTAAATCGGTGTTCCATTTCTTGCATTTGTAATTCAAATATAATACCTACTTCAGCTGGAATATATTCAACTTAGAACTTACTCTGATTTGCATATCTATCACACACAGAGAGCATTTATAAATGCGCCCAAACAACAAAAGAAGGGCAGAGGAGCACATTTGATGTCCTGAAGATAGCAACACAATAGGGGAGAGACACCTATTATAACCTCATACTACAAGAACATTTTGAAGATAATTCCTATGTATTCCTATATGTTATAGCAATATTGATTATACAGTTGGCCATCCTTATCCACAGATTTTTTATACACGGATTCAAGCATCCACGGCTTGAAAATATTAAAAAAAAAGTATAAATTTCAAGTATGAAACCTTGATTTTCCCATTATATATAAGGGACACCGTTTTGCTATGCCATTGTATTTAATGGGACTTGAGCATACACAGATTTTGTTATTCACAGGGGTTCCTGGAACCAAATCCCAGCGGATAACAAGGGTCCACTGTATGTAGCTCTGTGAGAGAGAGAAAAAAACAACAACATTGCTTCCAGTGCTACAACTAGGACTTCTAAGTCCACTTATTACATATCTCAAAGGTTGTTACAAGTAACTAGAGTCCCATAATGTATTTCAAAATGTGAAATAGACTTGAAGGAGCATTCTGTATCAAATGGCACATCAAATATATGCAGAATATATAGCCAAAGAGAGACCTGAAATGCCAAAACTGTGTGTTCTAGGGAAATCAAAAGGCTGACGAGGTTTTTTGATGAAGCCCCAGGTTCCACAACTTGAGAGGCAATTTGAACAAAGTAATTTTTAAAAATGGTGATAGTAAAAGTGATTCAGGAAAATAAATGCAAAAACCAGCATTGAGAAGTGGAGGGACAAGAAATTACTTAACAAGCACTTTCACACTGAAGAGAAGATTCAGAATGTGTAACTCTCCTCATTGGATGGAGTCCTCTGCCCAAATCAAATCAGGCCAGGGGTCTCCTGTGGTGCAATATCTGTCTTGATTTATGCCTGTATGTGTCCAACAAAGCTAACAAGTGTTCCTGGCACATAGAAAATTCGAAGGGAGTTTTGATAACTAAAGTCAGAGTAAGGCTTGGGTTAGTACATGGACAGAGCAGAAGCTCAATGGATGACACAAAGACAATAGTCAGAATGTAAGCTTAGGGCAGATAATAGAGAAGAGTCCTCCTGGATGATTAGGTAGAGAAAGGGGTAGCCAGAAGAGAAGGGCAAAATGGTGTGCGACATAGGTTGGTAGGACATCTGCGTAACAGAAATCCAAGGAATGCTGGTAGCTAGACGCAGGACTAGCAAGAGAGGCATGCTTTGCAGCAGGGGTTGCTGAAACAGAATATGCTTATATATACCATAGGAAGATTCCCTTACATACCTGCTGCATGAGATGTCTCCTGTCGTTGGCCAAGGCCTGATGTTCTGTATCTTCTGAAACCTTCTGTCCCTACAGTTTGGGGGAAGCTCAGTCTTTGAGTCAGCCCTTGATCCCCACTCTTGAGTTAGTGGATACTCTCTGGAGGCTGAGTCTAGGTCTTCTGTGCTTTCAAAGAATGGCTGATCACTGGGGCCTTGAGCTCTTCCTACAGTATAGACTCACTGCAGTCTATCATCCTGCCTCTCATCTTAGAAGGGCAGTTCTCCAGGTAAGGCATGAAAATATGCTGGAGTACGGCCCCTGTAATCCCATTATGTGTATGTGTGTACATGCATGCATCTTCAAACTGACTGTCAATGTATGGCAACCTCATGAATTTCATAGAGTTTTCATATGCAAGGAATACCCAGAGGCGGCTTTGCTAGTTACTTCTGAAATATAATTCATAGCATCTGACGTTCATTGGTGGTCTCCCATTCCCATCATACTTAGTATTCATACAACATTTTGAGGGCTTGCAGATCATTTTTGGCTGGGCATATTCACGCCTAGTTCTTGATGGATCCCCAGTCTGTTCCCTGTGTAAGGACTCATGTTTTATCTCTGTCCCACACTTCAAGCATGCATGTGGCTCACTTTGTTGTGCAGTTCATTTGTAGCTGGAAGCCCTCCATGCTTGCTTTTTTCACATGTAACAGATCTGGAACCTCCTAAAGCAATTTTAATAAAACAGCATAGATTGCCGGGATGGAATGTCTTCTGAGCCTTTTTGCTGAGCAGCCTGCCAAAAAAATCACACATACAGGTGAGGACCCTACACTGCCCAACATAGCATAAATGTTCCACAGGCACAACTCTGCTAAAGCTCACCATTCACCATTCCCAGATCTCTTAGTTTTTCTGCAATAGTCCTGCCAAACAACCATAGTTGGTGGAAAGCAGAGGGGGGAATCAGAGAGCCATCACCTTATGCTTCCGAGCAATATACAGGCTGGCATCCAGGGACATTGTTGTTGTGTTCATTCAATCGTTTCTGACTTATGGTGACAATAAGGCAAACCTATCATGGGGTTTTCTTTGCAAGATTTGTTCAGAAGAGGTTTTGCCTTTGCCTTCCTCTAAGGCTAAGAAAGTATATAACTTACACAAGGTCACCCAGTGGACTTCCATAGCTAAGCAGGGATTCGAACCCTAGTCTCCAGAATCTTCGTCCAACACTCAAACAACTATTCTATGCTGGCTGCTGTTTAGGAACAATACACTTATACAAGTCACACAATGCATGTGGGGCCAAAAGGTCACCAGTGCACAATGGACATATTTTACTGATAGCAGTGGAAGCAGAGTTGTGCAGAAAATGTGTTCCACTGCATCTTGTGTGTACATTGCATACTGAGTATTTCAGCTGCACATTGTAATTGTGTATTGTGTTAGTGCCATGTGAATTTCAGTTGCATATTGTATATTGTGCATTTCACATTGAGAAATGGCACCTAGTTATTGACATGTGCTGCACAGTGTTGCTATTCTACAAGAGGGCTGCATAGGGTTCATGTAGGGGGTGTTGGATTGTAACCACAGACTGATAACATATTCTGTTGAGATCCGCTAGAATTCAGAAACAGATGTTGTCATATTAAGGCCAACTGAGAGGTGTTATTAAAATATACCTGCCAACTAAACAACATACCCCCCCAACTTTTCTCTCTACTTACATGTTTTATAGAAGTAACATATGCCCTGACATTCACTTTCAGTGGCCAATAGAAGTCTTTGCTTAGCTTTCCTTATCACAATGTGTAAGAAGATCATGGCTGGAAAGCAAATGACAAAGTCTCTCTTCTCCCTTCCCCTTGCTGCAGCCTCAATGGAAATCACTCCTAATGCATGCATAGGATTTAAAAAATAAAATCATTCTTGACGTGATTGCAAGGTACACAATGAATAAAATGTGTAATTCTGATTTCTTCTTGGGCCTAGACAACTAACTGAAAGGCAGCATCCAAGTCATGCATAGCTCTTTGAGCAGCTTCTCCAATCTAGGGCCATCCAGATGACTCAGACTACAACCCCCATCTGTTCAGACAGCTGGCGTGATAGGCATTTCTGAATGGCAATCAGATTGGAGACAATTGTATTTGGGGGAGTTGGAAGGAGGTTAACCATTTTATTTTCTTGGCATTGAGGTCAGTTCTGCATTTGCCTTAATATATTCAAATGAAGAAAAAATTTGGGAATCATCTGCTACACACACAAACACTCATATCATTGGCCTTTGGGTGACAATGATATAACTCATCCCATTGGGACATGTGTCATGTTTTCTGTTTACCCAAGTCATTATTGTTCTTTGATTGGCTAACAGCCCATCCAGATTTGCTGCTTCTCATTCTGGATATTGTTTCTTTCTGAGAAAGCTCAGCTTCAAAGCTGTCTTTCAGGTAGGGGCACAGCTGCCTGATCCCATCTAAACCTGACAAGTGGCTGGCCTTTTCCTCAGGCAAAGTTTTTCTTTTGGCATCCCGGCTGTTGGGGGTAAACCAGTTCAATAACTACTGCATAATTTTCAATAAAGGATGGCTGTGGGGTTGGGTCTTGCTGGGCCAATACATGCAATTCCACTAATTCAAGAGGGCCCAGCAATTCCACTTCTTATTTGCAGATCCCTTGCTTCAATAAAAAAATAGTTTGGTGAAATGTGTGTGTGTATGTGTGCTTTGGGAGCCATTTTTTCTGGTGTGTGTGTGTGTGTGTGTGTGTGTGTGTGTGTAGACAGATTTTTATGTTAGAAGAGTTGAACATGTTTATTCAGCAGAAATTTTGGAATCCATCTGTTTACTTTCCAAATGTTCTACACCATATTTGGGATTGGATCAAGCTATTTTATTGAGACCCAAAGAACTTTGTAAATGTTATTCATACATTTCTGTAAAGGAGAAGAATTTCTCTCAACTAGTGAAGAGATGTTCTTATATGTGCCTAGAACCCAGAGTCCACTTTAGTAAAAAATTTGGATAAATTAACATGAAAGAAACCTGTTATAAACCTGTTATAAATAATTTCCCAAAATATCTCAAAGACTTTCTGATTTCAGCAGGACTTATAGTGGAAATATGTCCAGATTATTACACTTCGGAGCTTGATCCAATCCCAAATATGGTGTACATTTGTACAACAAATAAACAGAACAGTGCAGAACAGATAAAAGGGGCAAAAGAGATGATGATGTGGGGCAGCTTACTCAGGATTGCTCCCTGTTCCAAAGATCTAATCAAGACATAAACATCCTGGCATCACAGGGTATGTATTGTGCCAATTGCCCCAGGAAAATGTGGTTCTTTGGCTAGATCTGATGTGACAGCAGATCTTCCCTGAACAAAAAGAACTTCAATGGTTCTTGAATTCTCACATTCATGGAGGCTCCTGGTGTGCTTGATTAATATGATAAATAAAGCAGGCATTATTATCATTTATTGATCAGAAACCTCTGAGCAGCACACATCAGCATAACTTTCAATTATGCCAGAGTATGCATTTTGGAGGATGTTGAAGAAGAAGGTATTTTGTTTCTTGTTGCACAACACACCTCAGCCTAGGTGTACTACAGCAGCCACAGAGCTTTTAGGTACAGTTTTTTCCCTTGAGCTACCAACTGGCTGTGGGGACTACTGGAGGCAGAAACTGTTTGCTGGGAGGCTGCCACTAATAACCACATGAAGCCAGAGCTGGAAGAAAGGCCACAACTTTATTAGCAACAGCAAACAATTGGTAGGGTTGGCCAAAAGCATACGGTCAGGATCTGAAATATCGAACAACCCCCTGGTTGTTGGATAAGCAGCTTGCCTGGTGACCTCCAGGCGTTGGGATGACCTTGGGGCTAAGGAACACCAACTGGCAGCCATGGAACCAGCCACTCGCTTGTTCTCTAAGCCCCTAGTCACCAGGAGATGCACCTGTGTTGTGGCCCCTGCAATGGCCACAATGCATGCCCTGATCGCTCCCAGGTCCCGAATGGCTCCCAAACCAGTGCTCCGTAGCCCTGGTACCACACCAACCAGATCAATGACCTATGCTGCCAGCCCCAAAGTTGTGACTTGAATCACAAACCCTAGGGAGGGAGGGTGGGAGAGCCGAGCATCCAATGGTGCCGGGGCCAGACTGCATGGCCTTTATATAGGCCCTGGACCCGGCCCATCATGTGATGGCAGCGTTGGGATGACCTAGGGGCTAAGGAACACCAACTGACAGCCTCCTCCTCCAGGGCAGCCCAGCCAATGAGCCACCCTGGAGGACTGGAGTCGCCGCCATAGAGCGGTCCTCTGCCCCCTAGAGTGGCACAAGGCAGAAGGATAATAAATAATAAATGAAACTTGTATTTATATCCCACCTTTTTGTTACAAGACAATCAAAGCGGCTCACAACATATTAAAATCCACATTTACAAAATTATGTCCCAAATTCCCCCCTTAAAACAGAATTAAACATGTACAATTAAAATATCTATTAAAAACACACACAAAATAAAAATTAAAAAAAATACGAGGACAGAGCGGTGGGCTGATACATGATGTGGGGGGGCAGTCATTCTGTGGCCGGGCACTTTTATTCAGGAAAGGCCTGCTGGAAGAGATCCGTCTTGACAGCTTTTAAAAAGCTGTCTAAGCTGGCAATTTGACGGAGCTCGTCTGGCAGACCATTCCATAGTTTGGGAGCAATTGCAGAGAAGGCCCTCTGGGAGGTAGCAGTTAGTCTGGTTTTTAAAGGTGGCAATAGATTCCTCCCAGAAGACTTGAGGGTGCGGGGCGGATTATATGGAAGCAGGTGATCCCTCAAATAGGTTGGACCCAAGCCATGTAGGGCTTTAAAGGTTATAACCAACACCTTGTACTGTGCCCGGAAACTAATAGGCAGCCAGTGAAGAGATTTTAAGATGGGTGTTATTCGGTCACTCCTAGTTTTTCCGGTAACCAACCTGGCTGCCATATTTTGCACTAGTTGAAGTTTCTGGACTAGGCACAAGGGTAGCCCCATGTAGTGCATTACAGAAATCAAGTTGTGAAGTTACCAGTGAATGTACAACAGTTTCTAGGTCCTTTACTTCCATGAAAGGGCGCAGCTGGCGTATCAGCCGAAGCTGATAACAGGCACTCCTGATCGTCGCACTCACCTGATTTCTCATGTGAAGCGATGGGTCTAGGAGCACCCCCAGACTGTGAACACAGTCCTTTGTGGAGAGCGTGACCCCATCTAGGACTGGAGGTTGCAACCCTAAGGACCACCCCTTCCGCCCCGCGTGACCAAGTCATGCTGGGGTGAGAATTGCCGCCGCGGCTCCAGGCGGCAAAGCAGCCTGCCTGGTGAGACGGGTGGTCGCTCCTATTTCCAGTACCCAAGAGCAGCCTGAATAAATCTGAACAGATCCCATCCATTGGTCAGTCACTGGGGGCTGGAGCTATGTCCATCAGTACTCCTTGGCTTCTGTTATACAGATTGGAAGAGGAAACTGCAGTCACCTCCTAGATGATGGTGTAGGGATACTTTAGGAGATGTGCTCTACCAATGTTCTCACTGGATTTCAGTAATTAATATAATATAATTTTCTTTCATATGTTTAAAAAGAGCAACTCTTATTGCTGCAACATCTAGTGTGACACAAGTTATTTACAAATAAGAGCTGTGCAGCATCTTTGCATTTACAGTACATTAGCAGATAAAGGATCAATTTATCCTCTAGGGGATGATTTGCCCTAAGGACTTGTTATGAATTTGGTGGGTGGTGAAATAACTCAAATGTTCCATTGCTAAAAATTGCTTGATCTTCACTGAAGGCCTTGGAATTACACAGTAGTAATTCTTAGTAGCAGTTCAGAAAAAAGAGGGAAGAGCCAGAAAATGCCTGATGTTAGTCAATCTTTTGTTGGGATTTCCCCCCAACAGTTTGATTGTCAACTGCTGTATAGTTGGACGTCAGTATCCATGGATTCAACCATCCATGGCTTGAACAAATTATACCAAAGGCCCACTATAATATAATAATACTTTATTATGCTAATTTGGGTGAAAGACAGCAACAGAGTTAGAGTAGGAAAAGAAAGGTCAGTCAAACAGAATATTCTGAAGATTATGGAGAGCACTGTGTTTTCTTTGAGATCCTTCTTCCTTCTCCTCTCAGTTGGAGTCTTCTTGAAGCAGTGGTGGCAACTCAGACTTTGCTGTTAGTGGGGCAGTGAAACCAGACCAGGTTTAGTAGGGTTAAAAAGGTGCTTCCCAGGTACCAAATGTATTATCAGGATAAGTTTTGATGCCTTATATAATGTTTCGAAAGCTTGGATTAAATGTGGATTCACCATCCCATTGATCTGAGAGACTCCAGCTACTACACAGTTAGTCTTAGGGTGGAAAGAACGTAAGTGTACATAAGTGTGAGGACTCCTTCCTCAGACCCAGCTATTTTGAGTATGGTGTCTTAGAAGACTGACTATCAGTGAAGGGCAATCCTCAAACAATGCCTGATTCTGAATGCTTAGAACCAGGTACCCGGACCTCACTGGCTCTGAAGAGCAAGCCAAATAAAAAGAGCAAAGGGTTCTTCTCCCAAGGTGAGGGGAGCCCAGTTCACTGTCCTGGCGCTCCTTATTCTGTCCAATGATGGCTAGCCCTGAAACCTATATATGTGTGCTGACAAGTGGAAGATGGATTCCAGTAAGTTTTAACACACCTGTATACATTTGCACAAAACTAAAAGCAAGAAAAGGATTGTTGTGTGATTCAAATCCCATCCTTCTCCTAACAGATGGTGCTGCTGCTGCTGGTAACACTGTTGAAACAAGGAGTGTAATTGTATGTGACATCTCCCACCATCCTGTAATTAGGGACATAAGCCTCCATAGCTCACTGCTTGTGTGCGATTGTAAGGGAGAACCTTCAACAGTGAAATGAATATTCTGGACAAAACATAATGTAACAATTGCTTTAATGTTAATCTGTTTTACAAAAATACACTCTATTTTAGGGGAAATCACAGTTTTTTGTAAACAAATTAGACTCTTTTACACAGTTAAGATTATTACTTTTCAGCCCAAAAGACATTAATTCAAATTATAATAAAGGGATTTGTTTTTGTTTTGTTTTTTACTGGAGTACACATAGTCATTATTTGACATAAAAATAATCAGGAAGTAATTTTAAAATATTTTGATAAAATGCAATGGGTTGGATCTAGACTTAGGCTTAGGTTACTGGAGGGAGGGATGCATACAAACACATATCCTGGACCCAATACATTGTATGTGTCCTGTCAGTAGTAGTTCTTTGTTGGGTTGGAGCCAGAATCTACCTTTCCTGATGAATACACTTTACTAAGAAAAAATGGATCCAGTTACTGAAGAAAGTTGCATCCAGACAAGGTTTGAGGTGCCCTGCTGAATAGGTGAGATGCAATGCATGAGGGTGCAGGGCATAAAAAGAATGGATGGGTGCCCCTTTCTTTAAGCAATCCTTTTGGTCAGCAAAGATATATCCTGGATCCATACCACTGCATTTTTTGCTCTTTTATTATTAGTCATGCCCTGACTTTATTCCTAAACGTTGTTTTTAACCAGCCCTGGTCTGCTTTAGAATAACAATATTCAAAAGCAACATACAACGAGAACACCAAAATCTGTTAAAACGAGTTTGTAAAGTGGGGCACTCAATTTACAATATTCTTCACAATGTGTATTTACATAAAAAAGAACTGAGCTTTTCTGTTACTTTTTCCACAGGGGAATGCTCTATAGAAGGCAGCTTAAAAGCATAGTGATAGCTCCAGAGTGAATTCAAAGATTTTAGAGCACAATTTCCATCTGGATACTTTTTTCTGATCAAGAGAGCATGCTTTTGAGAAGCTCTCAGTCATTACAACAGAGATTATGGTGGATATGTTTGCTTTAAGATGGAGTAGTTCTATCTTGGGACTGCAGATTCCATGACTAGAGAGATAACTAGTTTGCAACAGATGCCACCGAACCAAGAATGAGCAAATGTGCAAGTTCCCCCTCTCCACCATCATAAACACATTTACGTTTTGTAAATTTTGCTAAATATTGATTTTAAAAAATGAAATGCAGTTCTTACCCACCTCTGGAACATGAACAAATATTTCAGTTTTGTTTTCTTCTCTCTTAGAATCTTGAAGATTGAACTCTGATGAAAAATAATGTAAAATAAAAATCTCACCCATATCTACACCCTTATCTTTTTATACATACAAGATAAAATTAATATATGTTGTATAGTGTTACAATGGCCAGATTCTACAGAGAGCTGGCTCAGCACAATGCTATACCAGCATAATATTCCCATATTGTGGAAGGAGTTAAGGCATTCAGCCCAGTGAGGATATGGCACAGCTATACCTACAGTACATGCTGGAAGTCCTGTTGACTTTGTATGCAACATGGGGGGGGGATTACATAAGGAAATTTCAGAGACCTCCTTAAGCAAGCAATTAAATATGTAGTCCTACTACCCAAGCAGAAAGCCCCAACAGGACTCTGACCAATGTGTACACATAGGATGACAATCAATGTGCAGATATGTGTGTGAGGTAACAAACTGAAAATTCAGAGGCACTAAGGCAGATACATAATATCTGGGTTTAGCACTTAGCCCAATTGTACCTAAATTGCTACAAGTAATTCTGCACACCCAGTTATTGTTCAAAAGAACATGGAAAACAAACTTCTAACCAAGGCTGGCCAAGGACCGCTTGTCATCTGAGAAAGAGCAATGTATGGAACCCACCCACCCTGGTACTCAAAGCCTCCAAAACTAACCAAGTTATTTTAGAACACAAGGCAGAAGATTTCATATGCATCTCTCCCTCTGCCTGCTGGTAAAAAATACAGTAATTTTTGTCCTTCCAGAACCATTCAAATGTACTGCCTCTGGTGGCTTCCTGACTTTGCTGAATGGTACAGTTGACCCTGACCCCAACAACAACAACAAGATAAAAAAGTCTTGCAGTTCTGTGATCCAAAAGCAGATGTGCTGGCATGTTTGCAACAATTCATTGGAAGGATGAACAAACTGCTTGAGCTCTGTCGCATCAACCAGTCAAGGGCTACCTGAGTGCCTGGAGTAATACTGGCATGAGTGAGCACCAGCAGGAGACCTCCATGATGATTGTAGAACTTTAACTTGAAGAACCTGTTGAAGGTTAAAGGCTTGCTTTATTATACGCTGTAGGATATAGTAATGATCACATTTGATAATCAAAAAAGGAACTAGTGCCATACTCAGCTTGCTGTTGGCTCTTAGTTTTTTTCCAGCCCTTATCAGTTATAAGACCCAGTAGGTAGAATTGCAAATGGAACAAACTATTTGTTCAAGAGGGGCTATTTAAGTAATAATTTCCTGTTTTCCAGTTCACAAATGGATAATGTATATGAAACAGAACCACAAGCATGTTACAAGAGAATTTGCTACATTTTCTGGTTAAGCATAGTCATAGAATGACATGCCTCTTTAATTTGTTTTCAGCCACATAGCAATCGTCTTCCAAAAGGGTCAAGACCTTCTGTTGGTTTGAGATGGGTAGGGGAAATGTAACCCGTAGGTAGATTTTCAGTGATTTCTCCCTGGAAATAGCCCCAAATTGTTCAAAACTGATCAAAGATGCAGTGCTTTGGCTTCTCCTCTTAAAACCCAATACCCCTCCCTCAAGTACTTTTTAGACATAAAGCTGATAAAAATTGTGATATCACTTCAGGTATACCATGCTACACACATGGTATTGTGTGAGAATGCTGTCAAAATTGGCATTTGTGAAATTATCCAGTCCTACTTTAAGATCTCTGTAGCAGAGCATGTTCAGCAGGTGCAGTTTTTTCCCCTCATTCACTGCAACATGATGGGGAAAGCTGCATCTATCAAATATTTGTTTCTTGTTTAATGTAATGTATTTAGGGTTAGCATCTCCTTTAGAACATAGCCATCCTGTTCAGAACAACTGCAAAATAATTATTCCAAGTGTATGTAGCATTTTGAAAACTGCAGAAGCACAATACATGAGGCACAAGTTTATGTCTGAAAGGTGATTTTATAAACCAGGACACAAGACTGTGATCCATGCCATGGCTGATTTTGTCTTGTCTCTGTGGTGCCTTTTATTGGTGATGAATTGTGCCTTCTGTAACTTTTTCATCATTACCAGGGCATTGCCATTCTTTCTACAGGGAGTAAGTTTGTAATGATGGACAAAATTTCAGCATCCTATTTAACAAGAACCGTCATGGGGGCAAGGATGGGACTGGAGGCGGGGGAGGTTGGCCACAAAGACTGACTCACTGACTTTGGATTCAGAAGGAGAAGTGGAATGGGCTTCATAGTCATTTAAATGGGATCTAGACAGACAAGGCATGGTGTAGTGGTTTGAACATTGGCCTGTAACTCTGAAGACTGGAGTTTGAATCTCTGGTCAGTCATGGAAACTAACTGGGTTATCTTGGGCAAGTCATTTTCTCTCAGCCTCAGAAGAAGGCAAAGGCAAACTGCCTCTGAGCAAATCTTGCCAAGAAAACCCTATGATAAGTTCTCCTTAGCATCCCCATAAGGTGGAAATAACTTGAAGGCACATAACAACCAACCAACACCTACAAGCTTAGTAGTATGTTTTAAATACATTTTAGCATAATGGTTCATGTCATTCCATAAATATTAGCTGCATTTAATGTACTCTTGAGAATCACCACTGAAATATGGATACTTATGATTAATGCAGAAGTCACTCTACTGAGGAGAAAATTTTATTTAGCATTATGTCTACCTGCTTTTAAGTTACTCTTTGACTATGATGGGATGACAGCATTATGACAACTATATCAGACAACTAGGAGAGTTAATGATCCAATTAAATTTTGAAATATATGCCACAAATATTACTTTAAGGTAGATTCACTCATGTCATATTTATAAAGATAATTAAAAGTTTAGGAAGGATGAGAAATCATAATTGCAGGATTGTTAATCTTGACTGATTTCCTCCAATTGATTTTAAATATGAAACATGAGGCTAGGTATTGAAGCTGTATCACAGTAGTTGCAACAGTAATTTTATCACAGTATCCTTCTCATACACACA
The DNA here is from genome assembly GCF_019175285.1 of Sceloporus undulatus. Taxonomy (NCBI): domain Eukaryota; kingdom Metazoa; phylum Chordata; class Lepidosauria; order Squamata; family Phrynosomatidae; genus Sceloporus; species Sceloporus undulatus. The sequence continues at coordinate 229,500,755 of NC_056522.1, read as the reverse complement.
AAAAGACATACATTTAAACAGGCAAGTTATATGGACTCTAGCTGATAAGTTTCAAAGTGTCTACGGTACATAGTTTACTGTACCTTATTTTTGTTATTTTACCTGTATTTGAAAAAATGATACGCTTTTTACATATCTGGTTCCATCTGAATAAGATAGAATACCAACGCCACAAGTAGTCATAAGATGTTCAAGAGTACCCCACTCCCCATTCCCTGGTTATGTACAAGTACAACTTGGAGGTAACCTAGCAGCATAGATAAATTTAGAGAACCCTTGGGAACCCCCCTTGCTCCACATATCACTGCTGAACAAATTTAGAAAGCTCGCACACTAGATCAAGAATTGGCCTGAGTCACTATATGGCCCTCCTCAAATTTCAGTCCTAAGCTGAGGAGCACTGTTCAGTTTGATGACATTTCTCTCAACATCCATTTGGTGGAGCTGATTTGACAGCTGTGGCACAAATCTCTGGGGATAGGTGTATGGCCAAAGATGGGTTTGCTTTGAAACTGACATCAGGCTGCTTTACTTGTCTCACTGTGCAAATTTATACTGCATGATGGCTTTCCATAGCCATTGTCAAATGAACATGTGTCATTGTCAAATGAAATGTGTTGCAGATGCAACTACAGTGGGTCCTTGGTATCTGCTGGTCTTTGGTCCCAAGATCTGCCATGGATAACAAAATTTGTGGATACTCAGATGCCATTAAATACAATGACATAGCAAAAGGGTGTTCTTAATTTAAAATGGTGAAACCAAGGTTTGTGTATTGGAATACACACACACACACACACACACACACACACAGTTTCAAGGTGTGGATGGCTGAATCAGTGGATAAAGAATCTATGGATATTTGTGAGGGAGAAGGAATAGCATATCCAATTGTTAATGTATAGTTGGACTGAAGTATTTGAAAGCTCTCAGGATCTAAAGAAGACAATCAGAAATCCTATATTATTTTGCCATCCCTTTCATAATGCAGATTGAGAGGGTGTATCAAAGTTTCAATTCTATATAGAAGAGTATTTAAACTTCAATACCCCCTACCTAGTGTGGTAACTAGTGTGTCAGAGGGAACGATTTTTTTCTTTAATCATCTTGCCAATTTGATCATCTGCCAGTTTTGTATGCATGGGATGGATTATAACCTTTTTAAAAGAAAAAAAAAAAGGTAGGGAAGCACTGAAACATCCCTGACCTGCAGTAAATCAATTGGGGTTCATGCTCTGTCTCTAGACAATGATATGGATGCTCAGACTGATATTTAAAAGACACCCACAGTGCTGTGAAGATCACTTTTAGATGTTCATGTGACTGTAGCATAACAGCAAAGTGTAACTGCTCTGCTACAATCCTTTGACTGCTGCTTCTTCCTCTTAGATTTAGGGAATATATTATTTGTCTTCTTGTTCCCTTTCTGTGTCATCTTTGTCCCAAGGAACTCAAGGTGGTGTGAGTGGACCTCATCTCTGTTTTTGTTCTTACAACAACCATGTAAGGTTGATTACTCTGTGTGTGGCCCCAGGTCAACCAGTGTACTTCATGACCAAGTGAAGCATGGAATGGATCTCTCCCCTCAGTTAAAGTCTGATAACTATATTGACCTTATCACACTGATTTGCTAGCTGTGATGAGAAAAAGTGTTTTTTCCTAGCACTTTTTTAGGCAAGGTGAAGCACCAGCCCTAAACATCAGGACCTGTTTTCAAGAAGGAATAGCGATTTGTCAGACCTCTGGCTCCCCTGTAGACCTCATAGGACCTTATCAGACATGGGCAAAACATCATGCAAATGTGGCAGTAACATTGTGGTAGCCCCAGGAATGTGATTATCCATGGAGTTTCTAAAGTGTAATTGAGGCTTCCCACTATGTTCCTGTCATGGAATCACTCGCGGGGAACCCAGGAAAAGCCATTTTTTGAATAACGAGATATCCCGTTATTCAGAAAATGGCTTTCCCATGAAAGATTAAAAGTGCCACAGATGATCACATCCCTGACGCTTCCACGACGTTTCTGCCATGTTTGGATGATGTTTTGCCCTGCATCTGATAGTAGTAGGCAAGGATGTACTTTCCCCAGTAGCAATCAGAGTAGAGAGTGCTCCTTTTTAAATGTGACCCATTTCTCATTAAGGATGAATCATGGCCCTTTATGATTGTATGGTACAAAAGGAATAATGTGTTACATTGCTTGTTAATACTGTTGGACCTTCATATTCTCAAGAGTTCTGTTCCAGAATTCCCCACAGATAACAAAAAGTGGGAGACCTCAAGTCCTCTTGTTCTCAATAGTAGTTCACACATGCCTGCGACTGTACAGGTGCAGCCCCATGCATGCATTGCCATTGGGCTAAATGGGGTGTGGTGGGGCGGGGCCTTCTGCGGATGCTCAGATCTGTAGGTGGAAGGTCCAAAGATGGCAATAACTGACTGTAGTGTGTTGCTTTTTAATTTTTTTTAAAAAAAATACATTTACAAAATACAAAATGCCCCCAAATTCCCTCAAGAGCAGTATCTCTGAGTAGAACTCATCATGCAATAAATAACTATCTGGATGTTCTATTAATATTTTTAAAATAACAACATTGGTATTCCAAAAAGTAACACATGGCAGGCAATTTGGCTATTGTTAGATTTTGTTCTACATTAAAATTCAGTTTCAACATTTTTGAAAAGAGCCAAGCTATCTGAAAAATAAATGTGTCTCTTTCAGCAGGTGTGGCTGTTAACAAGCTTCTCCTTGTGATTCTGGCAATAATGAAAACTACCTGTACTTCAAAATCTGCCATTACAGCTGGTTGCCATCAAGAGAAGAGAAAGTGGCAGGAGAAGGACTGAGGGCACAGGTGAGTCACCCACCCACCTCTGCTCTAATGCCATCTTCCTTTTTCTTTTGCGCATCCTCACTGATGACACCATTTCCTATTCCTGTTGCTGCCCAAGATGGAAGTGACTCATAGTTTGTTTATTTATTTTATTTATTATGGTATTTATTGCAACCTCTTCCCATCTCAGGAGAAATGACTGAGAGGAAGCAACAACAATGGAACATCCAATGAAGTGGCTATACCACTGCCACTTTTAATACTTTGTTTCTATCACATATTTAAAAAGTATATTTAAAAAGTGATCTGAAAGCACATTCTCAGCTCTTTGGGACTCTTTTTAACAAATATTCATCTCTCTAGGCCCTAACTGTTACATTCACTCTGGAAATTAGCGTCTCTGGGGTAAATATTTTACTCTTATAGAATCGACTACAGGAGCTGGGACCATAACCAAGGCAATGGCACTGGTCTATGAGATCAGAAAAGCTCATTATGTAAGTCCCCTGAGAAACAAGGAGTTAGCATCGAAATAATAGCTGAAAAGTGTGGGAAATTAGTCTTTGAGCATCTTCCAGTATCGGTGGCAAATATAACATGCAGACCTAGGTTCTATTCCCTGAGAATGGCATTCTGGTAAAAGGTAATTAGTTATATTTGCTTCACTGCTCGATAGCATTATATCCTTTGTTTCTCATGTGGCTATCTACATACATAATGATGCAAAATTTAACCTGAATTATTTCATGCTAGGCAGCTCCAGGACCTAGCTTTCATCATTTGAAATTCACTATAATGGCATCACATTAGCCTGGATTGGGAAATCCGTACAATTCACTGTATTTAAAAAAAATCTTGAATGGACAGAGAACATCTCATATAGAGCTTGTTTAAGGGCCAATTTAGGCTGGCCTGTTAAATGTGTACTCTCAGCCTTCTGTGTCCATAAATTCATTATCCAGAAATTCAATAATCTATAGCCTGGTAATTCCAAAAAGCAAACCTCTCTCAGCCAGAGGGAGGAGGAGGAGGAGGAGGAGGAGGCAGTGGCAGAGGAGGGCCCAGGACTGTTCTGCCTAGGCTCCCCGCCGGTAAGGCTGACAAGGGTGGGTAGGAGGGGTGGGTAGGAGCAGGGGGCCTAGAGAGGAAGCTGAGGGGTTCCCACCCTGGGTCATTCAAATAATCTGTCAAAATGACAAAATAGGCAAACGTTCCTGTTAGATTTTTTTTTTATAAAAAAAGGGGGGGGGGGAAGCACCCATGCCATTGGCAAATAGCTGCATGACACATCATCACTGCAAAAGCGGAAGTGAAAATGCAAATAATCTGATTGACAACAAGAAGGAGGCAAATGTGAACATCAGAGAGGTAAATTGCATTGGGGAGGTTAGATCGGGGTAAAAGTAGTGAGAACATCATTCTGGACAGATTTGGTATGGGGGTTACCAGATCTGCACAGATCTATCCAGGGCAAATGCACCAATGTGAAAGGGGCCTTTGATTTTGCCATTTTATATATGGGACACCATTTTACTATGCCATATTTAATGGGACTTAAGCATCCACTGATTTTTGTATCCATGGCATGTCCTGGAAGTAGAACCAAACCCCAGTGGATATGAAGAGTCCACTGTACAAGCATTTTGCATCCTTTGTTTTAACTTCCAAAATATCAACAATGAAGATCAGGTCCATCATTTGTGTATATGCATACAAAAAGAAAGGGAGTTAGCCTTTTCTCTCTGTGCTTCCATTCCAATGAAACACACAGAGAGAAAGAGTTAGGAGGGGGGAAGAATTCCAGAGGTGCTATTTATCTTAACGTGACTTAAATCACAAGCCCCCCCCCCCCCCCCCCCCCCTCGAACCATAACTATTTCCAGGAGGAACTGGTGTTCCCCCCACCCCAAACCTCTTTTTTTTTTTTTTGCCATTTTTCATTTTAAACAACAACAACAAGTTAAATGCCTGTATACATATAAGGCTATAATATGTTACACAACCCAGTGCTCTCCCTCTCTTAGGATCATCTTGAGACTTTATGAAGAAGCCAAATGTTTATTTTTTATTTTTTTAAAAAAATAAATCAACATTGACATAAGATACAGCTAAATAAAATTGGGGTGGTATTGTGGTATCTGAATCTCCTTTAATATTTCTAAACATATAATGTTTCCTTTCAGTAGAAAGTTATGGATTTGCTTAGAGAGGCAAATAAACATTTGTTGGGGGGGGAGGAGAAGAAAGAGAGAAGCACAACTTTGCTCCATCTGTCCAATTGCAGTTCAAAGCTCAGAGTCTGGTGCATTATGAGAGCCTTGACGAAGAAGAGACACTGGGTATTTGAAAGCTCAAGTTCCATCATGTGACTTAGGTTTAGGAGGCATCAGTGTCGGGGCTTGGCTGCTTAGCTTTAGCATTTCTTGCACAAAAATAGCAGCCACACCAGGTGCAACTTTCCCCACCGTGTTCAGTTTCATCTTTAAAAAAAAGCCCCTCAAATAAGCCTGCTGCAATGGAAAACAAAGTACAACTCAGGGTTACTTTAATCTTGTCCCCCCACTCCCTTTTTCCCCTCTAGTGCGTGCACACACACATACACACAATATGTACAATTTCAGCATAAACATTTTTATATGGAGTGCAAAAATATTACCTACAACTGTACTATAACCAGTCCAGCATTTGTGCAAGGTTCTCAGCTGAATCAATGTCCATAAAGCTTTTAAAGAGACCAGTGTTTCTCCTTTTCTCTGTGCTGCAAACAGGATAAAGGCACCTATTACACAAAAGCAATGCATAGACAGTATACATTCATGTCTCACGTCACTACAGTTACCAATGACCATCTCTCCCAAATTTTACCAGCTGAATAAAATGCCTAGCCATGAAACGAGGCTCATGTTTCACTTCACAGATTTTGGCTTTGGTTGGATTATGCTTGTAATTCCATAAAACCAGAAAATGCAGCTCTTTATGCTTTAAACATTTAAGTTTGCAAATAAAATATTTTAACCTTTTCCTCCTGTTAGGATAGGCCAGACACAATAAAACTAACTTGCTTCTTTTAAAAAAAAAATTCTTGAGACAAGGTAAAAGAACTCCCAAACTAAAGGGGAAAATGAGCTAAAGAAATGGTACTCAAAAATGCTGGAAATCTAAGAACATTGCAGATGATATTGGTAAGAATCTAAGAAACAAGGAAGAAATGTAGGCCTGTTACAGACAGGCCAAAATAAAACTGTTTCGAGTCACTTTGGAGGTATGGTATTTCAATGATGCATGAGTCCTAAGAGTCCAAAAGCCACACCAAACCTGCACTCCAGTCCTTAGGACTGGAGCGTGGCTTTGGTGCGGCTTTTGGACTCTTAGGACGCATGCATCATTGAAATACCATACCTCCAAAGTGACTCGAAGCAGCTTTATTTTGGCCTGTCTGTAACAGGCCGTAGATTCTTTTTCCCCACCTACTGAATCCCCCACCCCTGATGTTCCCATGTGACCCATTTTCCCACTTTGGCCAATTCAAGGGCAGGCTCTTGCATTTGCAAAGCAGCCAAATCTAGATCCGTGATAAATCCAATCCTTTTTTTAAAAAATGGTTGAAGAGTAGGGTGATATTGCTGTAAAAAGACTGTCCCTCCCTAAAGACACATTAAAAATAGGCTCATTTCACATGGGCCTTATCCATGGAGTGAGTGAATGCCAGACGGCAGCCTTACCAGTTTCCTCTGGTTGCTTAGACAGAAGGTGCAGATCGGTCTTGGTGTTGCTGTAGTGTTGCCGCCCTGCAGGATAGCCTGGTATTGAAGACAGGGCTGCCTCACCAGTATAGGTTCCTCTACTAGGCTCCCACTCTGTTGTTGTTGTTGCTGCTGTTGCTGCTGTAAGAGCAGCATGTTAGCCAGATGTGAAATGTAGCTTGAGGCCAGGCGCAGGGTCTCTATCTTGGAGAGCTTACGATCTGCAGGCTCAGTCGGGATGAGTGTGCGGAGAGCAGTGAAAGCTGTATTCACACTGTGGGTGCGGTCCCTTTCCCGAGCATTGGCAGCTTGCCTCTGCTTGCTCAGGCCACTCAGCCGAGGGTTCTTGCGCTTGCGTTTGCCTTGGGCACCGGTAGAAGGCAGGGATTTTCCGGAGCTGCTCTCGCTGCTGCCACTCTCCAGCTCCTCCAGGTCGGATGCAGCACCCCCGCTGGACTTCATGCTGAGCCCTGCAGCCCCTCAGCCCCATCACTTTTATGCACGGCAGCTGCCACATTGCTCCGGTTCACATCAGCCGCTGCTCTCTCAACTCCCCTCCAGCAGCAGGATCATTTTTTGAATGGTTGCTCCTTTTAGATCTAGCATATGGTCGCTCTGTAAATAAGGCGAAGGAGGTGGAGCTGCCACCTCAAAGTATCTGCCCGGCGACTGTAAAGCTGTGCACCTGTTTCCCCCTTGTCATGGAAAACTGTAGAAGCTCCCTGGGCAACCATTTTGAGCATGTGTGGTGGGGAAATGAAGGCCTTTCCTTACCCTTTGCCCTCTGTTTCATGAACTGGCTTCATGCTCTCTCAAGTGTTGGAGCAGGACAGATATTTCCCCTTGCCTCTCAGCATTTCCACATCTCAGAAGCTATTTTTGTATCTTGCTTTCAAACCAAAAACAAATAAATAAGGCTGGCTGGCTGGCTGGCTGGCTGGCTGGCTGGCCAGCTTCCTTCCTTCCTTCCTTCCTTCCTTCCTTCCTTCCTTCCTTCCTTCCTTCCTTCCCAAAATGACAGCATTCTTTATAGTCAACGCTATACAGTCAACTCTTCAAATTCACAGATTCTTTATCCACAGATTTAAGCATCCAGTGCATGGAAACATAAATTTCAGAAAGAAAACCTTGATTTTGCTATTTTATGAAAGGAATACCATTTCACCATGCCATTGTCTATGAATTGAGCATCCACAGATTTTGGTATCCATGGGGGGGGGGGGGGGCTAGAACCAAACCCCTGTACATTGTAATCATTTAAACATATTATACACATTGTGTCCTATGTCTTGTACAAATTCCAGAGATGGAAGAGACGATGATTTCTTACAGACATTCCCACAGTTTCAAGCATTCATCCCTCCAGTCATATACAGGGAGAGGGGGGCTATATATAAATAAAACTTATTATTATTATTTACTCATATAAGAAAAGCTCCAGCCCCTTTTACTAAATCTTTACTTCAAAATAATTCATGTCCCTCAAATTCAGACACCCACCACTCTTCCAACCATTCAGCATACTATTCTAATGAAAATACAGCCTTTAAAAATGATTGTTAAAACAAAAGCTTTGAAAATATAATTCACAGATAACGCTTTTATTCAATTTTCCAGTATATGCATAACAATAATAATTTCATCCATCATTAACAATGGACATCTTATCTCTGTATGTATGACTAGAGGGCTCAGGTCCTAATTATCTGAACTATACTTTCCAACAATTCATAGATAAAAACAGAAAAATGTGTGGCCGAGCAGCATCAGATTGTGTTCAAGATGTCAAAAAGTTAGATATGAGGAACAACAGACAAGCTAGGAGAGGCTGCAGCAGTTTGATTTTGTTTGAACACACTGGGAAAGGTAGAATTCTGTCCCCTACTTTCCTCTCCACCCTGCAGAGTTAACTTGAGTGCAAACTAGTTTTGCATTTTGGTTTCAGTTTGCAGCAATTGAAGTAAGCTGAGGATAAAGGGAGTCGGAGAGAGAAACAGGAACATTTTACTGTATGTACTCATGTATAAATTTAGAAATTTTAGTCAAAAAAACTGACCAAAAAAAGCCTGAGTTGTACTTTAAATCTTATTTAAAAAGGAACTATCTCCTGATGGAAAGCAAGAGTGTAATCTATCCTGAAATCACTAACACACACACCCTACTCTCTCATCCATCCAGTTTTTAGTATGTGCTCAAACAGTTATGCCTGCTGGAACTTTGTAAATCTTTTGGCATTGTTTTCCTCTGCTTTGTCCTTTACAACCTTTGTTATATGAACCTAAGTTTTACTTTCGACTTATCCATGGGTCACATCAAAAGCCATAATTATGGTTCTTAAACCTGTCCTTGACTTATATATGTGGTTGACTTATAGTTGAGTATATATGGTAAATACAGCTTAAAAAATGAGATGTCAGAGATACTTCTATCAATCCACTAACTTCACAGGACTGTTTAGTAGGAGCATGGGAGAGGGCCATCTCTGCCATTGCTCCTATCCTGGCACTTTCTTCCTAGTGTAGCTTGGCTGGCTCTCTCCTTAGTATCCTTTCATTGTTAGATGAACACCTTTCTATTCTAGCAGGCTTGGGAAACTGATTACTTAATATGTTTGGAAACTGACTGATTTCTGTTTTCTTGCTGTAAAGTTGTAATCTATGCCTTTAAATTGTGCGGTATAAATTATATTTTTTAAATAGTTTTAATTGTATAGACAGTTTAATATTATTTTGAACTTAATTTTTTCTATGCTTTTAGCTATTTTTGGTTTTACTTACATTTCTTTTTTATTCTGTAATTTGCCTTTTCCACCCATTGGGATCACCATTGTCATGGGACCACAGAGGTCACTATTAGAGTGGAAATTGATATTCTAAAGGAAAATAAAAATATGGTAAATACAGCTGAAAAAGTGAGATGTCAGAGGTACTTCTGAAAGTACCTCAGGAAAGAAATCCCAAAAGAAAACAGTCAAATGCCCAGAAGAAAGAATGGGATGCAAAGAATAAGATAAAAAAAAGGAAAAAAGGAAAGTGTAAATTTAACAGTCTAAAAGAATCTAAAAATCTAAATGCAACAAATGTATTGTCACTTAAAAGAAAGCAGTGTCACACTACAATTACAGAACCATGTCTACAACATGAAAGAATAATTGAGCCAATCTCAACATAAATGTAAAAACTAAGGCCCAAAACAGACGGCCAGGAAGCACCATCATGGGGCCGATAGGAGGGTTAGGGAGCATGCAGCAACTGCATGCTCCCTAACCCTACTATGTGTGGACATGATTACACAGCCCTGCCTACACGGGGCACGTATCCATGACGTGTCCTGTGCAACGCGTCCAAACGGCATGTCTCACAGGTCACAACACCGTACCGCTGGAGGGCATTTATGGCGCCTTACCAGTGGTGCGGAAAGGAGCTCATTTCGGAGCTCCTTTTTGGCGCATGCATCATTGGCACAGCAACTGTACAGCCACGCCAACGATGCAGAGGAGAAAGGGGACACCCCTTTCCTTTTTCTGTCTCCTCTGTAGGGACAGGGTGTCCGGGGGCATAAAGCCCCAAGGACACCCCTTTTCCAGGCCATGGAGAAGTAGCATTCTGCAGCTTCTCTGTGGCCTGGAAAAATGCCGGATTGGGGCTGCAGGGCTGTCGATGAGGCTGCCCTAGCCCCAATCCAGCAGGAAAAGGGGCAGTGTATACTGCCCCAATCTGTGTTATGATTTAAGTTTCCTTAAAGTTGCAGCTACAGAAAAGCTGTGGGAAAATAATCACAATATCCTCAGGTGTGACTATTCAAACACCGAGAAGCTCCTCTGAGCATTTAATATTCCGCCAAAAAGTTAAAAGATTTGGCACTGAACTGCCCTACCCTTATCAGCATCAGGTTCCTTCCCAGGTTTTTTCCCCCTTTTGTTTTATGTCCCACAGTATCCCAAGCAGAATGGCAGCTAGCCAAAACTAGTCAAAACATTTTGAACAAATAGAGTGAAATCTATGAAAGCTCATGCTATCCACTTTTTTCTTTCTGTCAGTTAGTCTCAAAGATGTTACAATGGCCCTTTGCTACAATATTGTAGTCTTTTGCATAATGTTCAAAACATTTTTAGTTTTTATTATTTTTTGTTTTCACTACATACATGCATAAGATTATCCCTTACGTATTATGGTTGTGATACTACTACAGTTGTAGGACTACTTTACTGCATTTTCAGTGGTGTTAACTTATTAATGTTTATTAACTTATTAACTGAATCTTAATCCAGTGCTGACAATGGGACAGTAACTACAGGTGACCCAGGACAGGTCAGGTGGCACACATATCTCTAACTGTGTGATGTCCCCCTGCATGTATGTAAGCATGTATGTATGAATGAATGACTTTAAATGTTTATATCCTGCCTATATCCAAAAATATATCTGAAAATATCAGGGTGTCTTACAATAAAATAAAACAATAAATAGCAGCAATTATTTTAAATGAAGGAAAATATGTGAAATCCTTGATAAAACCAAATGATTTAAAACCAGTAAAACAATAAAAAAAATCCCCACCCATTGTTCATGTGCAAATCAATTAGATCCATAGAGTTTAATAAAAACAATTTTTGTTTTGGTGCCGGAATGACATCAGCATTAATGCCACTTGGGCAACTAAGGGGAGGTCATTCTCTAACTAGGATACCACAGTGAAGGCCCTCTCCCATGTCCTCCCACAATCTCTTTTCTCCACTTGCTCGACTCTGCCAAATGATGGGGCCAATCCCAGATAATTCTGGACCAGTGATGGTTGCCATGACAGACATCATTCCCCCCCCCCCCTTGCCAAATATTATTACAGCATACCAATTCCAAATGTTTTATGCTTTTTTCAAAATGTGTGTTCTTCAGCCCTGAATTTATGAAAAGGTTATCATTTCCACTTGTCCATTATGTTCCTCTTTTACATATAAACTGACAATATCATATCACTCTGAACTCCAGAAAAGGCCATAGTCCAGGTTTTCCCAGCTGAATAGTGTGACAAGCACTCAAACTAATCGGCTGCAATACATGGCCATTTTTATTTGGTCCATCAGAGGATTATTGTCATTGTTTGTCCTAATATTAATTAAGTGTCCCAAAATTAATATTTATTTTTCCACATTAATGTTACAGTACTCAAGCTTCTTTCCTTGTATCATGAATGCAAATGCTCCAGAATGACAGCTGCTTTGACATTCTTGGCCTAGAGTGATGTCAGCATCCTATCCTCGTCCTAATAGTGCTAATGCCTGTTTGTGCTTTTCTGATTGTTGCCGCACAATTAGTTCTCCTTCATAGTCGACATATTCATCATGCTGGTGATATCTAACATGTGGTAAGGAATTAAGGAGAAGGCCTGCACTGCAGACTCTCCAGAAAGTTGCAGCAGTTCTATGTTACATGTAGGTAACATGGTAGCACTTCTGGTGCACAATATTATAGTCATTAAACGAGTTAATTCATAATAGGAAGAGTCCAGGATTTACATTGCATTGATGGAAACTTTCAGTACACAGAAGTCTCCTTTGCTCAATTTTCAAATATCTCTTCCCACAGCACAACTCAGCAGGTTCCATCATATTTGTAAATCATTTTTAAGTGTCTTGACACATTGTCGATGGTGAGGGTTCCCTACAAATCCATTTCTGCCAGCCCAAAGATCTAACTCATTGATTTTGTTGTTATTGTGTATCTTCAAGTTTTTTTCTGATTTATGGCAATCCCAAAGCAACCTATCATGGGGTTTCTTGGTTCTAAGCAGCATTGCAGAAATTATGGTTTGATACCACTTTAATGGCCATGGCCTGATGCTATGAAATCATGGGATTTGTAGTTTGTTGTGTCTCCAAAGTTCTCTGACAGAGAAGGCTAAATATCTAGCAAAACTACAAATCCCAAAATTCCATAGCATTGAACCATGGCAGTCAATGTTAATAAGCTGGAATGATTCTACAGTGCAGATTAGACCTTGGCAAGATTTGTTTAGAGGGATTTTTGCCTTTGCTTTCCTCTGAGGCTGAGAGAGTATAACTTGTCTAATGTCACCCAGTAGTTTTCCATCGCTGAGTGAGGATTCAAATCTGGTCTCCAGAGTCATAGCCTATTGCTCAAACCATTACTTGCTATGATTTTGTGAACCAAAGTCAAGTGGTTAATTCTATGGCGAGCCAAACTGATTCCAAGGAGGATGAAATTATAACCTGGAATTGAAAGGAATTTAATTGTTGTAACACAACAAAATATGAAATTGTCAAAGGGATGTGGATAGATGAAAACTTCTGCAAGGTGCTGCATTTACAACCTTTTATCAGATTTTCATTCTTTTCCAATAGTATAGGTTGGGACTGCAGAAGAAATATACTGGAAGAAGATGATCTAGAAGATCTCTCTAGAAAATGAAGCTTGGTGTCATCTCCTCTGTACTCAGTGATAGCTGGTGGTTTCCATATCAGTAGGACCTTATCGCATGGCCATAAAAAGCATGACTTACCCCTTCTGGGATACAGTCACTTACAGGATGCAGGCAGGAATTATCACATGGAAAATGCTGCTGATGCCGGGCTGAATCCCAGCTCTCAGCTGTGCTCAGCTGGCCAGTTTGTGAATACGAGAGCTTTCCGTAAGTGTGACTGGGAGCTGGGATTCAGTTGGAATGCCGTTGCCCAGTGGAATCAGCAGCAACTTTGGTGTGATAATACCCACTTGCATCCCGCAACCCGAGTGTATCCTGTTAGGGAGCAAATACGTTAAAAGTCGGTGTGATAAGCTCCTAGGACAGTGATTCAGTTCTTCATTTTAGTGCTATTTTGGGGAAAGGTTTTAGCACCATGGGCATCTTCTCTGGAGTTCAGAGGAAAACCTAAGTGGATTCACTGCCTATCTGACACAGAATCCATTAGGACTTATACCTTCCTATTGTTTGCCCATTGTACCAACTATGGTAGACACCAGCCCCACTAAACACACAACTGCACAACTTTGATTGCTAGAAACCATTGAAACAGTTGGTTGACCAACAGACAGGGACGTAGCCAGGATTTTGGGAAGGGGTGGGGGTCCAGACTAAGTGCCACCATTTTGAGATGCTAAGAGCACCCCCAAGACACAAAATGTAGGGAAAATGTAGGACATGATGCACAACAAAATGTAGGACAAATTGTAGGATGTTCAAAAATGGAGAACACACCAACTAAAAGCCAAAAACATTAATAAAAAACAATATAAATTCATGTTTCTCAGTCATGCTCAAAATGGAGAACATTTTGACATTCTTCCTGGATAGGAAGTTGGGATATAGCTTTGTGTGTTAGATTAGGAGGAACTTCCTGAGAGTAAGGGCTGTTCAACAGTGGAACACACTCCTTCCTCGGAGTGCAGCAGAGTCTCCTTCTTTGGAGGTCTTTAAGCAGAGGCTGGATGGCCATCTGTCAATGGGGATGTTTTGATTGAGAGTTCCTGCATGGCAGAATAAAGGAGTTGGACTGGGTGGCCCTTGCAGTCTCTTCCAACTCTAGGATTCTATGACTCTGGAGACCAGGATTCAATGAAAATCTGATTCTCTCCAATAGAGAAGGCTAAATATCTTACATGGGGTACGTGTCGATGACATGGCTTATGCATCATGTCCAAATTGTGTGGTGCATAAGGGACATCACAGCGCTTGTCACACTCTCTCAGCCTTAAGGGAAGGTGAAGGCAAATCCCCAAAAACCATTGGGCAAGTCACATTCTCTCAGCCTCAGAGGATGGCAAAGTCAAACCCTCTCTGAACAAACCTCCCAAGAAAACCTCTTGAAGGCACACACTCGCACACACCCAAGTCACCAAAGGCAGACTCTCTGAACAAACCAAGAAAACCCACTAAGCAAGGAAGTCACACACTCTCAGCCTCAAGGAAAGGCTGGCAAAGGCAAACTCTCTGAACAAACCAAGAAGACCCACTAGGCAAGGAAGTCACACACTCTCACCCTCAAGGAAAGGCTGGCAAAGCAGGATGTTTTGAAATTCCTCCTGGGCAGAAATGTAGGACGTGTCCTGGATAAAGGATGATGTCTGGTCACCCTGATAAAATGGTGGATGTTTTGACATTGCTCCTGGGCTGAAATGTGTGCCATATCCTGGATAAAGGAGGACGTGTGTTATCCTACCAAAAATGGAAGACATTTTTACATTCATCCAGGCCAGAAGATTGAAACATAGGACACATCCTATAAAAGGAGGACATCTGCTCATCTTACAAAAAAAATGAGGACTTTTGAAATTCCTTCTAGGCAGAAGTCTGAAATGTAGGATGTGTCCTATAGCAATGAGCCAGAAAGGAGCCAAGCCTTGATATCTGGACCCCAGAACATACTCTAACTCCCAGAATTCCATAGCAATGAGCCAGAATAGAGCCAAACCTCAAGATCTGGACCACAGAACATACTCCCAGAATTCCATAGCCATGAGCCACAAAAGAGTTAAGTCGCTGCCAAACCTGGTTATTTCTTGAGTGTGGATGCAGCTTGATACAGCCTCTTGTCCCTCCCTCCCTCTCCTCCAGGGCTTTTTGGCTCCTCCCCCTCAGGCCCCGCAAAAAGTTTAGGGGCGGCAGTTGCGCTCCTCCTGGCTTTGCCAGGGCGGGAGGAGAGAAAGGGGTGCTTGTTGGAGCGTGCGTGTGCATGCGCACAGCCCCCAAAAAACGCCAGGGAGAGCGCCACTTCTGCTCCTCCTGAATCCTAGAGGAGAGCAAGACTGGCGCTCTCCGTCCCCAGCGTTTCTTTGGGGCTGTGCACGTGCACGCGCATGCTCCAACAAGGGCCCTTTTCTCTCCTGGAAGGGGGGGGTCTGGAACCCTGAACCCCCCCCCCCCTTAACTACGTCCCTGCAACAGAGGAAAAATGTTTGCCATATCTTCCTGTTTCTACGTGATAAGTAATTCATGTCAATTAGCAAGTGTTTTGGAAGTATAGGCTGTTACTATTACTCCATACGAACAATAAAAGAAACCTAGAAGTATAGGTTGTTACCATTACCTCATACAAACATTGAAAGAAACCTGGCTTTAACTCCCCGCTTGATGCAGTCTTCCCACCCATGTGCCACAATTTGTTTACTGTTCTGAACGACACAAGTTCTTGCACACATGCTTATTAATACAACCATGCATTATGAAATGGAAAAAAATCTGCATACCACACAAAGTAGTTAAACTTTATCATCATTGATTGGAGGCTGTTTTTGCAATATGTGAAACTACTAAATAAAATTATTTTTTTAAGATTTAGTGGTACACAACTAAATAAATTGCAGGGATGACCAAATTTCTTACAAGACTAGGAGAAAATTATACAGTTCTTTGTTGGTGAGTGTTTTTAAATTGGTATGGAACGCCAACTGTCATTTTTCCTTTCTTACTATATGTAGTTGTAGCATTATTATCTTACAGTAATTCTTGTATTGCTATAAGCAAGTTTTTAGACTGATTTTGCTTTTCATATCTAATTGGGTAGCAGTCAATACTTTTATACATCACAAACGTAGGCAGGTTACAGACCGCCCGTTTGGGGCGGCCTGCACTCGCCCCTTTCCCCACTGTATCGAGGCCTCAGCTGCCAGACTGGCAGCCTCCGAGGCCCCGATCCGCCGCTTTACAGGCTGCGGGGGAAGCGGCAAAAGGCCGCTTCCCCGCAGCCTGGAAAGGGGTGTCCTTGAGAGTTCAAGCCCCAAGGACACCCAGCGATGGCGGGGAGGAGGAGAAAGGGGCCACTTGGACCCTTTCTCCTCTGCGTCGCTGGGCGCAGCCATGTAAAGGCTGCGCCCAGCGATGCAAACCCCAGAAGGAGCTCCGTTTCAGAGCTCCTTCTTGCACTGCAGAAAGGGCACTCTAGGCACCCTCGCGTGGCACAAAGACGTCATGTCTGCGCCACCTTGTTTGGAGGCGGTGCGGTCGTGACGTCGTAATGGCGCCGGCTGTGTGGAACGGCCACCGTTATTTTGTACGGACTCAGTCCGTGCTAGGGTTAGGGGCATCTGGAAGAGACGCCCCTTTCTAACCCTAGCACGGACTGAGTCCGTCCTAGGTTGCCCGTCTGTAACGGCCCTTAGTTTCAGTTCAATGTAGGATGTAGTTTTTAGCGTTCAGTGTAGTTATGAGCCCAGGTAGTAAATATAGGCTAAAAGAGCTCCAGTTTATCAGAACCCTTTTGTCATAGAAGGACAATAAAACACACCACTTGGAAAGTCAGACAAGAACATTATTGCCTCTCCTTAAAAAGAATAGAACAGAACTGATACAATTAAAATCTGTTTTCACCCAGATACAATTAAATCCAGTGCCATCTAGTGACTTAACTTTATAATGACACTATACCCACTCCTTCCTAAACTTTTATAATTGATGTCTTTTCTTTCTTTCTCTCTTCGATCAGTTTTGTGGGCAGGAGGAAGAAAAGGAAGACAGGCAAGCCAGCCCATAGAAGTATTTGCGAGGGCAGAGCCTTTGCAGCTGATACAACAAAGAGTTAATACAGTGATTATCAACACCAAAATGTGGTTAATTGCCCTTTTTTTCATCCCATAAAAGTTCAGCAGAAAATGGTTACACAGCTGAGAGAAGCTCATAAAATATTCCAAACATTGGTGCTGTTAATTGCTTAGTAATTGATTGTGACAACATTTAGGCAAACACTGGGAGAAATGAATTCCTTAAGGAAAGTCCAATCACTCAGGGTTTTCACTGTTCTCTGTCTGCCTATCATATCTGCAGTTTGCCTTGGCTGCTAATATAGGCAGGTTTCAGAGGATGGCAATGGCAAACCCTTCTGAAGAAACTTGCCAAGAAAACTCTGCGAGAGGGTCGCCTTAGGGTCACCATAAGTCAAAAACAACTTGAGGGCATGCAACAACAACAAAGTCAGTGCAAATATTTTAATGTCCTTTACAGATAACATTCTGACACACACCTGGATATCATGGAGCAACAAGGGGAAAAAAGACAATGTCAGAGAGCAGAACATCCAGCAGATCTTGTGTATGAATAAGACCTTTATCACGATGCTCTGGAATTCTATTTTATTATTAAAATGCCTGACTCATTTTACCCTGTGAATATCTTATTCAGGATGAAAACAGTCAGAAGAAATTTCTGACGAAACCTTTTCTGATAGAACTTAATGGGGATGTCAAGTACATTCTACTGGAGACTACTGGAATTTCTCTCTCCCCTGAAAGTTGTTAGCTCCTTTGGAGAAAGCCTCCAAATTTCTATTGAATGAAACATGTCAGGCATTTAAACAGTAAAATATCTTTCCATTGTGAAAAAAGAACAAAATTTAATCTGTCTCCTTGCTTAAGACAAAATCTTAATGGTAATAAAATGGTTTATGCAATTGGACCACCAAGCTCTTTAAACAGCAAGCAGGTGCCTTGCAGGGCTGTGTGAAACAGGGGAAATAGCTGACGATTACTTATACTATTCCTCATATCACAGTTTATGAGCCACAATAGAGCTAATGGCAAAGTCAATTTCACCTCTCAGAATGAGAAAGCCATTGCTCCAAAACAGAAGCTGCAAAATGAATCAATTTCATTTTCTACCCTCTCTCTCTATATATATATCATGCCATTTTTAACTATGCTGAAATGCTGGGTTTGTGGCATACCCTTTCAGCGTTTCCCAGAGCACTAGGACCTGGGGATCTTGTAAGAAGGATTTCCTAATACAGATGTCATTTCTCAGGCATACATTTTATGTAGATGTGATGCTTTTCTAACTTGTGTGAGTGCTTGCGTCCCATGAGTGTCCAACATGTTTCATAGCTCACTTTCTTCCTTGTGATTTAGATACAGTGGGGAGAATGTGGAAGATAAACAATTATAAATTTGGGCCAAGCTATATTCACCACCTTTTATTTTCTTCAAGGCAGGCCCTACCACCAGGTAAAGTGGGAAATCACGAGGAAGAGCAGCAGTGGCAGCTGTTCATAGAATCATAGGTGCTTTCTGCACTGTCATTTGGGACGTCCGGAGGATGTCCCATTTTAAAAAAGGGGCGTCTCTTATAGACGCCCCTGGGCCTAGTACGGACTCTGTCCGTACAAGATGGCGCCGGCCCTTCTACATGGCCGGCGCCATCTTTGCGTATCGGACGCTGAGCATCCGTACGCGTCGCGCCGCTTGTGACGTAGCGAGCGCGCCCCTGGCACCTCGCTACGTCGCAAACGCGACGGAAAAAGAAGCTCCATTTTGGAGCTTCTTTTTCGGTCTGCGCGGGAGTCGGGCCGTGTGAAGGCTCCGGCTCCCCCGTGGACCTACTGGCGGTGGCGGCAGACCGCCGCAAAGCGGCGGTCTGTACCCCGCCATAGATTCATAGAGTTGGAAGAGCTCTCAAGGGTCATCCAGTCCAACTCTCTGCCATACAGGAACTCACAAAGCACCCCTGACAGATGGCCATCTACCGTCTGTTTAAAAACCTCCAAAGAAGGAGACTCTACCATACTCCAAAAGATGTTCTTACCATCAGGAAGTTCTTCCTAATGTTTGAGTGGAATCTCTTTTCCTGTAGTTTGCATCCATTGCTCCATGTTCTAGTCTCTGGAACAGCAGAAAACAGCTGTAATTCATGAACTCTCTGGCTGCTCCTGACTGTTGGAAGGTGGAGCTGTATGTGCCTTCCCATTACCCAGTACTGTCCTGGGAGCCTTGAATTCTGACCTAATCCTTTGCTCCTGGTACAACGAAGGATGCTATTTCATTATCAGTGTTGGAGGAGAATTTATCTGCTGATCCAGACACCTTCTGGTATGGTGTACCTTCTTTTCTTTTGCCTCCACCTGGCTTTGGCTTTCAGTTAGAAATTGCAAGAGGCCAAGCAGAACTGCAAATGGAGTGACTGTGGCTATGATCCCCTTGAAAATACTTCCCCCTGTTGCCACTTTTGTACTTTGCTCTCATGTGCTATGAGGGAAGAGTTTCATATATCAGATATCTGAAAGGTGTGCGTGTATTTGTGTGAGTGGTTTAACAGCAAACTGAACAGGAGCACAGTCAGAGCTTCCCTGGATGCGCTAATGTATCCACTTTCAGTGCTTCTTTTCATGTAGTTGTATTATGTGAATGTAATGGGAGCCAATAAAGCATGAAAGAACTGTAATCCAGTATATAATTATTAGTGTGCTTCCATTACAATTGTGCCCATGGCGGTACATAGAGCTCCCTTCTTCTCCCCACTGTTTTCTTGAGTGGCCTCCTCAGAGGTACTCAAAAGGGCAGATATCTTTTAGATACTTCACCTTGTTCCGCGTTTGCCTTATGCTGAAACAGGCTTTTAATCCAGCTAAATGACTGGAACTGTGACCCTGAGCCGTCCTCCTAATTGAGCTCTTCTGTGAATTAGGCCTCCGTTATGCTGGATTGAAATCAGCCTGGGGAGGAACTCCCTTGAAGTCTTGTAAAGACATGCTGCATTTTCAACCCCTGTAATTAGAGCAAAGCCAGGAGCATACCATTTATCGCTCCATTACACTACAATAGCTATCCTCTTCTCTCCAAATGCATAAGGATTGTGAAATGAGTTATTCTCAGCAAGACGTTTTGTCTTATACACACAGATGCATGCACTGACATATGTTCACTAACAGACATGAAGGCACAAGAGAAACTTGTATTTCTTAACAGTGAATATATTGAACAAATCCAAACATTCTGACTGATCTCTAGCAGCACAAACCACTGTTTGAGAAAATCTAATATGGGGTGGGCCAGGTGCAGCGGACACCTGCGTTCCATTAACTTATTCTTCTTTAAAAGGCCTCTCCTGGGCCTAAAATGACCCAGGAATCCTCAAAGCATGGTAAAAATGCTCCCCTAGGTGTTAAGAAATATTTTGGGGCAAAAAAGTATATGTATATTGTGGAGGGTACAGCTCTCCAAGGCCTCCTGGGGTCCTAATGCCGAGTCCTAGCCTCCTACAGGTGTCCACCACTGTTCTAACTGATGTGTTCTTTTTAAACACCTCCCTAGTTCTCCTATTCAGTTATAATTTCAAAGGAACCAACTGCATACTGTGTCTATTCTTACGATTGTCAAAGATGTTTGGCTGCCTGAGGTAAAAGAGAAGAAGGCAATTGTAAACATTTATTTATTTATTTATTTATTTATTATACAGAAGTGAACAGAGCTTGCTGCTGAATTTTTATTTCAGTGCTGGCAGCCTCCTCTACTACACCTGAAGGAAGCAGGTTAACCTGAAGCAGGGATGGAAATGTATATATTTTTAAAAAAGTTGAAAATGGGCTTTCTTGGGTGTCAGGAAGAATCGTGGCCCAAGAAACAGCCCTGGTGATGCATTCTGTTTCTTACCCTCCTCTTCTCAAGGTTGATAAGAAGCCTTTGCTGAATTAAGCCTTTTTAGATAATGGATGGATGGATGGATGGATGGATAGATAGATAGATAGGCAGATAGCCAAGATCTTGGATTGAGGACATGTAGTAAAAAGTTCCTCAAGGGAATATGACTCCTGCTGTTTTCCTTTGCGTGCCATGATACAGCTGTGTTGTGGCAAGGGGAATAAAAGGGTAGCTAAATTGTATGCATGAGAATATCATCCCCCAGGACCATCAGAAGATCCTTGAGAGTCTCAGAGGAAGACTGTATTGTCATAAATCTGTCTATCAGAACATATTCAGTAAATCCTTTCCTGCCCATCACCACTTTCCCCAAACCACTGCATGGCTGCATTGTGGGATGCAGAAAAATGGTGACTCTCTGGGGAGGGGTTGGTCATTGTATGAGGGATATAGTGAATTCTTTCCTTTGCAATCCTGCCACCAAAAGTTGGATAGACACCTGCCTATGTCACTAAGAAGATGTCAACTATGTATTTTTAAAAAATTTTTTGCCCAGGTGCATGATCTGCAGAAGGAAGTGAGGGGACTAGACCTTTTCTGTTGGCCTACATGTTCCACCATGGCCAAGCCTGTCTGCCTGCCTTGCCTCTTCTTTGTGAGACTTAGCTAAGTAATTCATTATTTCTTGCAAGATGGAAAGTAACAAAGACTGCTGTTCCTAGTTTAGAGGGAAGTGCTATTGCCCATCTGTCAGTTGCCCCATTCTGGCCAATGCTAGCTCTGTTAGACTCTGCCTCTACCTTTCTCCTCATTATTTGTCTCCCCTAAGTCAGTTATAGATTGTAAACAAGAACTTCCCCTATTGTCCTCTGCAAAGCACTATGGACCATACACATTGGACCATACATACATATTATTTTATTTATTAATATACATAACACTCTCATCAGCGCATATATGTTTTATGAGGTTTCTGCCTTCAGGCTGTAGACAGTGGGGAAAACAATAGGCATCAGAGAAGGGAGAGGAGACTAGAGTGAAAAAATAAAAGTTAGTAAGGGATGAGTATAAACAGATTCAGTGAAACACAATAAAACTTGGCTACATTTGGGGCTATAGTTGGGCATGAAGTTATAAATACCAAAAAGCCCCTGATCAGTTCAGCTTGAAAGCACTGCAAGGTAAATTTCAGGAAAATGAATGAGGGAGATTCAAATAAGGTCGAATCCTGGATACAAGTCCAGGTTTGTACTATGTTGATATAACTAATCTGTTTGCTGTTGTGTCTGCCTGCCTTTAGCTTCAGCAAGTTTGTTTTTGGACCCATGAGACTTGCCCATGGCTATATGTGACTTCCCATTTTTGTCTCTGTTTAACAGATATGATCTATCTATCTATCTATCTATCTATCTATCTATCTATCTATCTATCTATCTATCTATCTATCATCTCCTTTGGGGTGATATTTATACCCTTAATCCATGAGAGTGCTAAAAGTATGATTACCTCTAACAGAACCTGAGAAGGCTTTGAAAGTGTAGAGTTTGTTTAGATATTAGGGGAAATAGGGATATTTGATTGTGATTAATGATGCCTCATAGACTTTACAAAATGCCTAGACAAGATCTGGATTACCCCAAAACATGAGGAAAGGTAGAGAGTATTTAGGAACATATAAAAGATAAAGGAGGTTTTGGTTCTTGTTTGATCTGGCAGAACTCATCTTTTGGCTGTCGGTTTCTGTCAGAAATGCAAATGGGAGGCAGGGGTATGAGGCAGTGTTCTTTCTTGCAAGCTCATTCTTCCCCATGACTTTCCATATGTCTCAATCTATGTGCCATCTACACTACCTAGGTCTGGTGCTACATATGCCATCACAGACTACGCCTACTAATGTTGTTGCCTTAATGTTGCATTAAACTGTATCTGGGTTGATAACTGCACTGGGCTGTCTGGAACATTACAATAATGCTTCCTCTTGTTGTGTGTACATTAAATATATTTCATGAATAACCGAACAGGGATTACCTGCATCTTTGTTACTAACACTATTGGTTCTTAGCTTCTCTCTCTTTCTTGGTGTAGGTCAGGGGTAGGCAACCTGTGGCCCGCGGGCCGCATCCGGCCCGCCAAGGCCTTCCAAGCGGCCCCCGAGCACTCCTGCCGCCGATTGCCGCTGATTTCCCCCGTTTTTTGCCGCTCCGGGCGCCATTTTGTTTTTCAAAATGGCAGCCGAAATCTCGCGAGACCTCAGCATGGCAAAGGTCACACAAGATTTCGCCGCCATTTTGAAAAACAAAATGGCGGCGCCCATGTAGCAGGCCTGTTGCAGCCCCTAGAGCACTCCAACAGGGCTCCAGGGGCTGCAGTGGGCCTGCAGCAGGCTCCACCTCGCCCTCCGCCCTCCTCCTCCCAAGAGCAGGGAAAGGAGGAGGAGGAGGCAGCAGAAGGAGGGCAAAGCCAGGGAGAAACGGAGCCAGAGCAGCAGCTGCAGCCACAGGTTGGTTCATTGAGGGAGGGGGTTAGGTGGGTGTTCTTTGCAAAATGCCCTCCCAGTAGTACTTTGTGGCTTTTCTTTGCTTGCTGCCTTTTATTTTGAATTGCATTTTAGTAATCTCCATGCCTGTAACTTTAATATTAATATTATTATTTAATTGCCCTGGTGTTCTTTGCAAAATGCCCTCCCAGTAGTACTTTGTGGCTTTTCTGGGTTGAAAGAGTGCATGTTTCCTGCCTTTTATTTTGAATTGCATTTTAGTAGTTTCCATGCTTGTAACTTATTATTATTATTATTATTATTATTATTATTACTATTATTATTATTTTCACTTGCCCTTGGTGTTCTATGTGCAAAATCCCCTCTCAATGAGAAAGAGGAGGAGGAGTGTGACTTTCCAAAGTGCATTTCTGTGTATTTTTGGTGCATTTATTGCTGAAAGGTCTGCTGTAACAATGATAGCAGTGGAGGTGGTGATGATGATGATGCTTCGGTGGAAGCTCCACCCCTGTTATGTGGCTCTGCCCTGGAGGGTGGAAGCCCCACCCCCAGCATGCGGCTCCACCCCGGGGGTGGACGCTTCACCCCTGTTATGTGGCTCCGCCCCCGGAGGGTGGAAGCTCCACCCCCGGCTTCAGCCCCCCAGTTGTCTGAGGGACAGCAACCTGGCCCCTGGCCCAAAAAGGTTGCCTACCCCTGGTGTAGGTTAAAGATCATGGGGTGATACAAACATTCTTGGTCTGCATGTGGATGTCCTTTCCCAATCGAATGCCCAGCTTGTACTGACATTGGTAGAATTTTGGTGCCAAGTTAAAACACTGATTTTAATTAAAAACCTTTGGGGTTTAATGATTTTATCCCAACTGCATATGCATATGGTTTTAACCATTTAAACCTATTTTAATGTGATAGACCATAAGGATGGAAATAGAATTCAGAAAGGTTGAAAAATGTTTTTCTTACATGTTGGGTTGTTTCTCATACTCATCTGCTCTCCACACCTGCAGGCAACAGCTTCTTTGTTGCCTTTGTCCACCAACAACCATGGACTTGCCACCTTATTTACCTACACAGAGAATTTTGAATTTGAATTGACATTCTCACATACAAATGACTTACATAGATCTGTCCCTGAGTTTTCCTCTCCACCAAATGTATCTGAGGAAGTAGGCTGAAGTCTACAAAAGCTCATGCTACCAACCTTTTTCTTTCAGTTAGTCTCAAAAGTGATACAAGATCCAGGGACGTAGCTAGGATTTTAGGAAGGGGGGGGGGTCCAGACTAAGTGCCACCATTATAATGGGGCTTGAGTGCGGCGGCGCAGCAGCACACACCATTCATTTTTCTAAGGGAGGGGGGGGGGCCGGCCCCCCAGACCCCCCCCCCCCGGCTACATCCCTGCAAGATCCCTGGTCTCCAGAGTCATAGTCCAGTGCTCAAATCACTAAGCCATATTAGCTCTCTGAATACAATACAGTAATATATAATAAAAATGCTGTTTCTGAGAAAATGCTGTTATCTGAAGTGTGACTTTTGTGCAGAAGAACTCCCATACTGCAGATAGTCTTTAAAAATGGCACAGTTTTCAACAACTCTCTTGTAGTGGCAAGAAAATTGCGAAAATTCCTTGTTGCTTCATTTGAGAATGAAACTGAAACCCTAGTAAATAGTTTAAAGATATAAATAATATGTTATTATTCTATATTTTAAATTGGTTTCAATTGTTTAAATTCATGTTAAAATCTACATCAGGGTAAAAAACAATTTAATAATGAACAAAATCTAAACACATTCTTTTCTGTTTCTTCTTGCCAGCCTTTGGCCTATCTAATTTTGCTTTAAAAGGAAATAGACTCCAGTAAGTTGATTAAAATGTATTGAAATGGAACATGACCAAATTAAGATGCTGTGCCTTTGGATCATTTCATAATATTGGAAAACAACATACTAGTAAGCTGGGAGCTATTTGATTACATTTGATTAATGAGCACTCTGGGAGACTTTTCATATATTGTTTAAAAAACCCTGAACAACAATATGTGCCCCCAAGGGAGCAATTTATGAGGAAAGCTTGAAATGAGTGGCTTTAGTAAAAATGACATGCTCACTCATAAAAATGAGTAAGAGGTATATTGGCACCATGTCAAGTTTGTTACTTTTATTGTGCATAATAAATAGATCTTTTGTGAATTAATGTGGCTTCTAAACACTTGCTTATATGGCAGAGTTAAATTCCATAAATTAGCACAGTTAAGACTTCATTATTATTATTTTTTAAGAAAAGTTATTTCCAGTAGGGGTGGGAATCATAGGATTTTCATATCATTGGATTGCAGTTTCTAGCAGCCATAACTAGCATTACTAGTGATAAGGAATGCTGGTAGTTGCAGTCCAACTATATGCGGAGGGCAGCATGATTCTCACCATTGATGTATGCTACAATCATATAGTGTTATTCACATATTTCTACAGCACGTAAAGTATTTATATGTACAGGGGACAATGAAATTCTCCTCTCAGAATTTCTACCCAGTTTTCAGATATCTGAATAATCTGATCATGCTTCTGGAACAATATCAAGGAATTGGATATTCCTCTGTGTGGCAGTGGAGTTTTTAAATTTCTAGACTCAGTTCCAATAAGTACGCAAGTATAGTTTCACAGAGTTTTCATTTCACATTTTCTCTACTTTCTTTCCAGGTCCTTTTGACAGGTTACAGGTCACATTAAACCAGAGCCAAGGGGGTTTAGATAGGATTGTGCAATCAGAACAGCATTCTTTTCTTTGTGCATTGACTTCATTCATGCCCAATACACTTCAGTAAGCCAGCAGAAGAAAAAGGCACAAACTGAATCCTGTAGCAAAGTGCAGTTGTGTCAATCCTGGAATTAATTAGAGCAGTTCTCAAACTCCTTATAAATAAGTAAGTGCAAGGTAATACGAAACAGACAGAGGTGCTCCTGGTCAAGACAGATCAGGGAATGGGGATTTAGCCTGTTGTGAATGAGGTCACATTCCTGAAATCCCAGATTCACAGCTTGGGTGTGCATCTGGACTAGGATCTGAGCCTTGATGTCTGGTCTTCAGATGTTTTCAGGACCACATTTGCACAGTTAAAATTAGTATGCCAACTGTGCCCATTCCATAAGATGTCAGAGCTAGCAATGGTGACAGATGCCTTGACCATATTCTGTCTGGAATACTGTAATACACTCTATGTGGGGCTGTCTTTGAAAACTTCAGTAGTCCAAAGTGCTGTGAGCAGGCTTCTTTGTTGAAGCAGCTACATTGGCCAGCAGTTTGTTTCCAGGTGGAATTCAAAGTGCTGGTTTTGACCTGAGTCCAGACTATTAGAAAGACTGTATCTCCTTATATAAACCAGCATGTGCCTTAAGAACTGCAGGAAGGGCTTTCTCTCAGACCCCCCAACTTTGCAGGTGAATTTGGTGAGGACTCGAGAGAGAGAAGCTCCTCCATGGCTGTTCCCAGGCTGTGAAACTCCCTTCCATGGGAGGTCTGGTTGGTCCCCTCCCTGCTCTCTTTCTACCAAGAAATGAAGAGCTCCTTTAAAAAAATAAACCTTAAGGGTGGCATTTGGTGAAAACAGATGGAGCTTTTAACAGGAAGATGGTGTAATTCACCATGTTTTAAATGCCTTTTAATGCTGTTTAAACTTGTGTTTTTAACTTGTATTTTTTAATTAATCAGTTTAATTGTATTTTAACTTTTTATAGTTTTTAAAATTGCATTGTATTTTTAAGGTGTTGCACACTGCCTTGGGAGTGGGAGAAAGGCAAGATATAAAATAAATAAATACTGTAAATCCACTGACAATAACAGAGGAAAATAAAATATGCCCAGCCCTAGCTATAGTTGTAAATCTGGTTTTTTAACCAGTCCAGATCTCATTTACACATGGAGCCTCCCTTTGTGATCATGTGGCAGCCAGCAAGAGGCCTTTCCTGATTAAAAGTGCCCGGCCACAGAATGACTGCCCCTCACATCATGTATTAGCCCACCGCTCTGTCCTCGATATATTTTTTATTCTGTTTTTGATAGATATTTTAATTGTAAAATGTTTAATCCTGTTTTAAGGGGGGGGGGGAATTTGGGACATAATGCTGTGAATGTGGATATTTTAATGTGTTGTGAGCCATTTTGATTGATTAGTCACAGAAAAGCAGGATAAAAATAAAAGTTTTATTATTTTTATTATTTATTTTTAAAGGAGGGAGGGACAATTGTGTCACCATTATGGCTGTCATGGTCGTGATGAGGGCAGTCTGATGGCCCTTACCAAACTATCCACTTCTCATCCAAACAATATTACATGAAACAGGACATGGCAGAATAGAGAGATAATCACTCCTTTCCTCTAGTAGGAAAATATAAGATTTGACCATTCTGGGACACTGACAGTGTTTCTGGTCTGCCCAGGCCTGCTCACACTAAAGATATCATAATGTTAAAGACGTGTATGTCCACAACTATGGATACACTGGTTAAAATCTTGTCTGACACAGTGTATTGTAGCAGAAAGATATACACAAGTGTTAGGTGGACCTAAGACTGCACATGCCACTAACAGGATGTCAACCATTGCCAGCCACCAGTTAGGACTTGGAGAGAATTGTATCCAGATTCCAGAATCACAACACGCTAAACTGACCTGAGTGGTCCCCCCTTTATTGTCATAGTAATCTTTGCTTGCTCTAGAATTCTGCTGTCATCTCTCCTTTGTCACTACTTTATTTATGGTTCCAGAGCTTCCAGGAAGATCTTACTTTCAGTGTCAGAATGGCCTCCCTATCCATCTAAGAAGAAAAGCCCTCCTTAAGGAAGTTTTCAGTTACTACTGCTATGTCCAGGGTTATAGCAATAGTCTTGGAATTACCCTAAGGCTTCCTTCTGTCCTTCTAGGATGGTCCAGCCATCTGTCCCAACCTCCATTTCTGACAGATTGATAGGACCTGTGCCTTTATAAATCTTTAGCTGATCAATTTGGCTCACCATATCCATATGTGTGTTGTGTTCTTTCTTCTCATCCTTTAATGTATATTGGGGAATTGGGACAAGATGTATTTTCCTCTACTCATGTTTCCTGCTAGCTGTATTTTTGCATAAACATCCCTGTACTGAATAGGCTTAGGAAATGTAAATAAAAATGTTGTGGTAAATACTTACCCTATAAACATCTCATGTCCATATAGAACACCAGTATATGAGTACCTCAAAAATGGACAATGGAAGCATTTTCATAACCTGGTAGATGGCCACATGTTCAAATTGTTTCAAATATGGTGGTGTAGTCAAATATGCCTTCCTTTGAGGCTGAGAGTGTGCGACTTGCCACCATGTGGTTTTTCATGGCTGAGCAAGGATTCGAACCCTGGCCTCCAGAGTCCTAGTCCAATATTTAAACCACTACACCATGCTGGAGGGCAACCCATCTCTGAACAAATCTTGCTAAGAAAATCCTGTGGTAGGTTTGCCTGAGGGTTTAAGACAGAAATCATTTGAAGGCACACAACAACAAAGTCAAATATGGGGACCCAACAAGGTCTGTGCCATGATATTCTCTTGATATTGTGGGTCATTTCTTATTGTTGATCATAATCTGCCAAAGTTCTTAAGAAGTGAATTGACTATTCCAGTGTTTTAGAAAACAAATCCCCAAAAACTGAGTAAAAATAGCATTGTATTTTTATACTAATAGAAATATGTTAGTTTAGTTCCAGAGAGTTGCATTGAAGCAGAGAGTTTGTATGATTTCTTACAGGAAACTTTTTTTTCTCAAGAAACCATTAAAATGAAATGCTTGATAACTCTTTGAAGCAATGGAAAGGTCGTCTTGCATAGTTCTGTGCCTCCTAGGCATAGCTGCATGCTGATCTGCTGTATGTTCAAACCTGAAAGAGTTGACTCTCTGATAGGTTATATACAAAAGATTCTGCTTTGCTTTCTGGGCAGACTTGTGAACAGGTATCTGTCAATGACCTGCCTGTAAGGCAGACCTGTCTAGTTATCTCACTGCCTTTTGAAACAGCTCTGTACAGAGTTGCATTCCTGGCAGATTGAACTGTTGTCTGCCTGGGAGGTACAAAGACTGACGGACTGCCTACTAGGTAATGCTGAACAATTATTTAGCTAAAATATATCTCTGGGAAATACAGTAACTGCATTTTGGTTTCAATCTCACATTAACATATACAGTCTTCTTGTTATTGATGCTTACTTTCTCTATATATGCATACATATTCTTGTGGTTGTTAGCAGTGCTTATGACACTGAGATATTAGAAGCAAGTACAAGACTAATTACTCCTTGAGGAATAATATATCCTTTGGAGGGCACAGACATACTTAGTGCACAGCAAAATAAAGCAATTTACTGCTCTCAAATTCAAGCCAAATTTGGGCTGCCTCTGGTATTGTTGCATGGCTTTTGCCCCCAAAACTGCTATCCAGGTACAGCCCAGCTCCAATACTGGTCCCTGAACTCACTTCGGTGACCATTTTTCAAAGTCAGGAACTTTCCGACTTTGAAAAATGGTTGCCGAAGTGAGTTTAGGGACCAATAGTGGAGCTGAGTTGTAGCCGGATGGCAGTTTTGGGGGCAAAAGCGATGCAATAAAATGAGGCGGCAGCCCAAATTTGGCTTGAATTCAGAAGTGGTAAGCTCCATAAATATAGGCATATTTGTTGTTGTTGTTTGCTTTCAAATCATTTCTGACTTATGGCGACCCTAAGTGATACTATCAAGGGATTTTCTTGGCCAGATTTGTTCAGAGGATGTTTGCCATAGCCTTCCCCTGAGGCTGAGAGCATGTGACTTGCTCAAGGTCATCCAGTGGGTTTCATGGCTGAGTGGGGAAATAGACATGCCCAATTTACCATTCCATTTGCAGGTGCTGAAGTGGAAATATCAGTTCCAGTATGCAGTTTTGAGAGCTGTGATTTGATCCCTAAAATGATTTCAGGGAATAAGAACTCTCTCTGTGTGTTTGTGTATTTGGAAAGAGAGTGACTTCTGTACTAACTGCTTCCATTCTTCAACAATGAATGTGTAAAAATAGTTAAACTTAAACAAAAAAAAAAACAAAAAAAAAAAAAAAAGGAAGGGCTGTGGAAAGAGATCTTTAAAACGCTTTACAGTTGTCATGGCCAGCTGTTAAAAAGTTTTGGGATGAAGTTCTGGACTGGCTGTTATGTGTGAATAATCAGATCTTACATTCCAAAGATTTGCTGTTTTCAGTCTGATTGAGAAAATGAGAAACAATCACACAAATCTCTAATTTTCATGTTATTAAATGTTACCAGGTTGGTGATTGTTTAGCCTTGGAAAAATCTTCACAATCTCTTTGTTTATCATTGGCTTACCAATGTTTTATCACACTGGCTGAAAACCAAATGCCATGGTTGGAACTGTGGGCAGAGGGAGGGGGAATAGACATCTGAAAACAGTAAAACAAATTTGTTGTTGTTGTTGTTGCTGCTATATACCTTCATGCTGTTTCCAACTTATGGTGACCCTAAGGCAAGCCTAACATGAGGTTTTCCTGGCAGGATTTGTTTGAAAGGGGCTACCTTTGCTGTCCTGTGAAGTCAAGAAAGCGAGACTTGCCCAAGGTCATCCACAGCACTTTCATGGCAAGGCAAAGATGTGAACCCTGGTCTCCTGAGTTATCATCTAGTATTCAAACAACTACACCACACTGGCTTGCTAGTAAAACAAGCAGAGATTATTAAATCACAAGAAAGTATTTATAAAGTTTTTATAAAGATATTACCTATATATTGAGGCCAAAAATACCAGCACACACCATACTGTTAGTGGAAAGCATCATAGACTTGGACCATTTACTAAGGAAAGTTAAAGAAAAAAGTACAAAGCTAGGCTTACTGCTGAACATAGAAACAAAAATAATGACCATGGAGGATTTACATAAATTCAACCTAGATACCGAGAAAACCAAAATAGTTAAAGATTTCCCATATCTTAGATTACACATTGATCAAAATGGAGAGTACAGTCAAGAAATGATGAGGCAATTAAGAATGGGAAAGGCAGTGTACGGATGTGAGAGCTGGACAGTGAAGAATGTGGATAAGAACATCAACTCGTTTGAGATTTGGTGCTGGAGAAGAGTGCTGAGGATACTGTGGATGGCCAAAAAGACAAACATGTAAGTCCTAGAACAAATCAAACCTGAACTCTTCCTAGAAGCCAAGGTGACTAAATTGAGGCAGTTGCACTTCAGCCACATCATGAGAAGGCATAATTCATTAGAAAAGACAATAATGCAAGGAAAGCTAGAAGGCAGTAGAAAAAGCAGAAGACTGTATACCAGATGGCTAGAGTCAATCAAGGAGGTCATAGGCCTGAACCTGCAGAACTTGGACTGAGAGGTTGAGAATAGGGGGTCATGGAGACATCTCATTCACAAGATTGCCAAGAGTTGACGTCAACTTGAAGGCAGCTAATACATACACACACACACACACACAGAGAGAGAGAGAGAGAGAGAGAGAGAGAGAGAGAGAGAGGTCTTCCTAGCTGATCTTTCCATGGAGTCCCTTTTAAAGAGTTTTTAAAGATCCTTAATATATTTTAAAATATATCACTTTAAGAACTATGGTGGCCAGAGGAATTAAGAAATGCTTTTAATAAGTTAATAAGTTTAAAGCTTTCTAGTGTTCTGAAACTGGAACCTGGACGTGTGTGTGTGTGTATACTGAAATTGATAGCTAGCTGGCTAGAGTAACATGGAAAAAACTATCTAGGGGTAGGTGTAGCATCTGAGGAAGTAGACTTATGTCTATGAAAGTTCATGCTGCCAAATTCTTTCTTTCAGTTAGTCTCCAAGGTGTTACAAGATCTCTCTAGAGGTAGGTGTGTTAGCCATGTAGTAAAATACAATAACATCAAAAATCCACAAAACAATGATACCTTTATTTTAACAACCAAAATACACAAAATGCATGTTGCAAGCCTTCAATGCTCCACTGGCTTCTTCATCAAGCAAAGGTATTAAAAATCATACAGGAGAAAAACAATATATAAATGACAATGTTAGTCCCAAGCCTGCATTTGGTCAAGATTTTGCTGCTCTCAGGTCAGAGAAATGTGCGTACTACAGAAAATAAAATTTAAGTTCCATTAGCAAGACAAAAAGGATGCTTCTATTGACATCCAAGTTCCTTTGTGAAGGTACAAGCCCCTTTGTAAGGCAGAGATAACAGAGAGAAGCCATCCATGTTTTTGTATTAGGAAAATACATTTTAGGTGCTTTTTTTGGTTTGTTTTTGTAAGACAAGCCAAATGTAGTCCAAATTGTTCAGAATTTTTTTTTTTTGCCTTTGTTAGAGGTCAAAACCTCAAATAGTAAAGTCCCAGCCCATTGGACCTCTTTTTAGGATTCCCCTGATGCAGCTAAAATGTGGTTGCGGATTATGTAAATAACTAGTTACAAATGATATCAACGTTTTTTTGAAATTAATTCCTGTTTGCAACAAATAAGGCCACCCAACTCACTGGGCCAGCCTTGTTGCTGGGGAGGACCATTGATCCACTTCTGGGTCCTCCCCGGTCCCTGTCTCCCCCCAGCAGCCCTTGCGAGGGCGGCAGGGCCTGCCATTGCCTGCTGAGGCAGATGGGGCAGCCCCTTCCACTCCGGAGGGGCGTGGAATTACAAGTCCCAGCGTCCCTCGTGGGTTCAGGACTACCAGGCACAGCCATAGGTCCAGGGGTCAGGGAGGGTAGTGCCTCTGGCCCTATTGGAAGACTGGCCTATTTAAGTCCATGTGGACACCTTGATCGGAGCCATTTGCAGCTTGGCTATCCCACCCTCCCTCTGCTTGGCTAGGGTGTTTTGTGCTGTCCCAACATTGGGGGCGGCAGCATAGGTCTTGGATCTGGCGAGCGTGATTTCCAGGGCTGCGTAGCACTGGAGCAGGAGTCCTTCAGGACCTGGGAGTGCTGATGACAGGCGGTGTGGCCATTGTGGGGACCACATCAAGTCAGCATCTCCTGGTGACTAGGGGCTCAATTGGGAACATGCAATCGACTGATTGCATGTCTGCAGGGAATTTTGCGTTGCCACTATGTCATCCTGAAGCTTGTCCGTGACTAAGCTACTCTGTTCATCAAACAGCCGGGGTGTTGATCGATGTTTCCAGATCTATAGCTCATGCTTTGGAACAGCTCTACCCTTGTTATTGTTTTAATAAAGTTGTAGCCTTTCTTCCAACATTGTGTCCTTGTCTTTTAGGTTACTCCCTCCCATAGCAATTAAGGCATTACTAAATTCATTATAACTGTAACTTAACGGAGATGATAACTTTAACTTTTAATTTTATTTATAACTAGCTTTTCCTGGCCAGGTGTTGCTGTGGCTCAGTCTGGTTAAATGGAAAAGAAAGAAAAGAGAAAGCTGTTCCATTGTCTGTGTAGATATAGAGATTGTCTGTTTTGAAAACTCTAGAACACACAACATATAATTGTCCATGTGAGCAGCAATCCATATCTAAAGATTGGCCTTGAGCTTTGTTGCGATAAGGGAAAGAGCTTCAAAGCGATTCTCTAGCTGTAAGCTCCCAGAACAATCCCTTGTTAGCCTAGTTCTCTGTGTGACATTCCTCCATCTGTCTGCCTCCTGTGTATGCGAAGTGACCTCCTCCGCCCCAGCAACTTCCTCTGTGTGGTACTTGTGCAAGACCGTTGGTTTTATTCTGTCCAGGAAATCCTCTTGCTTCCTAATATGCTGAAGTGTAGCTACTCTGGACTCCAGCTGCTGTACTTTCTCCTCCAAGAGTGTTACCAACTTGCACTTGGTGCATGTGAAGTTCTCCACATCTGTAGGCAAGAAGGCAAACATCCCACAAGTGTTGCAGGTGACTGCAGCAGTTCCATCAGTGTCCATACTGAAACAGGACTGTGGGCTTCTTCCTCAAAAAATCCTCCGGTAAACACTAACGTTAAGCTCCTGATGACCTGGCCTTTTCAGCAATCTCTGGCAGTGAGTTCAATCAACTCAGCCTCTGCTATAGTTCTCTTTGGATGGAAAAAAAATCTCTGTGGCAGGAACTGCTCTGGAAAGGCTCTGGGAGGAGTTAGATAGAGCTAGTCTGCTAGCTCCACCCCCTAGTGACTCACAGATGTGACTCACAGAGGCTCCACCCCCTCATCACACTCTCCTAAGGGTTTTTAAAAAAATCCAAACACTCACCACTCAAAAAGGCCACCCAGCTACTTCTCTCCTCCTCCTCTCTGTGGCAGGAATGTTGTGTCAAAATTTCAAAGCAATCGGTGAAGAACTTTCGGAGATTTAAGATTTGAACAAAGAAACGTTTACATTTTTATTTATATAGATTATATAGATTAGAGGGGTATGAACTCATTAAATGTTGTACAAGGAGTGGTTCAAACTGAGGATGTTGCGGTGACAAAGCAGATAGGAGAATAATATGTTTCGTGCCAGAGCTGGCAGAATTCTGATGTGCTTTTTTAAAAAAATAAAAGTACAGTGCTCCCTCGGGTTACGAAATTAATTCGTTCCGCCGCGGCGTTCGTAACCCGATGCATTTCGCAAGCCGAAAAGGGCTTTCCGTTAGCGCTGGCAAGCCGCGCGTTTGAATTTCGCGCCGAAAAAAAATTCGTAACCCGAAAAAACCTTCGTATCCCGGAACAGTTTTTTCCAATGGAACTTTTTCGTATCCCGGAAATTTCGTAACGCGATCAATTCGTATCCCGGGGTACCACTGTAAATGATTAATTACTACATTTTGAAAAACAGAAAATAAAGGTTTACATTTTCTAAAATTAGAATTATAATTCAATGAATGACTTTGAGTGATTTTTTTTTGTACTGCAGCTGTAACTAGTTGATTTTAAAAGTAACTCCCCAAAACTGAGAGCAAGAAAGAATGAGAGAGTGGGAGGGAGAACAGAACCAACATACAAAATGTGAAATATTTTAGGGCCTTCACAATTATCTGGTGTAACAAGACTCTCAAGCAAGTGCCTATGCACCTTGAAGCTGATAGCATCTCCATCAAATATGTATTTTAAAATGGATATTGGTAAATTGATATTGCAATTAAATGGGAGGTAAAGGAGGGGATTCCCCACCCAAAGCACCAGTGCATTCCAAAAGCATATTGAGAAGCATCATCCATAAACAATCTTAAAATATTTATAAAGGGTGGTCCACTGCAACTTTATTTTCCACAAAATAAATGATGTAAACCCAGGATGTGTAATAAAGGTCTTAGATTTATTAGTGGGGGAAATTGAGCAGACACTGCTAAATTATGAATGATACTGGAGCTTTCGTCTTATCCTCTAGAGAAAAAGAATACAGTGTTAGGAAAGAAACTAGATTATTAAGAACCAAGTCATGATAATAAGACCATTGCTGGTGTTACCAGTTGTAATGTCTGGCTACTATCAAATATGATTTTACAGTGATTCTAATTAGTATCAGAAGAAATTCATTCATGTTCTAAAGATGTTCTTTTCTTGCTAGTACAAAAATCTATCTAGAGAAACATAAATGAACTCAGGGTGGAAATACACTGGCTGCCTCTGGGTTATTCTGGCCCCAAACCTCTTTTGAAGTTATTCCTTTACCTGTGCATTCTGGAATGAAGCCAGGCAGTTTTGTACATTTTATCCTGATGTGCCACCGTTGGCACATGTTGCTCCCCTGACAAAGGCAGAATCAAGTGACCCAGCCTTGGTCACGTGTCTGAGCAACATGTGCTGATGGTGGCAGTGGCAGTGGTCACAGTGGGACTTTGGAGCTTATTGCATGCACATTTAACCTGAGTGCACCCTAATGGGATGCAGTCAGGACGCAGGATGCAGATGGGAATTGTGACACATAATTCGCTGCCAATTCCACTGGCCAACTACAGCCTGGCTGCATCCTAGCTCCCAGGCATGTTTTGGAGCCACTTTTCCAAGTCGGAAAGCTCCTGTTTTTGAAAAGCGGCTGCCGAAGCATACCTGAGACCCGGGATATAGCCAGACTGTAGTCAGCTGGCAGAATCGGTGGTGAATTACGTGCGAAAATTCCTGCCTGTATCCTGCATCCCAGCTGCCCTGTGTAGGCATCATGCCCTTAAACTGCCTTGGGGACTCTAAATGGAATCCACCAACTATTAAACATCAGGGTTGGGAAACTGCAATGGCTCTAGGTGTCTGGGGCTTCCTGGGGGTCATATGATCTTCCAGCAATGGTTTTTAAAAAATGAAAACAAACTTAATGGCCAGACATCTATTTCTGCTTTTGGAAATGGGTATTTTAAAGTTATGCCCAAATATTCTGAAGGCATTAGATCTTTTCTGCTCTTGGAAAGCAAGCAGGGTCAGGCCTGGTTAATATGTGAATGGGAGAAACTAAGAAATACTAAAAGTTGTAGGCTATATCTCAAAGCAAGATAATTTTAATGTTCAGCTTTTCAGGAGATCCTGCAACATATTTAAAAGTGGAATCAGGCTTCCAGGAAAGCCTACTCCATGGGAGTCTGGGGGTTTAGGTGGCTGGAAAACAGTCTTAAGGCCACTTCCAGCCTTGGGGCCATACCTTGTCTACTTCTGTTTAATATACAAATTCTACAACCTACGTAGGGATATACATCTTTTCTTCCTTTATTTCATCATGCAAGAATGAACAATTTTAGATACATCCTTCAGTTAGGTGAGCTTACAAGAGGTATTGCACATATGTTTAGCAATTTTTCATATTTTAGAACTTCTTTTATGATAACTTCGTTTATGGATGTAGGATGGATTGTAGCTTGAGAGACAATGTGCCCTGTGAAAGGGGATCATTACTACATTTCCAGCCATTCCCTCTCCCTGCCTTTCTCTTTTACACACATTATTCTGTCCCTCTCAATGAAGACAAAACGAGGCTACAAAATATAAAAAAACTTCCTTCCAAGTTGAGGAAAAGAGGACAGAAAGCAGATACCAAACATTGGAAAGTTTCTAGGTGTGTTTTTGCATACCATCCACAAACATGCACATTTTTGAAACAAATATCAAGGCTTCTTACATTTGCCATGACCCCTTACTCTTGGATAGAGTAAGACCTCTTACTTCCATTGAGTCCTCTTACCTCTCAGGATTTTGCCATCTAGTGGAGCAATAAGTCAATGGGTACAGTTTCTCAAGGTGGTAGTGTAGGGTACAACCAGGTTTTAATAAAGTGAAACAACCCATTTTAAAAACAAGGTGACTTGAACATGAGGGCCATGTATGCATAGCAGGTTTCAGATATCTAAGTTGTTGTTGTTGTTGTTGTTGTTGTTGCTGTTGTTGTTGTTGTTGTATGCCTTCAAATTGTTCATGACGTATGTCGACTCTAAGGGGTTTTCCTGGCAAAATTAGTTCAGAGAAGATTTGCCATTGCCTTCCCTGTGCCTGAAAGCATGTACCCTTCCTCACTATGGTGAAATGAGATATCTGTGGGATAAACACAATTAATGGTATAGAGCCAAGGCCTGATATTTCCCACAATGTTGGTTAAACTGCTGCCCTTGAAGAAATATAGAAAAGACTCTGTGTAGCAATATGTAGCAAAGTCTCTAGCTGCTGGAGGCCCAAGAGCAGAGAGAGATGTATATTGTGTTCTTTCAGATCATTTCTGACTTATGGTGACCCTATACAACCCTATGATGGGGTTTTCTTGGCAAAACCTGCTCGGAGGAGATTTGCTATTACTTTCTTCTAAGGCTGAGAGAGCAATTTTTCTGGCAAAGCCCAAGGTTAACTACATCATCTGACTACCTTGTGGTAGAGTTTTCTCATTCGACTGCATTGTGTCACATATACATGGACAGTAGTTCATAAGACTGCACCTCTCCATTTGCTTCCATGGAGAGATATCCCTTCTGTATCAGGAACATGATTTTGTCTTTGGTGTACATTTTTCATATAGAATGCTATATTGAAAATGCTGTACCACATGAGGCCGTGGCTCATACATTTGATTAAGACATAAATAGTCTCTTTCCTTGGCTTTAATTTTGTAGCTTAACCAGTTTGTTGGACTATTTTAATCTTGACATCTAGATGAAGAGTCAGAAAGAAGATTTTTGACATTCTGACAGAAATCTGAGGGTTCTCTGTGTGGTCCTATGATCATTCCTTCCTCACTGGTTTTTAATTTTAGCATTATTTAAATAAATTAAAAATGTTTCTCTGTGCTAAAATGGAAGGATATTTAATTTGGAATATTCTATGAATAGAGAAAAGGGCTGCTTCCCCCATCTGAAAAAAATAAATGATTAATTGTTTCTTGGGACAGAGAGCACAGCCATTGCCAGAAGGACTCTGATGCTGACAGTGCTCTACAAATATAGCTAGAAGAAGAAGAATCCACAAAGCAGGAAAAGTGACGATGTTCCCAGTTTTAAATTAACAGAAATGACAAAATCAATTAATTTTTGTAGAAAATGGTTTTGCCTGAGTTTCCCATGCTCTCTATCTCTTTTATTTTTTTATTTTTTTAAAAAAAATATGTTGAATTACAGGACATGCTCAAAGGGTAATGGTGTCCAGTCTTTCTGACACTGAATTCTTCCTTCTAGGAGGAAGAAGACATTATATGTTTGAAGCAAATAGAAATTATAAATGGACCGATTAAATGGTCTTGGCCCAGTTATTGGATATAAACATGGTTCAGTGCTGTGCACACAAGATTATGCAATGACTTTCATTTATTTATTTATATTGTGAAGAATCAAGATAAGAAGAAATGATAAGAATCAAGCCTAACCAATAAAAAAATCTTTTAGCTTGAATAAACTGCATCTGTCTGTATCCAGAAATTTGGGAAGCCCTGACAAACTATCCTGGTTCATCTTTGTCTCTCTCTATAAAGAGAATCATCAGTTGAAAGAAATAAATTTGGAAAGTGATTAATATGGATTAGGTACTATTTCCAGTTACCTGCCAAGGGACAATGGGAAGGTTGTGATTTAAGAAGTCACAATAGTAAAAACTGGGGAAAATGTAATATTTGAAGGAAAGTTTTAGAAAGGTTTTAGGATTACAGAGCAATAGTTAAAACTATGAATGTGAATGGAATTATTTATGTGATCATGTAATTGCAATTAAAGTATTGTCATAGGTTTGAACTCAGAGGTTTCTTCTTGTTAGCAGAAGGACTTTTCTGCTTACACAAGCCATTAAATATGGAAACCATTGCAGATACGTTTTGCCTTGCACAAACTATTTGTCAGCAAATAAACAATGCAAGCTCATGCTAAGTTGTATTTTGCCTCTGAAAAAAAATCTGCTTCAGATGTGGTGCAGAGTGCATGAACTAGTCTGGGGTACATACATAACCTCCAATATCTGAGTAGCATTTGTACAATCGATCATGGAACCAAAGACTGGACAAAGATACTTTACTACCTCTCACAAGGGATAACAGTGGAGCTTAGCATACAACAAAATTAAGTGACCTACCGCTCCCCATTTCAAGCCAAATTCGGGCTGCCCCCTGGCGTTATCGCATGGCGTTTGCCCCCAAAACTGCTATCTGGGTACAGCCCAGCTCTGATATTCATCCCTGAACTGACTTCGGCAACCATTTTTCAAAGTCAGAAAGTTGAAAAATGGCTGCCAAAGTGAGTTCAGGG
Organism: Sceloporus undulatus; assembly: GCF_019175285.1. Lineage (NCBI taxonomy): Eukaryota > Metazoa > Chordata > Lepidosauria > Squamata > Phrynosomatidae > Sceloporus > Sceloporus undulatus. The sequence goes on along the minus strand of NC_056522.1, from coordinate 229,460,668 downwards.
ATGAGTATTGAAGCTGGGCTGTATCTGGATATTGGTTTTGGGGGCGAAAGCCATGCCCAGGGGGCAGCTTGAATTTGGCTTGAATTCAGAAGTGGTAAGCCACTTTATTTTGCTGTGCACTAAGCTCCATGGTGTGTTTCCTGCACTCCACATACATAAATCAGCTGGATTGAACTCAATTTTAGATCAGGACATCCAGTAAGACTGCGTAGTCCACCAACTTGAGTTTGCAGTCTACTTCAGGAAGATCAGTTAAGGCTGTCTAGAATAGGATAGGATAGGATAGAATGCTTCTGTTTTTCAACAGAGTAAACTAGCTAAATAATTCAGGAGGGGGGGGGGGGAAGGAAGCTGTCACTGCTTTTTCCTGATTCCACCACCTGATATGGTAACCATATTCTGCTTCATAGCAGAGTTAGATCCATTTAGAACAACATTTTTTCCTTTCCATGGTCCATTTCATGCACAGTTCCTGAACCCAAGCCCAACTAATTCCAACATGAGCTCCTGTATATTATATGACACACTGTATAAGACTGATATTAAAGAGTTTGATAGTTTGTTAACACTGGATGTATCTACACTGTAAAAATGATGAAGTTTGGCAACATTTTAACTGCCATGATTCCATGTTACAAAATCCTGGCATTTGTGAGGCACCAGTACTCTTTGGCAGATCAGCTTTTGTAAAATTACAGACCCCAGGATTTCAAATGGTGGAGCTACAGCACTTAAAGTGGTGTCAAACTGCATTATTTCTACAGTGCAGTTGCACCCCTTATCCCATGTAGCATGCAAAGAGAGACCTTTTGGGGTGGCCTGTACCCGCCCCTTTCCCCACCGGATCAGGACCCAACAGTGGCGGGGATGAAGAGAAAGGGACCACTCGACCCCTTTCTCATTTGTGTCGCTGGCACAGCCTTGTAAATGCTGCGCCCAGTGACACAAACCTGGAAGGAGCTCCATTCCAGCGCCGTTTGGAGGCGGCACGGTTGTGACGTCCCAATGGCGGCGCCCATGTAGAATGGGCGCTGCCATTTTGTATGTACTAGGTATATACTTAGGGTTAGGACATCTGGAAAGGATGCCCTTTCCTAACCCTAGTACATACCTAGTACGTACTTTTTGCGCGTCTGGAACACGCCTGAGTGAAAGAAGTTGTAGTATAATCTTTCCTAGACGTGGTCGACTTTCTCAAATGAATGGATTCAAGGAAAGCAGACCATGTCTACAAAAGCTTATCCTACATCTTTTGCTCAAATTCAAACGTGCTACAAGATCCTTTTGCATGCTTATATTCCATACTAACACATCTAAAGGGACTATCGCACTAGCTGCCTTTTCCTATTCTCAGCATGGGGTGAGACAGGGCTGGGACCGTGTCTTATTGCACCGTTCTATGCCCAGATCATTGCCATCCCCCACTTCTCCTGTCCTTAGGTAAAAACACTTCTATTCCATAATGAGAGATGTTCCAATCATGGACAGGATTGTAACAATCTGGACACAGAGCTGTATGATAACACATAATCCCAGCCTGGTCTCAGCATGTGCCCAGATCAGGAAAAAGGCAATGTGATCATCTCCTATGTCTCTGATTCATCCCACTTTGTTCTGAGGCACCTGGATTGTGTTTGCTGGTTATGAGGGCTGAGAAGCCCTAGAAATACTTAGGCTGGATAAAATACATAAAAATATCCTTCCATCTAATCCAAAGGTAAGAGATGGGTCATTCACCAGATGGTTTACAACTGAAATGCCTCTTAGTCCTATCATATATGACCAATGGATGATAGGAGATGCAATCTAATAACATCGACCCACACTTCTATTGTATGCTCTAATCACAGATAATTTACTTAAGCAAACATTGTGATCAGCATCTGATATCTAATTTCTATTCAAGGGCTATAGTATATTCACAGACAGAACTAGAACTATTTTTCCAGTCACATGCATGGGAAAGCCTGAAGAAGCTCTGTATGTTATTCATTTCTAGGTAGGAATGGACAACTATCTTGCCCCTATGTATATTCCATGCTGTTTCCATGTAATTTGTGATCTGAAATAAGGAAGGAAGGAAGGAAGGAAGGAAAGAAGGAAAGAAGGAAGGAAGGAAAGAGGGAAGATTCTAACTGTTACCATCCTGCCCTTGGAGGGAGAAAAGGACCTGCAGGCACAGCTCCCCATGCCTAGGCTCAGAGGCAGATAAAAGGTCCTCCCTCCATCTTAATTACTGCCACCCTTGGAGGGAAAGAAGAACCAGTTTGATCCCCTTCCTCATTGCCATTCCCTTTTCCTTTTGTGTTTTGTCTTTTTAGATTGTGAATCTAAGGACAGGGAACTGTTAAATTAACTATCTGTAAACTGCTCTGAAAGCCTTTATGGCTGAAGAATGGGGTGTAAATGCTCTATACATGAATAAATTATAAGGAAACTAAATGTATGAAATTCACATTCAGGACTGGCTCTGCCATTGAGCAGAGAGGGACAGCTGCATCAGGCAACAGACTTGGGGTAATATGTAAGAAAATTGTTCTTTTATTTGTTACTTTACTCCCAGGGATATGAAGAGTTGCTTGTGAGATTTTCTGCCTCATATGGCAAAACAATTGATTTGGATATGGTTACCATATTGAAAACTGGAGAAAGCTCCTGTACTTTTAATGACTGGGTAGAAGAAGGAATCTTGTTTGTTACTTAACTGTGTGACAAACAGTACCTGGTGAATTCCCTGTCTCACACAGCCACTAAAAGCACTACAGTTCAAACATAGATTAATTTATATTTATAAGCCTAGCTGTGGTCTTCCAGAAGTTCAGGGAGGATTATAATCAAACTCTGATCTAGCAGTGCCACAAATTAAAGCTAGGACTGCGATATATACATGTCCGTGTATTTTTTACCTGTAAAGATACAAACATAGTTAAGCAGACAAAGCCATGGTGTGTGTTGCTATGTGAGTGCAATATTGCCTTCACTAATAATTTTGCAGATAACAGTCTCAAAGGTTTCCTTACCCAACTACTCAGCACTCACTGTCAAAACTGACATATAATCTCTTCTCTCTCCCTGTCTCTGTGTGAAAATCTTATATTCTTCATAACAAAATACAATGCTTTCTGTGCCTGGAAATGTGATATACCTAAAATACAAGTGCTGCTCCAATGAAAGGCATTTGGATTTTCAGCAGTCTGTAATAATTAAGCATGTACCTCTCAGTTTTTAGGGTCTTGGAAGAGGTCTAAAAGCAACACACATAAACACAGGTGTGTGTGTGTGCACACGTACAACCTACACAGTTTTTTTTGAGGGGTTTTTTTTTTTGAGGGAGGGGGCTTTGGGATATAAAAGACGATTTGTCACTCTGATTGCATGTGGAATATACCATATTCCACAAGATGGCAGTAACTTCCTTCTTTTGAAAATGAATTTAACTTTCTTTTAACCTTGTTCTAAATAAAGTATTTCATGAGTAGAATTTCTTCTAAACAAAGATTACATTTTCCTTCTATAGCTAAGTTGTTCAGAATGTTATTTTAAACAAGGCCTCAAGAAGATATGGCATAATCTTTTTGTTTTTAAAACTGCACCACTAGTATTTTCCTTGTTTCCTTGTCTTATATTCAGTATAAGCTTCTTTTTAAAAATTATATACAGTATAAGATTGTCATTGTCACTGGATTTTCATACAGTCATCAAAATACTAATTGACCTTGTGTTCCTGTCTTCAGATTGTTATAACTGTTATAATTCTTTCTCTTATGTCATGCAATTTAATTTTCTTTCCTTCTTAATTTTGAAATCACTGTAGAATATTACGAGTATCTGAGAACTGCCTAGAGAGATATATAAAATCGTGTGTGTGTGTGTGTGTGTGTGTGGCATCAGCTCATGAATACCTTGGATTGTTGGTAATGTAAAAGCCTTTTATAAATATTGCATGATATGACCATGGAATCAGTTTACAAAGACCTATTTGCATGAAGTGTGCTTTTAATTCTTTCAGTGAAATGTCTTACGGATAATGTGAAATATATTCACAGAGAAAAGACTAAATTGTATTATGTCTGCAGTCATCAAATGATTTATTCTGAAGCAGCTCTTCAAATTTAAGCAGAACACTGCCAAGCCAATTCATGTATACTATTTCTGACCTGGGTCTTACAGCCTCAAAATGCACTTGTGGTGTGAGTATTTGCAGAAACAGAACAGTTGGTTTTATGCAGTGAAAGATGGCGTAAAGAAGAGGAGTCTAAGGCTCTGCCATGCAAAGGCCTTGCTGTGTCACTACATTGCAGTCTCCAGTGTCCTTGGTTCAACCTCCAACTTCATTTCTAAACCAAATACCTCAAGATGTTCTATATTCTGCAGTTTCGGCATTTGGTTTTAAACCTCAAATCCTAAATGTGCTCAGAAGTACTTTTTGGAGAAGTAAATATGAGTTAGAAACCTACATATTTTGAAGACACCACATCCCTTCCAGTCTTGGAAATTAAGTAGTGTCAGACCTAGTTAGTAATTGGATGGATGACTTACAGGGAACACCAAGTGCTGTAGACTATGGTCCAAAACATACAGCAGAAATAATCCAGTTTCAGACTGCTTTAATTGCCCTGGTTCAATGCTAGGGAATTCAGGGAGCTGTAGTTTTGTGAGACATTGAGCCTTCTCTGTCAGAGAGAGAGCTCTGGTGCCACAATCAGCTACAGTTCCCAGGATTCCCTAGCACTGAGGCAGGGCAGTTAAAGCAATCTCGAACTGGACTATTTCTGCAGTGTGTTTTAATAATAATAATAATTTGTTTTATTTTGGACCTATGGCTGCATCTGAACTGTATACTTAATGCAGTTTGACACTGCTTTAACTGCCATGGCTGTATCTTATGGAATCTTGAGATTTGTGGCTTGTTGTGGCACCAGCGCTCTCTGAAAGAGAAAGGTAAATGTTTCACACAACTACAATTCCCAGAATTCCATTGTATTGAGCCATGACAATTAAAGTGGTGTCAAACTGAATTATTTCTGCAGTGTGGATGCAACCCATATGTCCAAGGAAAGAAAAGGCAAAACCACCTCTGAATATTCCTTGCTGAAGAAAACCCCATGAAATTCCCATGGTTGATACAAGTCAACAGGCAGCTTGAAAAGACATGTATACACATAGGTAAGTTAGCACTTAGTGAACATCTCTAAAACATTTTATTTATTATTCTAAAATAAAATATTTCATAATCTTTTAAAATTTTTGATTACTTTTTCAGAAGAAAGAATCAAAAGAAAAAAAATCCTGTTAGGGGCGAGAGGAAAATACATCCTCTTCCCAACTAGCCTCATCATGGGATTGGATGAAGAAAGAGGACACTGTAAGACATACCAGCATTCTTCTATGGGTAAGCTTTCTTCCATGGCTAAGCTTTCTTTCAGAGTATTGTGTCCACTATTTTCAGACTTCTTAATGGAGTGCCCCTGCATATAAAGAATGCCAGGATTTTCAGCTTGTGTTTATTTATGTGAATCCACAGAGACTGTTGTTGTTGTGTGACTTCAAATTATTTCTGACTTATGGTGACATTATCTTAGGATTTTCTTGGCCAAGGAGGGGGTTAGCTTTTGCCTTCTACTGAAGCTGTGAGACTGTGTCTTGCCCAAGGTCACCCAGTGTGTTTCCAGGGCTTAGTGGGGACTCAAACTCTGGTCTCCAGATGCTCAAACTACTACACCATGCTGGCTTGCTGACACATTATTAAAGCCAGCACAGTTTACAACATGGGAAAGATGTACTAATCCACCCGCTTTATAAAAATATAGATATCACACATGGCTGGTTTAAGACATTTTGCTTCCTCAGGTAGAGAGCAAATAGCAGCGTCTGACCCGCCCAAGTCATCGTGCAGAGTGCCTAATGTCAGCCAAATTATTTTGGCATATGAGAGGAACAGTCCCATAAATACCTCTTTCCATCTCTGGCAGAAAAAGCACAATGATAAACAAATTAAACAGCTAACAATTTGCTGCTCATGGAAGAGTAGCAAATTGTTAGCTGCCTTTCATGACACTCAGTATCTATTCTCTTGAAGTTGCTGCCTTGCTCTGCCCAACAGTAGGGTTGGTCCTGACACCCACATCCCTTTCTTCCAGTTTAGCATTGTGTACAAAATTGTCAGAGGAGGAATCTCCTGTGTAGGGGCTGCTGCTCCCTTGGCCTTATCTAATCATGCATTTTCCAAAAGCGCCTATTTCACTTAACCTGGCAAGGGTTGAAATTATTTTTAATAGCTTTCAAAGCATGGTACATTTTTATTTGTCTTCTGCTTTTTAAAAAAAACCCACTGCATTTTTAATGTCAGATTTGACGCTTCAAATGCATTTGAATTATTATAAAACGGGGAACTGCTGAAGGAGTGAAGGAATGAAAACTTGGTTCAAAAACAATTTCATGAAGGTTGACAGCTATGTAAAAATCTTATTAATTTGTCTTGCAGTCAGTGCTGGGGATTCAGAAAAGAAGAAATGTAGAAAGGTGTGCCGCTGAGAGACTTTTAGAAAAAAAAGCTTGATGTGTGACTGTAGATATTTATGAAAGGCATGGCTTCTGGCCTCTTGTTATGTATTGTTTACACACAACTAGGTAGGAAATTCTTCTTGATTTGCAAAATGAATTCCAGTCAGAGGTAGGCTAAAAGCTTCATTCATTCAGATTAAAGCTTCCTGAAACTATCACGTTTGCAACCATTTGTTACACTTTAAGCAGCAGTGCATAAATGCCTTTGCTGTTGGTATACAATTTAATCCCTGCTGACAGCAGCTCCATTTTTGAAAGTTTGAAGCGCATCACTTTTATTCCCCTTTTCAAAACATATCTGTAAGTCACCAAGCCTTGCTGATTATTCTGTCCCACTGGGTTCTAGTGGCAGGAGGCCAGCAGGATCTTATTCCTGTCTCAGATGAGTTGTTGGCATGAACTGGTCTTTCCATTCTAATGTTAGCAGTATGCGGTAGCACTATGTGTAGTGGCTAATGAATATATATTTGAGTTTCTTTGGGCCATTACTATTTGTATTTGCTGTTGCAATCTTTCTTATTCAGTATCTCATAAGGAAGGTTAGCAGTCAGTCATCACCTCCCAGCTTTCCCACATCTCAAGGTCATCTAGAAGTACATACATTACAAGAAAGGACATTCCAAGTAAAGGTGAGGGAAGACCTTTCTGAAAGTAAGAGCTGCTTGACAGTGGAATAGTGAAGAAGGCACATTCATTTCAAGTTTTTAATAAGAAGATGGCAGGTTTGGACTTAGGATCTTTTGCATCTCTCGTTATTGTTGTTGTATGCCTTCATGTCATTTCCAATTTATGGCGGCTTTAAGGTTTTTCTTGGCAAGTTTTTTCAGGGGAGGGGGCAGCTGTCATTGCCATCCTCTAAGCTGAGAAAGTGTGTCTTGTCCAAGGTCACCCGGTGGGTTTCCATGGCCAAGCTGGGATTCAAACACTGGTCTCCCAGTGTCCTAGTCCAATGCTCAAACCATTTCTATTATCATTTTTTTAAAAAAAACAAAACCCTAGACTACTAGTAATCCCATTGTACTTCTGAAAGCTTAGTCCTTTATGGTTTGTGACTCATGAAGAACATGCATGGACACAACAGTTCAAACACATTGCTTTCACATTAGGAAAGGTATGATAGAGGAGAAGGGGCTTGCTTCCTTCCTCCTCTCCTTCTCCCACACGGAGTAACCAATCCATGCTTAGTTAATGCCTGAAGAAGGCTAGTACTAATAATCTGCCCTTCTGTGATAAATGGGAGTCCCTCTATTTATCGGAGGATTTTTTCCCAGACAACAAAGGGTTGAATGTTGGGGGGAGGTACATGTTAATGAGGGTTTATATCACAGCTGATGAGATGGTGACTGACCAATGAGATGGGTGAACTGGGAAAGAAGTGCAAACCCTCAAGATGGTTCTGAGAGAGAGACTTTAAAAGGCTGGATGCAACATGAGGCTTTTGTCTGAGTCTGCCTTTGTCTGCCTTTTGGGACTGTCTGCCCTGAAGCAGACCATAAGGAGCTGTAGAGCTGGACAATGGAGTCCAGGCTCCCAGCTATTCAGAAACATCAAGAACTACAAAGCCCATCTGAGCTGTAAATAGGATTAGGAACATGATCTAGTCAGTTGTGTTAGAGCAGGGGTAGGCAACCTGCGGCCCACGGGCCGAATGCGGCCCGGCAAGGCCTTGGGACCGGCCCCAGCCCAGTTCTGCCGCCGATTGCCACCAGGGCCTTTGGCGTCTCACGCGAGGGGCATGGTGGGGCAACTGTCTATAGAAGCCTCAGAAACATGCATTTATCTAAACATTTTTTAAAAAATCAGCAAAATTTTTTGCATGTCCTCCATTTTTTATTTAAAAAGTGCCCTCCATTTGAAAATTTTGTCCTACATTTCTCCCGGTTTATTTATTTATTTATTTTTTAAAAAAATTATTTAATTATTTTTTTTTGGCTTCGGCCCCCCAGTTGTATGAGGGACAGCAACCCGGCCCCCGGCTCAAAAGGGTTGCCTACCCCTGTGTTAGAGTTTTGTTTTATTTTACTGGCTTGGCTGAAATGACTGTATTCTGTAACTTACAGTACCTTTCTTTGTGCCTGTGGGACAAGTGGGCTTGCATGTAATGATATCTTTTCCTCTAGAACCCCTTAGTTAGAATAAAGCTTTTCTTTATAGTACCTCTCCTCTCTTTCACTCCTCTTTCACATGTCTTAGTTTGGCTAGTTGTTTCCTAAATTGGAAAGGGAAAGTATTTGTGGAATTACTTAGCAAAGTCTTGGTGTGTTGCTAAGGGGAAGGATAAGGACATCCACCTGGTGTTGCATTGGAAGACATAAATATTCCTAGAGAGAACATATTAATAAAATCTGTGAATAATCAAATCCACAAAAGTCAAAACCGCAAATGCGGAGGGACGAGTATATGTGCTGGCAGCAAAAGGACAGGAGAATACTATTGCTGTTCTGCTCTGATTTTAAGCTTCCCTGTTGCATCTGGCCACCCACTCTTGGGAAGAGAGTGCTGGGTTTGATACAGATCACTGTGGCCTTCAACAGACTGACTTAAAGAGATGGCCTCATGGCAGAGTGGGGGCATGGCGTCTGGATGCCGGCCACCCGCACACCACCCCCATGCTGCCCACCTGACCAGACAGTGGGTGGCATCATGCTGCATCTTCAGCACAATATTTAGATGTTCTGTGCTGAAGAAGCAGTGAAAAGGTACCACAGTGCCAGCTAGGGCACACTTTCTGCAGTGCAAAAAGGCCAGATCGAGGCTGCAGCATGCAGGTGCACCACTCCCACCCCCTTGCTAGTAAACACATTCCAGGTATCTCTTTTTCTTTGCTCTCACAAGTGGAGAAAGTCAATAAAGGATGAATGTCTGCTGTCCAACCAGTATCTTGATAGCCAGCGTGCTTTGGATTGTCTTCTTCCAATTATCATGGAAGATAATTGGTTCATTGCCCTTTCTACAGGGAGGGGAGAACATTGTGAATCCAAGTTGTTCTCTGCTATGTCAGTGACCTAGTAGTGGCTTTCTAAGGATATTAAAAATAATATTTATAAAGTACAGGAAATATTCAAAGAAATTTAGCTGGTTTTATGGACTTCATCTGCATCCCATTCTTTTCATGGATGGTGGATGTAAATAGTATGATAGTCACTGCAGCATGACTAGTCTTTGAAGTGGATATAAGTGATGAAAGGCAGAATGCACTTTCCATGAACATGCCAATTTATAGCATCCCAACTCTGTTCCAGCTTTTTTGTTTTGAAAGCACAAACCTATCTTCCTCTCAGAGTCAACCCCCTCTCCCAGATTAGTTAAACTGTAAATATTCTTCTCAGATATCTTATTCTAGTTGGTTTGTTTGGTTCCTGCTCCCTGTATATCTTCAGCAACCTTTCAAAGAAACCACTGGTAATGACTTTGAACATGTACCATAAAGAGTCCCTTTTGTAGGAGCTTTTATAATGTATCACATCATGAATTACTTTCTAAAATCTGATTTTTCAAGCTCTGTTTTCTCTTTCCCATTGTCTGCTACGTAACTACACTGCCTAAATGGCTTTTTTTAGAAGAGGATCAGTATGTCCCTCACTAATGTGACAATCCGGGATGACATTAGATTTGTCTGAGCATACTGTATAGTTTCAATTGTGTTGCCCAGCACCACTAATAATGTACTCCATTGCATTGCACTATGAATTTTTTTTAAAAAATGGTTGCTGCCAGTTGGGACCAAGCAGCTGATCGTCTCCTAGCATACAGATGATACTAGTAAACCCATTTGGTGCAGTGGCATTTGATTGATGACAGTCCTGTAGAAGATGCCATGCCACCACAGAGAAAGTAACCATAGTGCTGATCAGTTCTGCATCACTGGTGAATCCCTGAAGCTTCAGAAGTGTGCTAGGCAGTGATGCACAACTGCTGATCACTGGACGGACTAAGTATAGGTGAGATCACTCAGTCTAGAGGGTTGCACTTTCAATCAAAGTTAAAGAATCTGGGTTCCATTTCACTCAAATTCCTGGAAAGTAGAGATTTAAGAATTCAAGAAATTATGAGAGGATCTTGAATGGATTCATATAATACACTGGTGCCTCGGGTTACGAAATTAATTCGTTCCGCCATTCCTTTCGTAACCCGAAAATTTCGTAACCCAAAAAGGCTTTCCGTTAGCACTGGAAAGCCTATAGCTGCACTTTGCAGCATTTGAATTTCGTGCCGAAATGAATTTCGTAACCCGAAAAATATTTCGTAACCCGAAACAGTTTTTGCCAATCCAACTTTTTCGTATCCCGGAAATTTCGTAACCCGATCATTTCGTATCCCGAGGCACCAGTGTACTGGTAAATCCAGTCCTCATATGGCATATGAATAGAAGCATCTGATCCCTATGCTACACAAATTGTAAAGTGGATGGTTCATTCAAACGCCTATTTATATGGAGGTGCTGCTCCAGCTTATTTCTTTCCTGGTTTGAAATAAAAAAACATGGAGTGCCCTCGTCATCTTTTCAATTTTTTTATTTTTTTTTTTTGAAGTGAAGAGAAGAATGCCACCTGTTCTACCTTGTTAGGAAGAGTGACATTGCTAGTCACAAGTGAGTTGTTATATAGATGTGATGACTAGTGTGGTGTAGCAGTTTGAGTGTTACTCTAGAGCTCCAGGAGACCACGTTTGGATCCCACTTGAGTCATGAAACCCCACTGGGTGGACTTGGATGAGTCATTCTCTCTCAGCCTAAGAGGATGACAGTAGCAAACCTCCTCTGAATAAATCTTGCCGTGAAATCTCCACAATAGGATTGCCAAAAATTGGAATTGAAGGGACATAATAACAGCAGCAGTAACAAGAATGACAACTACAACTATGACTACAACAGTAGTAAATAGTCCTTGCCATAAGAAAGTACAGCTCTTCATAGCATTTCAGTTACTCTTTTATGTTGTTCATTCCAATAACTTTTCAGATACACAATTTTCTCCTCAATGTGTAATACATAGGAAAGGACAAGGCTTCCAAGTGAAAGAACAGCTGCGAGGTTCAAACTTAATATCCAACTTTATGGATACAGAATCTATCCTTGGTGTCACATTTAAGCCACACCATTGCCAAAACACACAGCTAGCTGATCAGGGTGACAAGGAAATGTCAACCCTGGAGTGAACAGCAGTTTACTAGAAATGTGGTGTGAATAAATAGGTGCCTCAGACAGATGAACAGCAGTGATGGAGAGAACAGAGGTGAGATTGGAATTTGGAGGTAGTAGCTGGCACCTTGACAGCAGATGGGGAGAGATGCATTTAAATCCTTTATTTGCAGTACTGTCTGAGGCTATTCTGTCTACTATATTCTCTGAGACTGTTCCAGTACTTGATTTTCAAAAGCAAATGCTCCCTAACAGCCTTGATAAGAGGAAATAAATAACCCCCCAGTCCTATTTTCAGAGGCATGTATGCTGGCCTCCATATCTACAAGGCAGCCTTTTCTGTGACTCTTATGGCCTAGATCCAGTTGTTATGGCCTAGATCCAGAGTAAAAAGAGTGATTAAATCAATGAAATCTTGGTAAGTCAACACTTATGTAACTAATAGGTGGAACAGACCATCATGAAGGGGTGTCTACAAGCTGCCCCTGAGAAAGATGGATCAGGGCTGCAGCAACTGCACACCACAGCCCCAATCTACCTTCTTGCTTGCCCAAAAAGAAGCGGCAAAATGCCACTCCTTTTTGCACTGGCAAAAAGCTGGATTTTCCTGTAATGCCATGGCTTTATAGTGCTCCTGCAGCATGTAAATGCCATGCCACTGGAGTGCCTGAAAGCTGGCCCACATCTTGGGGGCATGCATCATCTTGAAGCCGGCTTTTCATGCTGCTATCTACTGGCTGTAAATTCCATTGATTCCTTGGTTCTGTTCTAGAACCAATTCTTAGTTGAGGCAAACATTTGGATTTAGGCCTTTATGTTTAATTGAATATGTTATATTTTTTGCAGCTGTACCATCTATATAATTAGACTAACAGGTAAATCAAAATTTTAATGGAAAGTTGTTCTGAGACATTAGACCCTTTGTACAGCAAAGACCCTGGTGGTTGTCGTGCATTTCAGTGCATTATAGATGGTGGAAAGAACATTTCACTTTCATACATCATATGTACAACTATGTGACAGAGCAGCTGGTGTCAGGAATGGAGAAGACCCCACATCCTCACTGCAAGAGACTCTTCAAGGGTAGCATTTTATTTTGCCTCACATTAATGCATGACCTTTATTCAGTTACAAAATATATAGGAAAGAATTACATTTGGGCACCATTGGTTTGAATGAAATCTGTTTCCTGTCACAAATTTGGAAGATTTCCTTTTTGAAGACTATATTGCAGAGAAACTTCCTGGCAATGACATCCAACTCTGAGAATAAAATGGTCTCCAACCAATGTAGTTACCTCTCTTCTGCTGTATGTGCCAGCAAAGGTTCAGTTTCTTAGCTGATATAAAGTATAAATGTTGGATACTCTCTTTTATAAATCCAGATACTTAATTTGAATTTAGACAGTTTTTGTTGCCAAATGGTAAAATGCTGAGAAGATTTTTGAAAACAGGATACAGTGGGTTGGTTTTGTTGTGGGAACTGATTCCATTTGTGGAAATGAGAGGTAGGTCAAAGGAGGTGCCCTCCTTTGTGCACCCCCAAAGCTGTCTAGGAGAGTGGTCTAAGAAAACCTGAGACTGTTTCTAGCAATACAGAGATGGGAAGAAATTTCAATCACACTCCCTTTTAACTATTTGTGTTATGGTGGATGCAAACTATAATACAGTATTATAGTATAGTATTTTACAATATATAAACCATGTTATTTCTGACACAAATAATTTGTCAATAATAGTAGCACCTTGTGGCACTTTTTACAGGCACAAACTGACAACTGTTGTTAGGTTTTTAGCCTACTATTCTGTAAAGTCATCTAAGCAATAATTATGCTGGCATTTATAACAATATGCTTATTGTGGTATAAGCTTTTCTTATCTAAAATTGACCTCATCAGATGCCTTCTATCATAACATAATCATGCATATGATTATAAAGGCATGGCAGTGTTTGTAAGAGTATACTTTCCCACCAAAACCTTCTCTTTCTAATATAACGTAGTGTGACCTATACGGGCATTGCAGCTAGCGATACACACAAGTAGGAAGTTGTTGACCTGTAACATCTCTAAATATGTTGTTCTTTTCACTAAAAGAGTCCTTGCTGATCTGCTATCAGAAAATAGTGAGCTGCTGTGTTTAAGCACTCTAAATTTCATGCCCTTCCTACCATTAAAGTGAAAGCACATAATGAGAAGAGCATTCTTCAACAAGGTTATAAAATGCTAGTAGTGCCAATTGCTTTTTAAATGTAATCCAGTTCTTCCATAAAATCTTTCAAAATTCAGGTTTGGCTTTACCCAAACAACAACAAAGCCCCTGGCCCCCCCAAAGGTGATTCATTCCCAAAATGACCTTGGGTTGATTGATCCATATGATCAATATGCAACATTCTAGAAATTAATCTAATCGCCCAATATACTCTTCTGTATTACAATTGCTTAATACATGTGTTTGAAGTCTGAGCACAGTTCTCCAAAGCTGGAACTCAGGACCAATCACTGTCCTTTTGTTTAGCTGATTGCATCTAATTCTTCCAAGTTGGAAACGTTATTGGTATAAGGCCTTTCAGTGCCATTAGCATGCACTACACAGAATGCTACCCAATCTTGCCTTTCAGTGTGCTGTCCATGGTAAAATGCTGCTAAGTGAAGCAGAGAAATGTTCCTGGACAAGACAAGAAATGAAATCATTCTCCATGAACTAGCTATGATTTATGACATAACCATGGCTTTATGATTCACTTCTTTCCTTAACAAGTGTAGCCATCTATTAAAAGGAGACTTTTCAGGCCTTTGACCTTACACCTGTTATCCCGACACTGATTTTGTTTTAAAATGGACAAACATGCCTATGAGATTAAGTGAGAAATTCACATCGCTGCCCAAAGCTTGTTAATCAATATCACTAATCCATCAAACATTCCAAGGAGGAATGATGTGCTTTTGTTGCTTTCTCCTAAAAAGGAAGTGTGAATAGAAATAGAAACGAATAAGGTGCATGTAGAAACATTCAAAAAGTTGTTGCTATGTACAACCCACACCTTGGCTGATTTTGTTATTTAGCAATCTTTGCATGCCTGTGCTCACTGGATGCGACTTTGGATATTTGCTGGCTCTCTGTTTGCATTGTCACACTGCCTCTCTTCCTGCTACACTGTAACCTGCAGCTGTTTTCTCTTTCATCCCTTTGTGTCCTCCATTACATCATCTGTTTGATTAAGCACAAGTAATTTGTAATAAAGCTACTTTTCTTTATTTCATAAACAAAACTAACAATTTATTGCAAAATATGAGGTAGTAGTGTATACAATGGGCCCTTGTTATCTGCTGGGGTTTGGTACCAGGAACCCCCGTGGATAACAAAATCCATGGATACTCAAGTCCCATTAAATATAATGGCATAGCAAAATGGTGTCCCTTATAAAAATGGAAAATCAAGGTTTGCTATCTGGAATTTATAATATTTTGAATATTTTCAATCAGTGGATCCTTGAATCCATGGATAAAAAAATCAGTGGATAAAAAATCCGTGGATAATGAAGGCTGACAGTATTTCTTAGCAGAGTAATCAGATCAGTAAGGCAGAAGCTAAACAACAGTCTTACACACACACCTACACAGGGAGGGTCTAGCAGAGAAAAGAAATAAACAGATTTATTTTCTCTACTAGACTCTCTTTGTGTAGGTGTGTGTGTAGACTGTTTGTTGTTCAACTTCTGCCTTACTGATTTGATTACTCTGCTAGATCAAAACTATATCAATAGATCAAAACTAGGGGACTAAATACATAAAAAAGTAGTACATATAGATTTTATTATAACTACTCCATTAAAGAAGTCTGTCCTGAATCAATTCTTCTGGTAGAACTTGAGAATATTGTGAGAAGAAGAGAAATACATTATAACATCCAAAACAATGACCAGTCACATTACCGTTTAATCCTTAGAACAAAAATCTTTACTTCCATTTTACTAGTTTTCCTGTTATCTAGCACTTGATGATGGCTGTGTTGAATAGAACTGTGTTGTATAGCACTTTGATCCTCCAGATGTTTTGGACTTTATCTCCCAGAATTCCTGCCAATTGGCCAAGCTTGCTGGGCTTCAGGGAGCTGAAGTGCAAAACACCTGGAGGATCAGAATTTGGAAACCACTGCCATAGAACAATACAATAGAATTGTTGGACATCACCATTTGTTTTATATTGAACAGAACAAGAACATTACACTCTTATATCTGATATACTCCCTGTGCCACAATTCTACTTTACAAGTGATCTGGGGAGTGAATGTGTGTCAAGAATGGTGAGAATTAGAACTGGCAGTCCATGGAAATGTGTGCTTCTTTACATGGAAATATGTGCTTCTGTACATGGTAAGCCACCAATGATATGGGTTACAACATTCCTTATGTGGTAAAGTGTTTCTATGTTCCACATGAACTTCAACTACACAGTTGGATGGAACCATGGCAATTGAAGTGGAATCGTAGAACTATAATTCTGTAGAGCACTAGGAGAGATAATTTTAAACATTCTTGCTGCAAACAACTGGATTGAAGTCTGAATGGAAAACTTTCTTTCTTTCTTTCTTTCTTTCTTTCTTTCTTTCTTTCTTTACAAGTAATTTTATTTCCCTTTTGGATGAATAACACCATATCCATGCAATGTACTATTCTTCCTCAAGCCAAAATACAGTACTGCAAACACATACAAAACCACAAAATACCTACATGTATGCATACATATACTCATTTCTGTCACTATTTCGGATTTTTATATGTTTTTATTTAAGATGGGTGGGATCAGTATTCTACCACTGAATTTCTTTATGAAATGGTTTAAAGCAAATGGCCATAATGCAGTGCACAGTAACACACATGCATAAATGTCTACTGAGTTATGGCCCATTTTACTTTGCCATACGCCTTGAAAATAAAATTGTAGCAAATCATAATGAGCTTTCAAAATAAATATGAAGTTTTTCCATTGATTTCATTGGTGATTGGGTGAGATTCATCACAACTAATATGTATATTCTCTGCATCACATATTTGTCTGGAATAATATACTTTCACTCATCAGCGATTTGAGAGTGATTTTACATGAGGCATCAAGACTGATGCAGAAGGGATGAAACTTCAAAAATTAGCATAAGCACTGTCAACCTGCTGTCTTGTGATTTAGTGCCTTTCCCCTGAAATTTCATTTTATTACTGTCAGTATTTTCTTTTGATTCCCACCACCATGGCATTATTTTCTCATGGAAGACTGACTCCATATAAACACAAATGTTCAGTAACGTCAATGATGAAGGGCTCATATGGTAACTACCCTTCCTCTGTCAAGTTATTTTCTTGAGGTTCATTTTCTTTACATTTGGTTACATTTTCTTTATAGCACACAATATGGAATGAGGAGGTCATTTTTCTTTGTATCCAACAGTCTTCCAGGAAAAGACACAGAGACAATTCACACATTAATCAGAATAAGACAGTACATTGAGCTGACAAAATTCTGGGCTGTAGACTTCAGACTGGAACTGCCAGGAGTGACACATATTTCAAATCTCCCCACAGGTAGTAAATTAGGGAGAAAAGTAAGTGTCTCTAAATAGGGAATGTGACTTATGCTGGTATGCCTTGCTCAGGGCTGTGCTGTTGGTAGAGAGTCTGTGCATCAGCAGAGCTCGGAAGTCACTAGTTGTTTGCAAGTAATCCCCCCCCACACACACACACAGAACTTAATCATAACCAAATTACATCATGATTATGACATAGCAAGGGATAATGCCCCTCTTTTTATTTTTATTTTATAGCTCTTTTTTATTTTGGTACAACTCTGTTGTAGTTGCTTGCAGAGTTACAGGAGTTTGTGTGTTTACTGCTTGCATGTATTTTCTACCACAGGCCACCATCCCATAGCATTCTGGTATTTCTTTTAAAAACTAATTAAAGTAACCTGGGAAGGCCAGCTATGAAAGAATTCACCAAGAGCCTAAAGAATAAAGATATACAACTGAGCACTAAAGCCAAAATTATCCAAACCGTTGTATTCCCCATCACCATGAAGAGATGTGAGAGCTAAGCAGTGAAGAAAGGGACAGAAAGAAAATCAACTCATTTGAGATGTGGTGCTGGAAAATAGTGCTGTGGATACTGTAGACATCCAAAAAGACAAACCAATGGGTACTTGAACAGATCAGACCTGACGTCTCCCTGGAGGTCAAGATGATCACATCGAGGCTGTTGTACTTTGGTCACATCAAGAAAAGGCATTGTCATTGGAAAATATAATAATGCTAAATAAGGTAGAGGGTAGCGGAAAGAGAGGAAGGCCACACAGCAGATGGATAAACTCAATCAGGTAGGACATGGGCCTGAGTTTGTAGGACCTGAACAGAGCAAGTAGGATAGCAGGGCTTGGGGATGTTTAATCTACAGGATCTCCATGGTTCAAGGTCAACTTGAGTTGTTAACAATAGTTAACAACTTGCAGCTGTTAACTTGCAGTTAACTTGTAGTTAACAACAACAATTCTAGTTACTTTTGAATAACAAGAATGTAAGAATTTCTTCCTTACAGTTTACAACTCTAATGATAACATAGACCCAGTACAGATCGCCGCTTCGTGGCAGCCTGGGGCCAGTTCTAGGGTTCCAGAGCAGACAGCATCCGCATGCTCCAGAAACCTACCATGTATGGATGGCATCATCTTTACACAGCGCCGTCCATACGGGGCGCATGTGCATGACGCAAGCGTGGCACTGCATTTTCACCTCAGGACACTGTGCTTACATCACGGATGCATGACAGGCGCAGTCATGGTATGCTGAGCATAATACAAAAAGAACACGCTTTCAGCAGGTTCTTTTTACTGTGGAGGAACGCTGTACGGTTTGGCTGCTGCAGCGTCCCTCGACAGCAGAAAGGAGTGGGTGCAGACCGTCCTTTCAGGGCGGTCTGTACGGCCCCTAGGTATGTTTGCAGTGCTTTAAAGTGTATGAGTAACCACTTGTTCTTTTCCAGAGTAACTTTCCAAGCTCTGTACTTAGTAAATAGATGTATGTATTCCAAGCAACATGCTATATATATTCTCAGCATGGCATATCATTTTATTAATTTTCCCCAGATTTTGTCTGGATGTTTTTAAACTCTATAGTATACTTTTAATATTTTGCAGTACTTACATGTTCCTTTCTGAGAGCACATCATCACAATGTCTAAAAATATGATATATCTGAAAAAAGAAAGAGATTTTTAGATGGAATTAATAAATAAGAGAAATACTGACTTAAAATTCTTGCACTGGAATAGAAACAATTTGGAAGAATTCTGTTGATGTAAATTGATGAAGGCACCAAATCTTGTCTGATCTTGGAAGCTAAGCAGGATCAGTTCTGGTTAGTCTTTGGATGAGAGATCACCAATGAATACCAGGTGCTGTAGGCTGGATTTCAGAGGAAGAAACTAGCAAAACCAACTCGGAATATTCATTATTATTATTATTATTATTATTATTATTATTATTATTATTATTATTATGCTTTATTTATATAGCGCTGTAGATTTACACAGTGCTGTACATACAGACAATAAAATGGATAAAGTAAACCTGCCCATGGTGTACAATTTGCCAAAGAAAACCCTTTAGAATTCATGTGGCCATCATAAATTGACGGGTGACTTGAAAGTGTTCACACATATAGATTTTGGATATTTTTGTAATCTGGAGGAAAAAAAACAGAGAGGAGGAATGTGATGATGTGTTAGAAAGAACTGCTGTCATGAACACTTTCTACAGATGAGATGTTAAAAGATCTACTTCAGTGCTTATAGCATGATTGGATGGTGGTCTTTGCCTGAATTTTATGTCAGACTGAAAAGTACATGCAAGCAATAAGAGATGGATGCATTCTCACTAAACCAGTCTCAATATCTAAAATAATCTCTCTTCCAGCTATATTAAAAACAGTGCAACATTTGCAATGATGTTAGAGAAATATTCATGGTGACCACAGAGCTGTTCTAGTTCTAGCCCTTAGGTATGAATTAAACAGTCTGATGTTGCTACAGTAACATTGCTTTTATTCCATGCTTGAAATTCAAGAACTCAGTGTTCTTGAATTGAGAAATTCCTGTGGTAGGAAAGTCTACAAGAAACACTGGTCTCTGTGACTTCCTTTCAGCTCAAAAATAAAGACTACTCTTTCATCTTGAAATAGGGAGACATTTCAGAGAACTAGGGACATGGAATGACAGCCTCCTCTATGATATTGCCATCTATCTATCTATCTATCTATCTATCTGGGAAAAGGCAGGCTAAAAGGGCCCGATTTAGTCTAGGAAAACATAGCAGATTTTGAGTATATTGCAAGAAACATCAAAGAGCAGTCCAATGTTGAAATCCCAACCAGATGGTAAACAGGATGCTTATCATCCAGTAAGAGAAGGTGAGAGAATCAGAGATGTAGACTTGAGCTGATTGACTTGGACTCATGTTGGACTCTAGTTACTTTAATGATTTGAACTGGATTTGATTCAGCAATAAACGATGCACTGACTTGACTAGACTAATAATTTGTATATTTTTAGTCATCATCTTTCTGGCCTTGGTTCAGTAATATCTTACCAGATTTTAAATATCTTTCCAGTCTATGGATCATCTTCTCATGCCTCCAATAAATAACCCGTCTTTCCAACCATGCCAGTTATCACTCCTTTTCCCACCTTGCCACCACAGTGCCTCAGCCAGATTTTAAACACCTTCCCAGCCCTAGCTCAGCTCCCCACTCCTCTTCCTCCCAAGCCTTCCCTCAATCCCTGGAGAAAGGATGGATTGGGAGGATGAGGAGTTGGAGGATTAGAGAATGATTGGGAGGAACAATGAAGATGAAACCAGTGCATTCAAACAAAAGATTGTATCAGAACTTCACCAGTTCTGTACTTAAGGCCCGGTACACACCGCCAGGAAGAGGTGTCTTGGAGGTGATAGTAGGGCTCGGGAGCATGCATCAACTGCACGCTCCTGAACCCTACTACGCACTGGCAGCACCACTATTGCGCGGCACCACCCACACAGGGGGCGGGTTGATGACATGTGGGCGTCTTAGCGCCCACACATCTATTCCAGGGAGTGGCATAATAAGGGCTGTGATGCAGCTCATAGAATCATAGAGTTTGAAGAGACCACAAGGGCCATCCAGTCCAATCCCCTGCCATACAGGAAATCTAAATCAAAGCATCCCCAACAGATGGTCATCCAGCCTCTGTTTAAAGATCTCTAAGGAAGGAGACTCAACTACACTCCTAGGGAGTTTGTTCCACTGTCGAACAGCCCTTACTCTCAGGAAGTTCCTCTTAATGTTGAGGTGGAATCTTATGACATCGCAAAAAGGAGCCGCTCAAGGCGGCTACTTTTTTGCTATGCAGTGGTGCCTCGCCATTTGGTTGCCGTGGCAATGCTACGCAGCAAAAAGGGGTGGCATTTTCCCACCCATATGTACTGTCCCATACTTAATCAGATTCAACCAAGGTCTCAGTCTTTGGTCAGTGAAGGAACTAACCATGAGGCTGGGGGCAAATCTTTTTGGGAAAAAAAGTTTTTCTAAAATACAATTTTAATAAATTTGATTATTAGCACAGCTTTGTTTAAGTAATGTCTGAGCTCGCCTTTGAATGTTTTTAACCTAACTTTGGCGCTTTACAGACCGCCCAAAAAGGACGGTCTGCTGGTGCCTCCGTTTCCGCCTCCAGGAAGTCTCAGCCTCCAAATGGGGAGGGTTCCCGGCAGTGGAAAAAGAAGCCACAAAGCAGCTTCTTTTTGCGGTGCAATAATGATGCCGCAAGGCGCCAATGGCGCACTTTGGGCATCATTTCTGCACCGTGACATGCGGACACTAAGAGTTCGCAACATCAAAATGGCAGCGCCCATGTCTTTAGGGCGTCACCATTTTGTACATACTAAGTACCTACTAGGGTTAGGGCGTCCGGAAGGGACGCCCTTTCGTAACCCTAGTATGTACCTAGTACGTACTTTTTGCCCGTGTGGAACGGGGCAGCGTGCACATCTTGATTTTCTAGCCATTAAAACTCCATCCCTGCATCTCCTTTTTTATTCTGTTCAAGTTGGTTCCCAAACTTGAGGCTCAACTTGAGTCTTGAGTTGAAAGTATCTTGAACTTGAGGACTTGAGAGACTTGAATTGAAGGTAGAGGCTTGAGACTTGACTTGACACTTGGAGTAAAAGACTTGAATACATTACTGGAAAGATTCATAAATGCACAGAGCCATTGTGCATATTGTATAATGAAAAAGAAGGCATTACCTGCATTCTGATGAATGTTATTTGAAGGAGAGTATATCCAATATTTTGGGTATGATGACCACCTCTGGTTGTGAAACAGAATATAAACAGCAGATAAAGAATTCCTTTGGAGGGTGGAATGGCATCACAACCAGTGGTGATCCCATGTCTTTGCTCTATTGAAACTCTTCTGCAAACTGTGATTGGCCCACACCCTAAAGAAGTTTACACTTTCAGATACAGTTAGATAACAATCTAGCATCTCTGTTTCTACCAGAAAAGATAAAGAGTGAATCCCAAGGAAATGTGTACTAGTAGAAATAATTTTAGATGGAAGTTTTTTTCCAGAAAGTAAAAGCAAAATAGCTGTTCATACTCTAGCTGTTCTTGCACTCAAATGATTTTAAAATTCCCTTCTACACCTAGGGCCGTCATCTCTAATGGGAACTGCTTGGTTGCTATGTGATGAAAATGCTATGGGCCAGACATATCATGAGGCATACCTAGATGAGGTGGTCAATTCAAGAATGGGATGTAGGGAGAAGTAAATGCAAAGACTTCTCAATCCATTGCCAGGCAGAACAGTGAACGGGAGAGTGAGTTTAGCTGTCTCTCAGCCAGAGTGTAGTGTGGACACTAGTCTCTCCTTGCTTCCAAGCCACAAGCCAAGTGGCTTTCCAGAAACCTCTTACTTAGTGCTGCTCCTGTATGGGGGTGTCACTCCTATGGTATGGGGGTAGGTAAGAGGAGAAAGGCAGGCAAATGACATTGACTCCCCCCTGCTGCCCTGTCCTACTTGTTTCTCCTTTGGATGCTTTCACCAGAAACTGTAAGATGCATAGTATTGACAGAGCTGAAAACAGGATTTTTTTTTTTTTTACCAGCCCTGATATTTCTCTTCCAAATTCTCCTCTTCTCTGCAAATCATTGCCATCCTTTCATCTCCAACCTCTTTACCCATCTTCTTCCCCACCTTCCTTTTCATCCATCCCACCATGGAGTCTTGGGGTGGGCAGCTGTGTTGCCAGAATGTTCCTGGGAGCTTCAACATCAAGTGTACCCAGGTTCTGCTGTTGCAGCTGACATTACGTGCCTGCCTTCCCCAAACACATGAAAGTGTGGGGAGGGTCAAGAAGGAAGTCAAGAACAGTGCAACATGGGCCTGTAGTCAGTCTGTTTGACACCACTTCTGTCTCCACTGTTATTTGAACTTTTAACTTGTTCTGTCTCAGAAGAACAGAACAGGGAAAAGGCACTCTAACTGTTACACCACACATCCTTTCTGGTTTACAAAGATGGCAGCTTATTCAATTTAGTTCTGGTTATTTTGCATGATTTGAAAAGCACTCAAGTGATGTACAATAAGAAAAAGTGCTTGATTTATATGCATTTGGTAATGCTATGGAAAGTTTAACCTGGTTTTACTGGTAGCTGAGCTGCAAGTTCCATTATGATGAAAGTCTGAATTTTAACATAAGACATAGGGATTGATCTGAAGTAAAAGGCACCTATATATGTTTTAAGGGTTCTGCTAAGCCATGACATGGACAGAGTTCAGGGACATCCTTATATATGACTCAAGAAAAGTGTATACGATTAAACAAGGCTGGCTTTAACCGCAAGCAGAGGAAGACAGCTGTCTCCGGTTGCAGATTCATGATAACATGAAAAGGTAGTAAATGTTATTAACTTTTTTTTATTATTCTATACATACTGCTAGGAATTTTGCTGCTAAGTCTTGTGGGAGTCTTTCCCTTGGGAGCCAAAATAATTGGCTTTGGGTACTACTGCATACCATGACTTCTGAGGGTAGGGGTGCCATTTGCTGCACAGCCTCACACAGCAAAAAGTCTTGGGCTGCTTTGAGGATTCTGGACTAGATGAGCCTTTGTTTGGATCCAACACTTTTGATATTCTTAAGACCCTGAAATCTTCCTTTCAGACTGAATGATAAAATCATTGAACTGGAAAGGACTTCCAGGATGAACTGCTACATTTACCAGCAACAAGAAAACTGCAAAGAACTGTCCATTTTGGCTGAATCTTTCAAACACTATGATGGCTGCAACTGCCCTGATTGCATTTTGTAGAGAGGCGGGATATAAATAAATGTTGTTGTTGTTGTTGTTGTTATTATTATTATTATTATTATTATTATATGCCCAAGGGAAACCTCACAAGTGGTGAACAGAGTGAAATAGCTTTGTTAAGCAGAGTTGTTGATTGTTTTCCATGTCTGGAAAAGGCTGCTTCAATGAATACAGTCTACATATTTTCTTGACCCTTCTCTTCAGCCAAGTCACATCACTGACTGATTACATTTGATTAGGTGACAGAATCAAGTGAAAGTACCTTCAGACTGTCTCTTTCTGTGCCGTTAAAGCTTTTGGCATAGAAAGCATATATTTTGCAAATCATAATTCATATAGTGTTTGACTTAAATCTTCCCCTCCCACCCGCAATGTGCAAGCAAAAGCATGTCACTGAGTTGGAAGAAGAGATCTTTCAAAGCATCAGAGTGAATAATTGTTTCCTCCTGTGAGTTTCAGTGTTAGTAATATTGATGATGTATCTTACAAGTCACACAGATTACGCTTTATCGCTAGAGAAAACAAAATTACTTTAATATTTTCTGTGGCTTTCACTGCTTTCTGTAAGAAGCATCTTGGGAGCTTATTAAATTCATTAGAATCCTGAAACATGTTTAACAGCATGTCTAAGTGCCCACATTTCTCCTCTCTTTTCTCAATAACTTTTCTTGTTGTTTTGCAAGAGGAACTAAAAAGAAGTAGAAAGATTCCTTGGTAACTATGGTAAAGGTATTGTCCATATAGGCTTGTTTTTTGGTATAAAGATATGCAATAAGGATTTCAGTTAAATATTATAATATATATTATATGAGCAAGCATGGTGTAGTGGTTTGAACACTGGACTAGGACCCTGGAGACCAGAGATCAGCCATGGAAACTCACCTGGTGACCTTGGCTGAGCCACATATTCTCAGCCCCAGACAGCCCCATGATAGCTTCGTCATATGTTCATAGTTGGAAACTACTTGAAGGCCAGCAACAACATATTATATAATATATACAATACATATAATTATTATAGTGTAGTTTAATATATTATAATATCCATATAGACTGAAAAGCTATCTGGGACGCCTTCCTATTTGACTGCAGTTAAAAAATGCTGCTCATCTGCATACACAAATACTAAGATTTCCCCCCTGTTTGGGGGGTGGAATTTTACACCTATGGTTTGGGAAAGTGGTTTCTTTTTAATGTAATACTTTATTACCATGTCACCTCTTTAAGGACTTTAAAGACTCAAATATAACAATCTATTTTTGCAATATCTTGAGGGGATGCTGAGGAGAAGCAGTTCACACTGTAACATTATGTAACATAATAGCCAGGACCCCTATGGCTTACTCAGTGTTATGGTAGATCCAGCATTGCTCCCTGTGCTCGATGACAAGAATGATATCTTCTGTGGAATCTTCTGATATTATTAAAATATGTTATATTGATGAGGACATAGCAATCTGTCTTTGCAGACTGAAATAATTGCAGACAAGCCCAACATGTGATAGATTGTGACAGTGTGACATTTTGCTGATTCTTAGTAGAAGACTCTCCATATGTCATTCTTTCTGAAACCTCAGAGTCAGGATTTGAGTCCAGCAACATCTGGCCTACCTAATAAATTATTTCTCCCAGTTCAGCATTTAATTTGAGATTTCTTCCATTACTATCATTAGTATTAAGATGCAATTCTTGCTCAGTTAGACTAATTAAGGATGTTGTAAACATTTGAGAAGCTTGTTCAGACAAATCTTTTCTTTAAAGCTTTCAAGCTTTGCAAAGGCTCAGGGCAAATACCTTCCTGTCTTCAATCTCTCTGAATACCCCACCTTGTCAATTTCTACCCATTCCTCACTTGTCAGCTCCAACTTGAGAGGGGGAACTTACTCTGGAGAAAGGGCAGACAGAGGAAGAAGTATGGTAGAAATGCTACATCCAGCATTAGTCTCTTGCTGGGAATTCTGGAACTCAAAGTGTTGTCTCATTTTTGTGCAGTACAATATTAATGCATCTCTGAGGCTGAATCCATTGCTAGTACCTTGAAGAATAAAAGAAGATAGAAATGACTTATTTGGATAGGTCTCTATTGATGAAAGGAACCCTAGTGGTGCAGTGGTTAAATGCTGGTACTGCAGCCACAATGTTATGAGTTTGATCCCAGGGGGCTGCAGGTTAGCTTAGCCTTCCATCCTTTTGTGGGTTGATAAAATGAGTACTCATCTTGTTGGGGGTAATTGGCTTATATGTTATAAATCACTTAGAGACTGCTGAGTTCACTATGAAGTGCTATAGAAATGTAAATGATACTGCTATTGCTATCTGAATATAATAGTAGATGGCTATTGCTTAGCCCAGTTGTATAGTCTGCATTAAATAAAAATCCCATCTTTTCTCTTATGCCACCATTAAACTATACAGTTCTTCATTTTAGTGTAAGGCAATGGTTTGATTGTTAGACTATGACTCTGGAGACCAGGATTTGATTCCTTGCTTGGCCATGAAACCCACTGGGGGACCTCAGGCAAGTCACAGGAGATTAGTGCACTGGCTTTCATTTTCGTGCTAGGTGTGGGATGCAAACTCACTGAGATGGACTGTATTGCACAGCTCTGTCCCCTGGCAATACTCATCCCATATGCAATCCGGGCTTCTCCCAGGCCTTTTAAAATATAGGAAAATCCCATTATTTAAAAGCTCCAAGAGAAGCCTGGGTCATGTACAGGATAAGTACTGCCCAGGGATGGAGATGTGTGATACAATCCATCTGGGTGAGTATACATCCTGTGCCTAGCGCAGGAATGAAATCAGTGTGCTAATCTCCAGACTTTCTCAGGCTCAGGGAAAGGCAATGGCAAAACTCCTCTGAACAAATCATGCCATGAAAACCCCATAATAGTTTCACCTTAGGGTTGCCATAAGTTGGAAACGGCTTGAAGGCACACAACAGCAGCAGCAACAACAAGCTGGGTATTAAGGTAAATTCTTACTACTACCAAGGATGCCCACAGGCAACAAATAGTATAATAATGTCTAGTGTTGGTTAGCTAAGCTAACGAGGAAGATCAACAAAGATCAATACGGTATAATAGAACTATAATGTCTATTCCATACAATGCCTTTTCAGATGTTTGGTAAGCATGTGTACACACATGAGAGCTCTTGCCCCATCTCCTTTCTCATTACTTTTGTCACACAAATACTAGAGGTCTCTTTTATCCAGGCAGAAAATTCAGGGTCCTGCCTTATGTGGAGAATCTCCATGGATATCACAGGCTGGGTCTGTTCAGCTACTGTGTTTTTCCATCAATAAAGGTAGGTGGCTAACATACTTCCTTGTTGTGTGTGGAATACACAGGTTTGCTAAATGCATGAATGGAGCTACAGCTTTCTATACACCATTCTTTCTGTTTCCAAAGTTCAAAAGCCAGAGTTTAAAGAGAAATAAAAACCATTGGCTGGAAAACAACAACAACAATTAAGATATAACCACCCCACTCTCACTTGAAATGATCCAGTAAGGACCTGAAATGATCCAGTAAGGCCATGAAATGCTGGTTTTTCCCTCATACCCCCCCCCCCTGTGTGTATAAAAACCAGAGAAAGGAAATGGAATGGAATGGAGTATCCTGGAGCAGGGCATAGCCCCCTGACTGAAACAGTGAATAGGAGTACTCTATATGGCTACCTTTTGTTGCATTTCCCACCTGTCCATTTATGGATTATTTCAACCTAAATGAAAATATATTAGAAATAATTTTGAAGAGGTTGTACCTTTGGCTTCATATATTCCTCTGATGTTTTCTTAAAACAAACCAAACACTGGTGATCTAAAAAAATATAGCTCTTTCATCCTTTTAACTATGGGTGGCAGAGAACAAAATGAACATTGGTTTTTCAGAAGGTTTCTTTTCTTTTTATTTCATTTTTTAAAACTCTTTGAACATCAAGCATTTACCCCCATCCCTTAGTCCTTTAAGTTAGGAACAGACAGAAGATGGTAGCTACTGAAAGCCTAAAATGAACACCTTAGGAGCCAGGAGCTTTATTAGGAGCTGAGGTGATCCATGCCATTAAGATCACTTGTCTTTATGGATAATGGAACAGAGTTTCAGTTTAGAAACTTTTTCTCTTGAGTTTTCTGAACTTTTAAACAGATCTTGGTGGAGTCGAAGGCTTTCATGGCCGGCATCCATAGTTTTCTGTGGGTTTTTTGGGCTATGTGGCCATGTTCTAGAAGAGTTTCTTCCTGACATTTCGCCAGCATCTGTGGTTGGCATTTTCAGAGAATCTTGCCTGGAAAAGTTTGTTACACACACACACACACACACACACACACACACACACACACACACAATGCATTCCCAGGCTCACACAGTATATATATAAAACCAACTTTTTCCAGGCAAGCATTCTCTGAAGATGCCAGCCACAGATGCTGGTGAAACATCAGGAAGAAACTCTTCTAGAACATGGCCACATAGCCCAAAAAACCCACAAAAAACTATATCTTGGTGGATTGCTACTCATTACCTTCTCAGCCATTTGTGAGCTTTTGGTAGGTATTTGGGGTTGGCTTTTATCGGGAAGTGTCTTTCATTGATCCTTGAATTACTCTCCAGTAGCATGCAAGGCCATCCTTGGTTGCTAAATGTATAGGTGTTATTCCAACAGAGTCATCATACGGCTTTCATGGTAAAAGGTATTCAGAAGTGGTTTTCTAGTGTCTCCTCTTGTGTTGTACTAACAAGTGTTAGGGATGGTGTCACTGCCACTTTCTCTGAGAGAACCTTCACCTGTTTTAAGTGGCCATTCCAAATACTCCTGTTGCCCAGTAGCTGCATGACACATTTAGTCCAGTTGCTCAGCAAAATCCTGTCTGATGTGGGAGACCCTATCAGCAACACTGACACCAGGGTTTATTTATTTATTTGTTTGTTTCAATGATTTATATCCCGTCTTTCTCTCACAATGGGATTCATAGTCTCTTGCCTCAAAGGGGCATGCAATCTCACCATCACAGAAGGGTAGTCTCAAGGAAGGTTCATTTTACATTCCCTTGTCATAAAGGGCTTGAACACACAGGCCAGAATAAAATTGCTTCAGGTCACTTTGGAGGTATGCTGTTTAAATGATGCACACATTTTAAGAGGCCAGAAGCTGCACCAAAGCTGCAATTTATTCCTTAGGACTGGAGTGTGGCTTTGGCGTGGCTTCTGGCCTCTTAGGACGCATGCAGCATTTAAACAGCATACCTCCAAAGTGACCCGAAGCAGCATTATTTTGGCCTGTCTGTTTGGGCTCAGAGTTTCCATGGTAAAAGAAATTCAGAAGTTGTTTACTGGTGTCTTCTTCTACACAGTGCAGATAGGCCTCCGGTTTGTGGTGATGGAGGAGACGGAACTCTCCTGAGACATTTAGATTACTAAACTGAGACTGTTGTACACTGGACATGGCTCATTATAAAATGACAACAATAATGCTTGGTAAAGCATCAGGAAAAGAGAAAGACCATATTACAGGGGGATAGACTCAATCAAGGAAGCCACAGCCCTGAGTTTGCAATATCTGAACAGGTTAGCTGATGACCAGAGATCTTATTGGTCTCCCATTCATAGGGTCACCATAAATCAAAGTCAACCTGATGACAGTTAACAACAATATGCCAAATAATCACCCTATCATCTGGATTCAGGGCACAGTCTTCCTTATGCAAGAGACTGAAATTAGTAATTTAGACTTAAATACACCTATAGCTAAGAAAATATAACATCAAGTTTTGTATTGCAATATAGGAGCTATTGCAAAAACTGTTGCTCTTGGGTTTTTTTATATACACTAATAGCACATTTGATATTAGAATTAATGAAATGTAATTCATTTCAAAATGGTAAATGATACTATCTGCCCAACTTGTTCTCAAGGAACATTTCGTATTTAAAGTAAGAAAAACTGGAGCAACACTTATTTTAACAACAATCTTCTGAAAATGCCAATCATTTAGGGTACCATCAGAACAATATAGGTCAGCAAAGAGCTGTGTCAAACACACTGTTAATTACAGGCTGAACTGTTTTGATCATATATCACTGTTTGTTTTTTTTCAGTGGTTTAAGCCAGTAAACACACAACTTGTGAACTGACTTTCTAACCTCCTCCCAAAATCTGGTTCGAAACACGAAAGGGCAAGTTTAGCCTACACTGCAAGTAACATATTGATCTCCTGTCTCTTATTACTAGATTTCTGGAGCTTCTCTACAGAATATGAAAGACCATGCCCTTCATCCTGAAAGACTGGAGATCCTGAAAACAATTATGTGAATCTGTCCCACCAAAATCAATAAAACATATACATATATAACTGGATACAGAACTGATGCTATTCTATAACAATTGTAGAGATGATTTGTGTTACGAAACAGCAATTACTCCCACATCAATACTGGTTATTGAATTTTTCTGTATGTAGATAAAATATGCTTTGGATAGACAACTATCACATCAAATTTCATAATGTGGCTGTACCCACTGCATAAGCATGCACTAAACTGAATGAGCTGATGATAAGTATTTGCAGCAGACTGTTTATTCAGAGGCTTAACATTTATATAACTTTTAAAGCAAATCTAACCAGTACTAAAAATGGTAAAGGATTAGTGAAAGACCTTAGCTCAGTGTCAGCACACATACTTTCCATGTAGATGGTCCCAATGTGCTATCCTGTCTACCAGTATGAGAATGGATGGTAAAATTATGGATCTCTCCCAGTTCATATTGATAAATAGCCAGCCTCAAGGACATGGAGAATAACCTCGTTTATGAAGATTCCACCTGCTGAGCAGCTTGGACTTTTATTTAAAGCATAGCAAGAAATCTCTTACTACCCTTAGTTTCAGCAGAGATATTTATAGCTCTCACTGTGCAACCTCACTGGCAACACTGAGTCCTCCTAGGTAGTCGAGTGCACCTCCTGGAGTGCTTAAATCCCCATTGTAGTCAGTGTTATTTAATGCTAGAATAGCTGAGTTGAATATTCTAATTGCCAGTAGAGCTTTAAATAATGAGCTGGAAAGCTTGGCACTGAAAATCCAAGACAGGCCACAACATGGTCTTTGACTGTGTTCCAGCTGCTCTCAGTAAATCTCCTTTCATTTATAATTTACTGTTTTATAGGTCTTTGCACCAACTAAGAGGGTAAAGTATCGACATTAACTTTAACTGGAGAAAGATCACCAATTCATTCAAGACATAGTAGGTCACTAATCACTATTCGTGCCTTTCATCACCAAGGTACACAGTACCCTCCTGTGCTGGCATATGACTAAGAATGCTGATTTTCTAATTGAATTTTAGCTTGTTTCTTTGGTTAAAAGGATGGCACATGATCCCAACTATAAACGATACTGGTTTAATCAATTATTTTGTTTTTGAACACCATCCACACCAACAAACTGTGACAAAATTCATTGCATTCAAGTTACAGTATTTGGAATACAATTCAAATAGAAGTTGAGTGTTTCATGATCCAATGCTTTGAAACATGCCATAACTTGTAGCACATACAGACCTCCTTTGCCAAGAGAGATTTCTTCATAATTCGTAGCAGGAGGCAAAAGATGCCACATGCAACAGATAGATGGGGTAACAGATGTACCATCTTCACTGAAATGAAAGTAATAAGTTTATAGGATCTGCACATGGAGTTGGCCTTTCTTGTTCCATGAGTCTTTTACTGTCATTAAATCAAATTGACATAGAGCTGCCATCTTGCCTTCTACTTACTGTAATTTTTATTGTGTGTACTACTGAGAGACAGGTGAGATGGACCTGTCTCAGCTTTATCTGCCTGGGAACTTGGTATAACATTAGACCAACAAAGTGTCTCCTCAGATTCTCAGGATCTTGGCAGGCACATATGTGTAGATAGTTTGTCACAGCCCGGGCCTAAACCAGGATTTATAGGACATATCCAGAACTTTGAATTGTGTCTTCCATAAGGATTCCATCTCCTTCAAATGGAGAGATATCTATTCTGGTGTTGAGGGTTTGTACCTTGCACTAGACCAAAAAGACAGACAAAAATGGCAGACATTGCTGGTACATCATCTCAGATGAAGAGGAATGGACTGGAAAAAAGAGCTTGACTGGCAAGCTAGAACTCTAATCAAAGACCCTGCTGCAGCTCCAAGAGATATTGGAGTTGCCTGCCAACATTGACTTTAGGATGTTAATTTGGAGAATTGAGCTGAAGAATTGCTGTTAAACCTGGCAAATATATATAAGTATTTTTATTGTGACACTATCTCTTTTCTCTTTACCACCTCATGTTATTTCTACAGTACCCGTGATACAATGGATTGTGAATAGTGAGACAGAATGGATTCTGGGAGAAAAAGCATATTTATATGTATTTAATATAGTCATGTGACTGTTCTATTTACTTGTATTTTAAAGTGTGTGAAAAAGAGAAGCTCAAAAATTATAGCACTTAACAAGTATGTTAGTGTTGATTCACTATTCAACAATCAATTCAATTGGTCCACTTTTATTTGGTCTACCAATACGCTTCAGGTGCGAATGTTAGCAATATTAAAATTGCGATTTCTGTACAAAAGCGATTGACACAGCCCACCAAACAAATCTTCAATTTCTTAATTTGACAATTGATATTCCTTTCCTAGAGAGTATTTTCTCACATTTCTAAACTTCAGCAGTTCTTTTAAAATGTTAATGGAAGAATAATAAGTTTAGATATTTTGATCATGACTTCTTTACTGAAAAGAGCTGCTAACAATGTTGTGCCTCTGTTATTTCACTGGAGCATGTAGAAGCAATGAGATGCAATGGGTGGCATTGTTAGAGTATGATAATCACACCCCTGAGGTGTATCAAGACACAGTGCGGCTGATTGCCTCTAATCCTCAAGAGATGTAATTATTACATGACAACTACACTCTTGGAGTTGCCTTGTTGCTGTTACAATATTTCTTTTTGCTTTAAACCTAAACACATTAAACAATGACTTTGTCAACTGTGAGGTCCATCAAGATTAATCTATCCGTTCACAGCATTTAACTGGCAGCTGGAACACTTCTTGAAGCCTATCCCCTGCCCCCCAAGAACCCCACAGGAATTGCTTTTTGAAGTCAGAACAAACCAAAATAGCTGAGGATTCCAGTGGCAGCCAAACGAAGCTGAGGTGTGCAAACATGTCTTTAAAAAACAATTAACAGTGAAGACATTATTCACTTAACAGTCATCAGCTAAGGTGAGTACCACCTGGAATTAGCATCTTCAAGAATGATGGTCTCTTAGGATTTTAAGGTTACAGTTACTAAACCCTAGAAGGTGAGGATGCATGTTCTCAAAATCCAAGAGTGCATTCCTAGGGCCACTCACTTCTGAACTCTCTAGATATATTCAGCGAGTATTGGATTTGTACCAAAGACTGCATCTTTTCTCAAAAAACGTGGGTAGGCTGCACTTGGAAGTATTCATCTCATCATCCTTCCTGTTAGAGGTCCTCAGTGGTCAATTGCTTAAATGTTTCACCTGTAGATTTCTGAGGGCCACATTTCTGATGGCCATTGAAGGTATAGCCTACATGTACATTCCCTTACAGTTGTGGGAAACAATTGAGCAAAAGAGCTATGGTTGATGGAACTTCAATTTGTTCCATCAACCAGATGGTTCAAAGCAAATTCTCCACTTATACATACAGTGCAATGGGCAATCTTGAGCACAGATTGGAAAGTTAGGGGAAAGTGTCAGTATGTCACATTTGCACTAAAAAGCTAAGTGTGTGTGTGTGTGCTAGGCTTATTTGTGCTAATTCTAATTTTGGGTTTAAATCTATGTTATACATTAAAAGCCTTACTAGAATGAAAAAGATAAACTCCAATCCATGCTTTTACAGCTACCCTGCCTTTGTTTTGAGCTTCAGAGAACCAAAGGCAGTATCATGGATTTTGGAAAATCCCATTTCTTATCCACCTATTCACTGCAAGGAAAGGAGTGAGATTAAAAAGATCAGGAGGAAAAGTAGGAGAAACGTATCATATTCTTAGACAATAGTATTTTGGAGAAGCAGCTATTTCAGCAAATATCCTGTTCAATATCTGTGTGTTCCAGGGGGTGGGAGGTATTTGCTGTCCATTGCTGTACTTGATATTTTCCTCCTGTATCCTTTTCTCCTATGAACTCCATGAAATTCTTCCAATTCTCAGGAAGTGCTTTGCTGAAGTACAAAGAATAAAGCCAGATGTTTTTAAAAAAAAACTTGAAAAGAAAGCCATTTCACATTCATAACATGGTCAAAATACTAGCACATTCTTTGTTACACGAAAAGCAAAAGCAAGCTAGGAGACTGCCACTCTGATAAACAAGGCTTGCCATAAGTAAGATGATCCACATTGGCTGAGGATGTGTCTCTCTGCACAGATGGCCATTCGTTTTGGGTGGCAGCAAGCCTTGCACTTTACCATTAAGTATTCACAAAAAACTTTTATGAAGCTTTGTGCCAAAAACCTTGCAGAGACAAGTCTTTTGATTTCACACACATTAGGTTAACTGTCATTTAACTTCAGGACATGGGGCTAAATCCAGCAATCACTTTTTTGTAAATTCCCCACAAAAAAAACCCCTCTCTTCCTTATAAAGAAATGCATTTCTAAGGCTGAGTTCTATTTTATAACTCCCAAAAACTAGGCTTATATTGTGCTAGGACTAAACTGAAACCCAATTATGTCAGTACACATTTGGTTTTAATTGGATAATTTCAGTCTGATTATGTCTGAGATGATAGATAATGAAAAACAAGTTAGAATGCAGAAGAGTATGGATCTGAGAAGGAATTTAGCATGTAGGTATCAAGGTTTCAGTAATAAGCAGGTAAAATGATAATCGAATTGCTCAAATTAAATTTAAAGGTGATTACAAATTGACAAATTGTCTGATATACGGAGAGTCTGTGGGATTATTGGATCCAGTAAATCTGGAATTCTTATCCTTGTGGAAAAGATTTAGGGAGCTACATTGGCTGGGTTTAACTGTCTTCAGACAATATCTCTGTGTTTAAGTTTTTATCTTTTCTTCCTACTCTCCCCTGCCAAACTGGGACCAAATCTGAACATCTGTCATCTCAGAACAGGAAGTATACCCTAACCAACTTTGTGAAAATTGTTTCTTTGGCCCATGCCTTGTAGTAATCTCCAGCCCGGAGTTGCCATGTTGGCTAGGGATTTGGGGTAATTATAGTCCAAAAAGTAGCTTTTCCAAGTTCTGGTCCTCACTGACATGCTTGATCAAGTGGGGAAAACCCCAATCTTTGATGAAAGTATGAAAAAAAATTATAATCTGAACTATCCTACTGTATAGTCAGCCCTTCTTATAAATGTATTTCTTATACATGGATTCAAGCATTAAAAAAAAGGATAAATTTCAAATATCAAACCTTGATTTTTCATTTTTTATAAGGGACACCATTTTGGTATTTAATGGGACTTGAGCATCCACAGATTTTGTTTTCCACGGGGGATCTTGGAACCAAACTCTAGAGTATAACAAGGGCCCACTGTATATCTTTCCTTTTCTGGCATGCACTATCCTGGAAGGTTTGCATCATGTCTAACATATATTTAGTTTTCCTATGGGAAAGGTTGAAGCTTTGGAGATCAGGCATCCTTTATAGCTAGAGTTATAGCTAGGGAAGGGCCTTTTCACCAAGCTGATAAGCCATTCAAGCAGAAGAAGATATCCAGTCAGTCAGACAACCAACCACCCAACTGGCTAGGAGAAGCAAGCAACTAAGCTTGGATAGAACTACCCAGTTCTTTACCAGTATTACATTTGAGAATCCCTGTTTCTGTCATGATGAATAGAACTGATGTTGATAACAATAAGCTTCCCTAAAGAACTCTTTGCTAAAGCAACCGCTTCCAGCCTTACTTAGGGGCTTGACAGACCGCTCTTTTGGAGTGGCGTCCTGCCACCCCTTTCAGCACTGGATCAGCACTGGATCATGGCTCTGATCCGGCACTTTGCTGGCGCCAAAAGGAACAGCAAAATGTCATTCCTTTTAGCACTGGCAAAATGCCCTTGCTGCCACAATGGCAGCAGCTTTTCAGCGCTCCTTTGGTGCAGCATGTCTAAATGCTGCACCAATGGAACCCTGCCATGCTGTTGGACGCACAGTGTGACACCAGCAGGGGGGCAGCCCCCCCACTGCCCCCATGATGGCATATAACACTGACCTGTTTAGCCCCTTAGTTCCCAGCTTTCATTTTCATTCCCAATAAAACTCAATTCTGAAGCTCAGGTGTCATCACGTACTTTTGCACACATCTTAAAACAATTCTGATCAGTCTTTGGAGTGGACTGTAGAATCTACCATATCTTCCATAAATCGTACCACAATCACTCCCCTGCCTGTGTCAGAGATGGTTAGACATGGAATGGGAGTAGAGTAATCTCCTAGCTCAGGCAGGAGACTATGTTATAGCAGAATCCTGCCCGCTCAACTGTCATAGTCCAAGAAACAAGCAAGGATAATTTGTTGTGCTTGACGCATATCAAAAAGAAACTGACAGGTCTGTAAATGTCTTTTCCATGTTCCTAAAAATATATGTGAACTATATCTGTAGGATGCCAGAAACACTGGTACACTGCTGGCTTTACAGTTTTATTGTTAGAATTTACTGTATTTTCAGTTTTTTTAAAAACATTGTATTATTGTAATATGTTTTGTGATTATTATTATTATTATTTTAAAAAAAGCAGGTATAAACATGCCTTAAATAGAATTGGAAAGCTATTGGTGTGCTATGCTGTCACTTTGTACCAGAGTGACACAGCAGTGCTGAGGGAAGGCAAACAAAGCCTGCCAGCCCTGAATAGCCCATTTCTACAATTGCTTCCTTCCTTTTTTGTGCCCATGACCTTTTTAAAATTTCTTTCCATCACCATCATTCACTTCAACAAAGTTCTATTAGGCATCAACCAGGTTCTGGACACTATATTTTACAGATGGTGGCTGAGCGCTCTATAGTTTTCTCCTCTTTCTCATATACTTACTCTGTAGGTATGCCTCTTAGAAAAGCCCATGTAGGCACCTTATGGCCATTTTTTTTTTTTTTTTGAGATGAGGTGGAAACTACAAAAGAACCTTCTTTCCCAGCAGCCAGAGCAGAATGAGATTTTAAAAGAGGTGTATTTTGCATTAGTTCTTAAAAAGGCATGCCCAGGATGCCTCAGATGACATGGGGGAGAAATGGAAAGAAAAGCTTTCAACACAGAAGCCAGAAGGAGCCACTATGGCCTGTATCACTTCTGCAAAATTCAGGACAATCATGGGCCCATTCAGTTACACTGCAGAAATAATGCAGTATGACACTACTTTAACTGCTACGGTTCAATGTTATAGAATTTTGAGATTTGTAGTTTTGTGAGATATTTATTGTTCTCTGACAGATTGCTCTAGTGCCACAATGAACTACAAAACCCAGGATTCCATAAGATGGAATCATGACAGTTAAAGCAGTGTCAAACTGCATTAAGTCTGCAGTGTAGCAACAGCCTTTGTGAAGCCACCTGTGCAGTTCTGTTTGGCAGCTTGGTCGACCCAGTATTAACAGTTTTTGGTGGTCTGGAAAGGGGAATATAGGGGAAATCAAATGTATTGTAAGCCCATAAACAACTTGCAAGAGTCATGTCCGTGTACCATTCACACTATCTGAATGACCTCTAAAACAAGCTTTTCAAATTGGTTTTTCTACTAAAGAAGTAAGCCACTATTCTTTTTAAACAGCTTGTTTCTTTGCCAAGGAAACTGCTGTCAATAACTTGCATCGGCCTTGCTCCTTCTCTGCACACAAACATTTTTGGAGCAAGGCCCAAAGCTTGGTTGACTAAACAGGAAGCCTAAACCAGATACATTAGTCTCAAGAAAGGCTGGAAATAGCTTCTCTGAATATCTACCATTAGAAAGCAAATCATTACAGGTATAGAGGCTGACAATATATATTTGGTTGCCTTTCCCAATAATCGTGGCTTGAAATGTCACAGCCATTATGCAGCACATTTCCTGCTATTTGTAAAATGCCCTTAAGCAGACTGTCTTACTAAATATAACTGCAAATTACTGGACCTGGGTAATCTTCCTTCAGCAGCTTGGTATTTGTGCTTTTAATTGTCAAAGGAATCATGGCTTGTGTGGGGAGGGGGATTATTCTAGAATGGCTCGTATTGTTTTGAAGGGCTACAAGATGAGGTTTTCATTATTAGGGGGAGTATTTTAAGTGAACAGAAATGCAAAAAGGTGTTTATGAGAGTCAGAGGCCCGAGACAATCAAAATAATTTATCAGTTTAGAATATGGAATGCATCTATGCTTGACTGAGAGGACGAATTAATTTTATTGTAGAAGTTGGCTATTAATTTGCCAACATCCCCATAAAGCCTGAGGAATATAAACTAATTGGAGGGAGCTGTGAGGAAATTGTACAAGCAATGGCAAATTTATCATCTTCATGAAAAGTATTTCAGTGGATTTTCATAAACAGGGTCAATGCAGGTTTATGCCTGTGTTAATGTGATCTTTTCTATAATAGGCAGGTGAAGGTTTTTCCTTCCTTCACTCTTATGTCTCCCCTCCCCATTGGCAGAACTATTTTAAAATCCACAGACAGCCTCTGCAAGCATGTAATAATTTATGCTTATGCAGACAACAAACACCCACCTAGAAGCCCAAAGCTAACTCTTTCAAATCAGAAGGTTATTGGATTGTTAACAAATAAATCCTGGTAAGTGAGGCAAACATTTTAAATCTAAAACTAATTTATTCAAAGGGAAAGAAAACATAGTTCAGGTAGCAAAACCTGTGACCAAACAAGGTGAATGTAACCCATCTGCTATGTTCTGTGGTGTCTCATTTATTGACAATTCCCAGCCCTCATCTGAAGCCCTAGTGAGAATCAAAGATTAAGAGATTTGCAAAGTCTTTGGAAAGACACTGAGTGTAACTTGTGGCCTATGTTTGTCTGGTAAGTCACAAAGTGTAGGTCCACATAATGGGAGCAGAGTAGATTGTCACCTTTTCCTATGTTGTGGATTGCTGGATTGACCACATCAATGCATAATCATGCTGTTCTAATGCCTCTTCTAACCAGCACTGACTTATTCATTTAGTGATCAGCAATGTCTTGAAACTATCTTTGAATAAAGTGCATTAGAGTCCCCGGGCAGTAATAACT
This sequence comes from Sceloporus undulatus, assembly GCF_019175285.1. Taxonomy (NCBI): domain Eukaryota; kingdom Metazoa; phylum Chordata; class Lepidosauria; order Squamata; family Phrynosomatidae; genus Sceloporus; species Sceloporus undulatus. The sequence goes on along the minus strand of NC_056522.1, from coordinate 229,421,330 downwards.
AAGAGGTGAAACAGACCACTTTGGAGGTGTGCCAATTAAACAATGCATTCCTCCAAAGTGTCTGCAAGTCATGCTCTGGTCCTTAAGACTGGAGCAAAAAGGAGCCAGGATAATCCTACTTTTGGTGGTGTTGGTCGTCCCCTGTGTCCATGGTCTGCCTTGAGAGCAGTCCATGTGGACAGTGGGGTCTGACCTGCTTCCAGCAAGAGTGGACTCAGGCTACTCTTTCATGCCTGTCTGCTCTGGCCCTTAGATATAGAGATGGAAAGAATGTTTGAAAATGTATATTTAAAATGGTCAGAAAACATTTTCTTGAGTTTCAAAAAACCTTGGTGAATAAAATCCAAGGTCACCCAGTGAGTTTCTGTGGCTGAGCTGGGAATCAAACCCTGACCTCCAGAGTCACAATCCAATGCTCAAACCACTATACCACACTGACCTGTACTGAAGTTAAAAATTGAAGAAATATAGAATGTGAGATAAATTCCAGGCACAGAAGCAGACTCAACTGACACTGGATCTTTCTTCAACACTGACATTGGGTCCTTCACCAGCTCTAAGGCAAGGCGAATTTAGGGAATGCAGAACAGTTTGCCACATCTCTGTCCTTGGCAGAACAGCCAGAGGAGTTCAGAAAGAATGGTGGTTGCATTGGTCTGTGGAGAGCTACCACTACTGTGTCTCAGCATCTGCCACATGAGGCAGTTGCCTCACTCTGCCAATGCTAGGATTGGCTCTTAATACAAAGCAATGCATTGTTCTCCTATGTTGAGCTCAGGCTTGCTACGGAGGTTGAGAACAATAAAATGGGCTTTTTGAGGTATGTTTACAGAAAAAGAAGAAGGAAATGGTAGGGCCGCTACATGGAGAAGATGGGGAAATGCTAACAGGGAACAGAGAAAAGGCAGAACTACTCAACACCTTCTTTGCTTCAGTCTTCTCACAAAAGGTGCTCAAACTGAGGAAAATGGAGTAGAGGACACAATGGAATGCAGCACAGAATAAGTAAAGAGGTAGTACAGGAATGCTGAGTTAATTTAAATGAATTTAAGTTTCCTGGACCAGATGAACTACATCTAAGGGTATTAAAAGAACTGGCAAATGTAATCTCAGAGCCAGTGGCAATAATTTTTGAAAACTCCTGGAGAAGAGGAGAAGTCCCAACAGACTGGAGGAAGGCAAACTTTGTCTCCATCTTCAAAAAGGGGGGAAAGAGGATCCCAACAATTATCACCCAGTTAGTCTGACATCTATACCAAGAAAGATTCTAGAGAAAATTATTAAACAGAAAGTCTGTGAACATCTAGAAAGCAATGCTATAATTACAAAAAGTCAGCATGGTTTTTCAAAAACAAGTCATGCCAAACTAATCCGATCTCTATTTTTTGATAAAATTACCAGCTTGGTAGATGAAGGGACTGCTGTAGAAATAGCATATCTTGATTTCATTAAGGTCTTTGACAAGGTTCCCTATGACATTCTTGCAAAGAAGCTAATAAAATGTGGGTTAGACAATACAACTGTTAAACGGATTGGTAATTGGTTGACCAGCCAAACCCAAACAATGGCTTCTTTTCATTGTGGACAGAAGTGACCAGTGGGGTCCCACAGAGTTCTGTCCTGGGTCCAGTGCTATTCAACATCATTATCAATGACTTGGGTGATAGAAAGAAATAATTTGATCTGCATCAAATTTGCAGATGACACAAAATTAGGAGGAATAGCTAATACCTCAGAGGACAGGATCAAAATTCCAAGTGATCTGAATAGCTCAGAAAGCTGGGTCAAAGCTAACAAAATGAATTTCAGTACAGAGAAATGTAATATACTGCACTTAGCGGGAAAATGAAATGCATGGATATAGGATGGGGGACACCTGGCTTAATGAGACTACACATGGAAAGGATCTCGGAGTCCAAGTAGATCACAAGTTGAACATGAGTAAACAATGTGATGTGGTAGCTCAAAAGGCCAATGAATCAATAGAAGTATAGTGTCTAGATCAAGGGAAGTAATAGTGCCACTCTATTCTGCTTTGGTTGGGCCTCACCTGAAATACTGTGTCCAGTTCTGGGCACCACCATTTAAAAAGGATGTTGAGAAACTGGAGCATGTCCAGAGAAGGGCGAACAAAATGGTGAGGGGGTCTGGAAACCATGCTCTGTGAGGAGCACCTTAGGGAGCTCAGGATGTTTAGTCTGGAGAAGAGAAGGTTAAGAGGTGAAATGATAGCCCTGTTTAACTATTTGATGGGACATCATATTGAGGATGGAGCAAGCTTGTTTTCAGCTGCTCCAGAGAATAGGACATGGAACAATGGTGGCAAGCTACAGGAAAAGAGATGCCACCTAAACATTAGGAGGAACTTCCTAACAGTAAGAATTGTTTGAAGTGGCAGAGTGGTAGAGTCTCCTTCCTTGGAGGTCTTTAAACAGAGGCTGGATGAACATCTGTCGGAGATGCTGTGATTGTGAATTCCTGCATGGCAGGGAGTTGGGCTGGACAGCCCTTGTGGTTTCTTCCAACTATGATTCTATGATACTAGAAATAAAAATGGGGAGAATTCCTCTTCTGTTACTAGCCTTGTAATGTTCTTCTTGGCATAAGTGGTTGAGCAGATCTAACAGGTATGGTAATCTCTCTTTTGAGGGGATATAATGGGCTTTACATTGTTCTGAGGGCCTTGGTGTGCTGAGAGTTGATAAACAAATCTTCATATAAATAAACAAGAGTATCTAGTTTCTGCAACAAAATTAATTAACTGTTCAACATGTGCCAGAATAGCCTCAAACTATCTACTAGTAATTCAATACGTGGTTGACAATCAATCAGGACAATAAGGCAGTTGTAAACATGGTGAATGTGGTGCAGGAAACAGACTGTATTTCTAAGGCCAGTGAGAGATAAATTTGACCCAATGTTCAGCCATAAAATTCACAGCTACAACTAGATGTGATGGGACAGGTATATATACATGTCTGTCACATTTCCATTTAAAAGCTGGAGTGTGAGAATCCATCTTTACTAAGAGCTGAACCTTGTACTGAATTGATCTGATTAAAAATGATTGTGTGTGGGGGGTGTTATCCAAATCAAAGAGGAGTTCGTTCAGAGGGGATGAAGATGAACTTTGCACATCTTTGTTAGTGCTTTTGGTGGGTAGAGTTCCAGATGATATATGTCTATAAAGAGGGAAGCATTCCTCCCAATTACTACATAGAAGGAAAACAACAGGAGAGAAGCAGGTTAGTTTTGTAACTCACAGCTCCAGTTTATCAGAATAGTAGAGGGTTTTACCAGGGCTCTCCAATCCCAGTGTTTTGGTCCAGAGCTCTGACAGTAAGTTGTGCAGGACTGATTCAGTGCTCTTCACTAGTTCCCAACAGCAGGAACACTGAAACAGTTTTATCCCTTAAAAGGTCTGCAGGTCTTTGGAACTTAGGAGACTGTAGCACTGGCTGCTTGCTTGAAAAAGGTTGGATGCTCAGGTCCTTAAGCCTTTGCCACCAGATGATGGAATCCTCATCCATCATCTGCCCCAGCCTTGTCTGCTTTTGGGTAGCAATGGAACGTAAAACAAAAGCAGTATTAAGCTTTTGTTTCATCCTTTATAACTCCCTACCATCTACCCGTAGGCTTTTGGAATTTTTGTACATTTCTTGTCAACAGAATTGCCCCTCTCCCTCCAAAAATAAAAATCTCAGGAGAGGGCAGATGAAAATTTTCCCCCTCTCAGAATGGAGAATTCCCCTTCCACAAAAAACTCTTGCACCATGCTTGAGATGCATCTCAGCTAGCATCACTATGGCTGTTGTGTATAATAATAGACTACAAAGAGTGGGAAAACAAGCAAATCTTTTGGGACAGCCTCCATATTGTAAAAACTGCTCTTGTGATGTACACATGCTTTTGCACCTATTCATCTGATTCACGTATCCCCACCCCTGACCATAGTGTCTCATAACTGGGGAGGAAGCAACTGTGTGAACTAGTAGAGAAATGGGGCAATCCTTCCTCCGATGTTATTTTATAACATCTATGATGGACAGGCCTATTTCCCTGATGTGCCCCTGTGGAAAATCTTTCAACTGCAGATGTTTATATAATAAAACTGCGGCAAAATGTTTTTAATAGCATGTTCCCTCTAAGTGAGCCATTTAAAGTTAAGTGTTTAAATTAACTGAGCTGAACAACAAACTTCAACATGCCTCAGGCAGTGTACAGTTTCCTTTTTCTTTCCAAGCTGCCATCTCTCTAGTGTGAGTGTTGTATGCTTGTGTGTGTGTTGGGGGGGATGACTAGAAAATTATCCTGATTAATCTCTGGCATAGTTTCCCTTGAATTTGGACCAAATGCATAAGAATGATATTCTAAATCCCATTGTGATTTTAATATAAGTAGCAGCATCATATTCTTTTTGTGTGTGGCTGCAAAACTTGCAGTTTTAATTGATTTTCATTTAATTGCTCATATTATAGCCAGATTTTAACAAACACCTTTGGGCCCTTCTTCCCCCCTCCCCTTTCCCTTGAGTAAAAGGAAGCAAAGTGCTTTGCAGTTATTATGCTTCTGTATAAGCATAATAAGGAAAGCAATGTTATTTCTTTACTTTTCATTGCAATTCTAAACACATTCAGTGGGCAATAAGGCTTGATTGCTTGATAAATTGATTGGAGGCCAGATACAGCTATATACTGGATTTTTTTTTATAAAAAGGAAACAAATCATTAAAATGAAATTAATGTCCTATAACAGTGAAATCCTAACCATGTATTCTGAGAAGTAAGATTGTTGAATTCAATGGACTTTACTCCCAGGAAAGCATGTATAGGATTGCAGCCCACATGTTAAAGAGTGATAGTGACTATATATATTTGTATAGGCCCAATGGAGTAAGCCACAGCCCAGAGCTTGGAGGACTTGAGCATGGCTGTTGATAACAGGGTGTCTTGGAGGTCTCACAGCCATAGGCTTGCCATAAATCAAAGCAAACTTGACAATGATTAACAACAACAATATATATTTGTCTTGCTGACTTTTGTTATCAATTACTTTTGTCATTTTATAAACCTCTGCTTTCTGCCTATGGAATTTTTGAGTTTTGTTGGTGATGGTCCTGACTTAATCATCTGTATCACTTTCCCCTAGCTCAATCCACTAATGGGAGGCGGGCATAACTCCATGGTAAACTATATGCTTTGTATGCAGAAGATCTGGTGTCAGTCACTGACATATCGAGTTAAGAGAATTAGGTGGAAGGCAATAGGAAGGACTTCTAGTCCAGATTTTGAACAGCCACTACCAGGCAATTTTGTATATTTGTAATTGTGCTGTTCTTTTAAATTGTAAGCCACTGTAAGTCCCAATTTTGGGGGAAAGTGGGATACAAATAAAACAACAACAACAACATAGAAAAAGGAGAAGAAGGTGGTGATTATAAAAACCTTTATATCTGCCCTATATCAAATATCTCAGGGAGGCTCAGAAATAGCATTAAAACATGTTAAACAGTTTAAAACAATAAAATAAATAAATTAAATTAAAATAAAAAATAATTATATAATTAAAATAATTAAGTAAACCAAAATATATTAAACACAATAATTCACAAGTTTTTAAAACTATGTGCAATCATATTTGGGAAGAATTAATGAGGGCCAAAGGCTTTGGTTACCAGCCAAGCACCTAAGTGACATAGCACCTGCATGATGTGTTGGCGCCAGTCAGGCCTCTACGAGGAGGGCCTTCCACAATTAGGGTCCCACAACTGAGAAGACCTTCTCCCATGACAGTGTGTTGATCTCACTTGTAGGAAATAGAGAAGCCCTCCCTGGCAGAGCTTAATCCTCAGCCAGGCACATATGGCAAGAGACACACTCTCATATATCAAAGTCCCAATTTGTTTAGGGCTTTGCAATTCTTTTAAGACTGACACTGATCTGTCATCAGTCAAGCTGCTCCATGTTGTACTAACTTCAGCTTCTCAGTGTTCCTCAAGGACAACCCCAAATTGAGCACTTTACAGTAGCTTACCTAGGAAGTTACCAGGACATGGACTACCATGGCTAGGTTATGTCTATCTAGGAAGGGCCATAGCTAGTGCACTAGTCCAAGCTGGCACCACGTACTCTAAGCCACAGTCCACTTGGGCATCAAGTGACAGAGACTGGATATAGCAGCACACTCAAGCTATACACATCCAGAACATGCTATTTCCCCAATTCTTGGACCCAAGAATCATCAATCCACAGTGTGTCCATCTAACTGAGATTCATTTTTAGTTTACTGGCCCTCCTCTAGTCCGTTACAGCATCCAGGCATTGATCAAGCACCTACACAGCCCCAGCTGACTCAGATGATAAGGAGACATTGATCTGAGTGTCATCGGCATCCTGATAGTATGTGTGTGTTGTATACTTTCAAGTTGCTTTCAACTTATGGCAACCCTAAGGTGGCACTGCACATCAAACTCCCTTATACCTTTACCTAACAGCTTCATGTAGATATTGAGCAGCACAAGAGATAAAATGGAACCCTGTGGCAACCCATATGGAGCTATACAGAAATTCCCCAATGTTACTATCTCTGTAGAACAGTGTCTTCAACTCCCATCCCATAGAGCCATTCCATCAAGCTACCATGATCATTAAAATCCATATTAAAAGGTGCTGAGAGATCCAGAAAGATCAACAGGATAGCATTTCCCTCATCTTTCCCCTGTCAGGGATGCTTTGATTGTGAGTTCCTGCATGGCAGGGGGTTGGACTGGATGACCCTTGTGGTCTCTTCCAGCTCTATGATTCTATGGTTCTGTGATTCTAGGTTGTCAGTTAGAACAATTCAGTCCATTACAGTGCCATACACCAGCCTGAAATGGGTCCAGATAATAAATGGTACGGTGCTAAATGTACCAT